>NC_134485.1:203599915-203909915 GCF_040206685.1 Ascaphus truei | reverse complement strand
GGGGTGAGGGGCATTGGTCCACCGGGTCTATGGTGCTATCAGCTCTACTCAAAGTGGCTGAGTCTCTCCTCTCTCCGCTCCTGTACGACTGCACAGGTGAGACCGCACTGTCTCCTCCAACTCCTCGGACAGAACAGACAGTCACTTACGGGAGCTGGCTGCTAAATAGACTCAGCCCCACCCCTCATGATGTCAGCCGAACCTCCCCTCTGTCTCATGCCTGCAGCAGAGTCAGGGGCCTGCATCTACCACTCAGGGCAGGGCTTGGAAGGGGGGGAAACCCATGATGACTACTGGTGCCTGCCCTTAACAGGACTTACCACAGTAGGAGGAAGATAGGTATAGCCTGTGCTGTTTACAGGGGGCTATACTATTATGCATTGTTTAAGCCTTGTTGTGCTTGCAATCATTTCAATGTGCATACACTACCGACACACTTTATTAAAGTGTGGCCGGTACCGCAAGCCGGGAGATTTCCCGGCTTGCTAGTGGCCGCCCCTCGCATGACGCGCGGTCACGCGTCTTCGGGAGCGTGCACCCCCTGCACGCGCGTCCAGGGGCTCCCCGAGGGAGCCCTGGTGTCCCGCGATCGCGGGACAGCGGCAGGGGGTTCCGGGGGACCCGGCGGACCCGGCAGCGGTAGGGAGAGCGCCCCGATCGGAGGGCGCTCTTCCGCTGCTTCGGCGCGCGCCCGTCACTCTCGGGCGCGCGCCAGGCTACTGCTGCGGCCAAGAACGGGCAAATGCTCGAATAAACTTGGCCGCAGCAGTAGTATGTTTCATTTAACAAATTGTCAGAACATTAGGCAAACCTTTGTTGGAAATCCCAGAAGTGGAGATTAACATCTAAACCAAAGGTGACTGCCTTTACTCTTTCAGAAGGGAGATGTAGCATTTATTCTTTGCAATGACTGACTTTTGGAAACACGGCCTCACAATTATTAAGATTTACAGTGACAGGAGATTTCAGACTTCATGTGATTATGAACAAGCAACAAATCTGGCCTTTAATCCTTCTCTACTTGTGAAATCTACAGGAAGGAGTTAACATTAAGTTGTATTTTCCCCAGTCTGACGAGTAACTAAAGGGGATCTGTGGAGGCTTTGGTAAATGTGTCAAGGCATTTTACCAACCTTAGCATTTCTAATTATGTTAAATAAATTAGTCCTGTCATTATTACCAGAGTATTCTAATGAATTGTGTCACCAGACTGGGATATCTCTGGTCTGTGCTGGTTAAACACAAATGGTATAAATCGCTACCTGCATCCATCACACACTTATGTTTTTAAATGATCTGTCTACAGGTATATTGACTTCTTGGCGGCTGAAATCTGTGGCATGTACTGTAGTAGCTGTTGAGTTGAAGGCAGAAGTTAACAGCAGCGAACAGCAGGAGAAAATAGCTGATAATGCAAACAGCCATACTGTATATGCCTGTCCACTTACATGAAAAATAGTGACCACGGATAAGAACACATTGTTATTGTAATTCCAAATGAATAAACATTTCCTCATAATTATTAAATATCTGCAGATTATGGGTGTACTTCCCATGAAAATCCCTTCCATGGGATTGTTCAACTCTTTGTTAATGTTGGTAAGGCATGTACAGTCTACAAACGTGAATATACAGTTCTAACTCATAGACACTCCTCCCCTGTTACACAAGGTAAATATACACAGATTATGTCATCCTTCCTAATGCCCTTAAAAGTATAGTATTATGCAGTGGCAGATTTCCCATCAGGCCTGATAGGCCCGGCCTAGGACAGCAGAATGTGGAGGCGGCAAAATTAGGAGGCGTTTACTGTCCGCGCATGCGTGATCTGTGCTTGGCAGCTGCGCATGCGCAATCGGAACTTGCCGACTGCTCGTGCGCATGCGCGATCGCAGTTGGCTGGCTGCTTATGTGCATGCTCGGTCGGCAAGTGCCGATCACGCATGTGCACCCGGCAAGTGCCGATTGTGCATGCACATGAGCGGCCCGGCAAGTGCAGATCACACATGCACGAGCGGCTGGCAAATGCCATGTGTGCATGCATGGCCGGCAACGCTACCATGGCAATGGAACAGAATGGTGCAGCGTTGGGGAAGGAGGGCGGCACCAGGCATTTTTTAAAAATCAGACACTGGTATTATGTGAGCAGCAAGACCTACATTTCATGTTGTCAGAACAAGGGATCCTTGCTGGAATGAGCACTGAACAATGAGCACTGAACAGTCCAATTAATGGTTTGAAGTGATGAATTTTGAAGAAAGTGTAACTGCTGCTTTAAAGGTGCAATCTGCGAGATTGTATTTTATAGAACTCTTCGCTTGTGGTTGTTTACATTTAAAAAAACAATACTCGAAGGAGAAATTCTATTTCTGAGGGTGTTGTAACATTTACTAATTGAGCAATGGAAAGAAAACTCTGATAAATACATTTTTTTTTTTGAATCAACAGAAAACAGAAGGACTCTGAAACAAAAACCCCGAAACTGCCTACATTGGATTTATAATGGCGCTCCATGTTATGAACAGTTTAATTTTTCACAATTCCCCTCTATGCCTGGGTAACCCACTGAATACAACATGTTCTATCAGTTGTGATCATGTGCAGCTAGTGACAGTCTTATATTCCTAATAAATCACTATAGAATACCAAAGACAAGGTACTAGCAACATGAACCTCATGTATACTTTGTAGTGAGTTGTCTGACATTGAAAAGGTTCTCTTTACTCATAGTCATAGGGAGCTTAGGAGAAGGTGCTGCATAGAAAGAATGATAATGCACAGTTGTGGGATGGTGCCCATTATACAGATAAGTTAATTGCACATACACATTGTGTATACCTCCATGTACATAGCGTGTGAGTAAATAATTAATGTAATTCTGAGCAGAGTAATATTGTTTAGATCATTTAACCTCTTGAGCGCTAGACAGGCCTGCAACGCATTGCACTCGATAGATTAAGCCCCATAAGAATCGATTTGGTAATGTTTCATTTTATTCTTGCAGTCTTCAGAGGGAATTGATGCCAGAAATAAAAATATGCATGGTAATTATATATAAGAAAGAGTTTATTTGTTTATCAAATATTTTACCAGGAAAAAAAGAAAGTTTAAGAAGTCAAGTTTAAAAATACAGTAGACTTCATAACAAAGATGGTGCACCAGTTTGAACAAGATGGAAACATACATTTATAACCAGTCAGGTTTTTTTTTTTTTTGAAACGTCACATCTGGAAATGAATGATGTTTTACAGCAGGTTTTAAGGAATCAATGTATTTTTTTTACTAAACATATTGCAGTGCACTTGTGGGAACTTAACTGGGAATTGTGGTGTAAGCAAACAAAGGTGTGGTGGAAATGTGACCTAATATATTTGCTGGAATGATAAAAAAATTGTCAATCGGTTAAAACGTGCAATGCATATTTTTAATTTACTTACAGTATGTCACTTACAGTAATTCACTCAATTGTCAGAATATAATTTTAAATCAATACCCATCTCAATATTTTAGCCTCGATTTACTACCTCTGTGTGTTTTCTTTCTCTCCACCGTGATCGCCCATAATTTAGTGCCTCTGGTCCATTGTGTAAATGGACTCACTTGAAGCTTGAAGAGACCTCATTAGAGCTTTGAGGCCAGGATTCTGAAACATTACACAGGTCATTTATTGGATAGCATTGGTTGCTATTACACAATACGAGCCATTCAACAGAATAGTTATCACACTTTAATGAATGACCCTCTCATTATTATTCACAAATGAAAAAAAAATAAAAAAGCTGTAGTTCAACACAGCCTGCCCAATGCTAAGAGGTAGTGAAAGAAGTATGGCAAGCTCCATTTATGATTTACTCAATGCAGCAGCCGAAATGTACTTTGGAAATCTATGCATGAGTGAGCCAGCTTCTTTGATTAAAACAAATACACCTTTTATGTATTGTATTTTGTTTTTCACAAAGTGTGTTTTTTTTTAAGGTGATGATGAATGTAAACTGCCACATGAGTGGAAATCGAATGAATAAAATAAAGTGATAATACTGTGCTAAGAACCGTAGAGTGAGTTTTAGTACATTACAAAAGCAGAGATACTGTACACAGCCCTTTTGCTGTTGTGTGAACAGGAGATTATTCTGCTATAGACTAGCTGTACATAAGGGGCTTTTTAAAGATTGTTCCCCATGTCAGACAGAGATGCTATGTGATGTAGCATATGGTGAAATGTAAAAGAGCAGTGGCACTAATAAAAGCTAAAGTAGTGATGCTGAATTACTATTAAATTGCCAGTCCCTTAAAGTGGCAGTTATATTTCATCAATGTAATCAGCATACTCACAAAGATTCAATATGGTAAAAATGTCATTTATTTGCTTTCTGTGTAAGTATTTACCCGTTTTTATTTTCTATATGTACTATATATTTCTAATCTTATCTGCTAGCTGTTATTATTTCCCTTTAACTCTTTGGCTAATGATTGTATCAACGTTAGTTTATAGAAATCGGCAAAGGAAAGAGACTGTTATAGTCTTTTACAAACAGTCACAAAAGGGATTAGTAAAGGTAAGGAGGTCGCCATCTGGGGGGACAGCCGGGACAACTCCCCCTCCTTCACTGAATGGGCCACCACTTCCCCTCCCCACTGCTCAACAATCCCCGCATGCACCCCCTTCCCCACTCAACAACTGTGCTAGGGCACTTGTAAACCTAGCGAGAAACCTGGAGGCAAGCCTGGGTGAAGGTTGTAAAACTCTTCAAAGCATTTTGTTACTACAGAGACATTAATCGTTTAAAAATGCATTCAAAATACTCGTACTCTGACATCAGTGTGGGCTATAGCCACAGGCTACTCAGGTAGTCCCTTGTTCAAAGGCCGAGGTTTGACAGCTGGATGAAGTTTACTATCTCTGGGGTTTTAAATGCTAATCACCTACATTTAATTTATTAAACCTGTCACTGCAACTAGTTTACCTTGGGTCAAGGAAGTGCCCTTTAACCAGTATATTCACCACACATGTTAAAACCAAGATGGTTTAGAGGGGCTTTATTGGTTTGATAAAGGGGCTATATCGGTCCTGTATATGCATCAGCTTGGATTGATTCACCCCGTTGATTGCTGGACACCCTGATAGATTTGCTTCTTAATTTGAGACAATTCCATATAAAAACAAAGGGATTTGAAGAGGGGACAAAAACCACACACCATCTATATTCTTTTCTGTAGACTAATGTGGCTTTAATACACTTTGATGTACTGTACATGGTACCAGCATAAACAGATAAAGTCAAGGCACAAGGAATTGGTATAGCTGGATATCGTCACATGTGTATTACACTAGTTAAATCTGATCCCCTTCTCATATGAGGCTGCATAGTTATTCATGCCTGCAGAGAGGAAAAAAGATACCATGGGCTCTAACATTTTGTGGCTCATTAGATGAGAATGGCAGTAACCTGAACCTAATTGCGCATTTACCCTGAAACAACAAACCAGTTGATTCTTGAACTATCACATTTGTTGCTGTGATTACATTGTTCTGTCTTCCTCTGATCCCATTTTGGGGTTTGTTTTTTCTTTTTTAAGTCATGGCATAACTATAAAACAATGCAATAGTGTAGGAACATTAAAGGGGACATTATTTTAGCCTTCCATTTTTCCACATCAGTTTTAATCATGTAATACCATAAGCAAAATAGTTGTTGAATGATTCCTCAGCTACTTTTTAAAGTTTTAGCAGCCATTTTATTCCCAGCTTCCATGTCAGGTAAAAACAGGCTGTTATATACTGTGCGGGCGTGCGCGCGCGTGCCTGTGCGAAGGCGCGTGCAAGTGCCGCACACGTTTTGTGTGTATACTGTGCGCGAGTGAGGTACGGTGTGTGCGTGTATATATGTGTATGTATATGTGTGTGTATGTGTGTGTGTGTGTGTGTGTGTGTGTGTATGTATGTGTGTGTTTAAATAAGTTTTCAAATAAATAAATGAATCCTTTAATAATTTTATTAATAACATTGTACATACGTACACATACATACATACATACACACATATACACACATACACACACATAAACTTAAATTTTCAGCGGAGGTAGCTGCTCGAACTCATTCTTTTTCTTATCTTCCCCCTTGTCGGCCGTTCCACTTTCCCTGCCGTGCGCGCGTGGCACCATAATAGAATGGCTGACTAACCTCAGCCAACTAAAACTGCCGCGCGCACATGGCATAGCACGCACGCAGTATAGAACCGACCTTAGGGTGCAAAATATAATTGTAATTCTGTGTTCCATTCATTCATAAACACATACAGCAGTTATCAAACAGTTTATTTTGTCTTTATAGATACAAACAGTTACAATTGTTGGAATCAGAATAGCTTAAAGAGTATAGTTATTGTGCCAACACAAAAAAATTGTGAGAACGAGAAAAACCTAACGTTCACAAATCCGACCAATTTTTTCAGAGCCATCTTGAAAGGTGTTATTAGCAGGTTTGCGTGCTCTATAAAGTGACTTCTTACTTTGAATTTTATGCTGCAATACTGGTTAATGATTTTTAATATTGTAGCATGAGGTACATTTGAGTAGTTAAAGACCGATAAAAAGGATCCAGAAAATCCTCAATGACAGTCAATCAGTAGTGGCACACTTCAGAGAGAGAGAGAGGAAACCGGCTCTGATTTATGGTATAATTTCTCCTCTGCCTTTCTATAAAAGGCTTCGTTTTATGAGATGCTAAAGAAATGCTGATTGTCACAAGAAACTATTAAAGACGGCGGGAAATATCAGATGAACAAGCAACAAAGGAAGTTAATTATGAACAGTGATTATTCTGATATAACAATTATTGGATCATTAAATGTTTATGGCCTCTCATGCACTTTTCCTCTGTCTATTTTTTTCCAGCCATGGGTAATGTGGTGCAAAGGAGATACTTCCTTTATAACCGCGGAAAGGAACGTATTCACACACACTGTATTTGTGATTTCAGTTTAGTCTTTTGACTAAACATACTGTATGAATAGTTCTTCAAATCTTTTAAGAGCAGGAAAGAAATAAGGAGCCTTTATCAAATAAATTCTTAAGATGTTGAAAAACTCAACCTGCTATTCTGCTGGAAGCAATCTGATACTATTTCAATACTGTTTAATGCAGTGCACTCTAGCAGTATATCATTTACTCTGATGTGCTTGGTTTCTTAGAATACAATCCTAGCATCTGGACAAGATTCAGGAGTATCATAGCATTTCACATTTTACTTAATGTGAGTAATCAGTCTGCAGTTGAATTTACCATTGTACTGTACTTTACTTTCCAATGGTCTTATTTACAGTAACTCCTGGTTTGAAACTATAACGGTCACATACAGTATATGTTTGTGTTCAAAAACTCATGCAAATATTAGAATATAGTCTTAAAATTAATTTAAAAATAAATAAAAAGCTCAGTTAAGTAGAATAGATGGGGGTTACTGTTGGTGTTACATTTAAGATTTCAACCTCCCTCAATGAGAGTTAATGCCGGAGCTCCTACCCGTACCACTGGATGAATCTGCCCCTCTCTTTGCATGCCCAAAATCATCACCATCCATGGGATCTAAACTACTTATATTGCTCCCCTAGTTCTGTTAGCCAGCAAAAAAAAAAAAAAAAGAAACTAAACTGGATAAACGCTTTGAAGGAATTATCTTGAAATCCTCCTATCGGGCCCTTTTTGGCACCAGATACGTCTGTTTATAGCCAAAAACGAAACTAGTTAACTTAAAAACAATGAGAGCTTTGTCTTTCAACTCCTTATTCAAGAAAGGGGATAGGCACCTAGTGGATCGGAACCAGGCAGAAAGAGCAGTGAGATCTGAACTTGCAGGTGAAACTAATATTGATTGCTGTAGATTTGTGCATTTCGGAGAAATGATAAATAGTCACTTTCAATAGTAACATTTCAAGGAATGTTTTGTTTTGAAGGTTATAATTAATTATTCTGCTGCTGCATTCTGATTTTGTCAGATTGCATTCAGACAGTAACTAGTCTGATTTGTTTAAGGAAAATATGTATGTAAAATGTAGAAAGGGTATAAACCTTTTTTTGTTGATAATTGATCATAGAGACATCTTGATGACAATTTATTGTTTGGGAGAATTAAATATAGACTTATCTTCATTGTTTCTGTTCTTGTAGGGTAGTTGCAGACCTTCACTTAGCAATTCCAGTAATGCCTAAAAGGGGTCTTAAAAGATAAAAGGGCAGGTTTACATTTGATATTGTGCATGGTTTAAATATTGAAATGATTTCCAATTGGTTGCTGGTGTTTTACTTCAGTTCCACCAACAGAAAGAAAAAAACCACACTAAGGGCCATAAGGCACATTGTGGCCCATTAACTTGAATTGGCTGTAAGGTGCCTTGTGTGGTGTCACCGCTTAGTACCCTGTTTCTCTCAGCTCACTTTTCGGGACACCCCAGGCAGGTGTCTGTTTAATGAATAACAAACTAATCACACGTTCATATAGGATAAGGGTAAACATGTACACTGGCGACACACTTTATTCGAGCTCGGCTAGTCCCACGAATTCGGGTATACCCGGGTGTATTGAGGTTTGTGACTGTTTTCTGCCAGAGTGCATTGAGGTATTTTCCAGGCAGGGATTGAAGCATTTTATTCCCGCTGGCTGCAATACTGCACAGTATATATATATATACTGCATTACAATTCATGAATTTATGCCATCTGGTAGACACGCGAAGCATTGCAGCCTATTAAATCCTAATCATTATCATTTAACAGATCAGCCGCCCGTCAGCCAGGCATGAACCCAGGCTGGGAAGGCAAACGCAACGGGGCTTGTCAGAGGTGAGGAGCGGCGCATTCCAGGTATCTGCCAGGTACATACTGGGTATTTGCTCGAATAAAGTGTGTCGGTGCAGTATGCTTAGTAATTCATTATTATTTCTCAAATCTAGTCTAGCAAACGTGTCCACAGGAGAGGCCTGAGAAACACTGACTTAGTAAACTTAGCCCTACGTGGGTGTTGCATACCTTCTAGATTGTAAGATCCTTGGGTCCAGGACGTACTTCCTATTGTCTCAGTTTGTCTTAACATATACGTACTCATTTGTCATACAATGTTATTGTCCTCCTTTCCCCATTGTACTGCGGAATATGTTGGTCGAAAAACTACTACTACTAATAATAATAATAATAATACATGTACTGCTGTTTAGTTGAGTATATCTCGATATGCTTATTCACAATGATTTATTTTTTATCAAGTGTTTTAATAACATCAGTAGTAGAGCCTCCAGCATTAACCTTTCTGGCAGTGAAGGGGTTTGATAGATTAACATTTGAATTCTATGGATAATTAAATACCAGGGGCACAAAACAAAACAAAAAAAATTGTACTAAATGTAACTCTTCTTTATTTTACCATATATACTTAAACAAACTATACCAACAGTGCGAACGCTGCGCAAACAAATAATAACTGTTATCTCTGTCCGGCCTCCCAATCATGGGGTACTGGCCTGTAGATCCTGGTGTGCTAGCACAATTGTTGGAGCTCATAAACGGTGTGTGTGTTGCAGGCCTGGTGATTCACAAAGATCAAACTGTAATGGCAATATAACTGCAGTTTATATCTTTTGTGGGTTAACTCACCCACTCCAACCTGGTGTAATTCTTGCACCGCTGGGCTCCCTAATCTCTCTCTGTAGTAGCCTCTGTCTGCCTGCTTCCTTCTGCACGGTCAGGTCCTGGTCTCTGCTGCATGCACTGGTCCAGTGGGGCAACTCTCTCTCTGCAGTTCCCTCTCTCTAGGGGTCCTGCATGGACCCTCTGTGCAGGATGTGCACCCTCACTCCCTCAGCTCCCTTTCCAACTGTCACCAACTGTCATTCCACTGACTAAGCACAGTTACATGGTCCAGTGGAATGTAATTCTTAAAGGGGTCATGCCCTGTGCTGATAGCAGACACAGGGGGTTACATCAACATTCATACATTTATTTTAATATGGTGGGTCATGGTAACTTATTTAAAGGCTAAGAAGGAATGGTCTAGGACAGAGATGACCAACTCCTGTCCTCAAAGGCCACCAACAGATTTTAAAGATATCCCTGCTTCGGCACAAGTGGCTCAATCAGTATCTCAGTCGTTGACTGAACCACCTGTGCTAAAGCAGGGATATCCATAACAACATGACCTGTTGTTTGCTCTTGAGGACTGGAGTTGGCCACCCCTGTTCTAGGACATGAAATATTAATATATTACAGATAGATAACATATCACTTTTATATCTACATATTGCCCTATACAATTATCATTATCATAACTCTTTTTGCAGCTAAAATCATATGGATGCCACGTAGGGTGAGTATCAGGGATGTGCCAACAGGTTTGTCTAAACTCGCTACTTTATATAAGCATATTTTAATCTTTAACGTTTCTTTTCCACTCCTTTCTTGTCCTCCTTTTCATCTTCTCCTTCCCCTGAAGGAATTAAATGCATTCAGTTTTCTATGTGACATAAGAACAGCTTCTACATACTACTGACTGGATATGAGTGAGTGAGCAGATGGAGACAGAAGATTCTTGGTGTGACATAGGTTGACACAGCCTAGAGATCTGCCAAGACGTAATAGAATCCTCTCTTCTCTGAAATAGACAATAGTTAAGGCATGTCAGGGTTAAAAGAGGCATCTCCTGCTATTTTTCCCTTCATATCCTGAGAAATACAGACACAGATTATAACTAGAGATGGGCGAAACTGTCAAAATCCGTTTTGCTGAATTTTCCGAGCTTTCCATTAAAAATTTGTTCCGCAGTGTAAAATTTGTAGACAGATTAATCCAGTTTCAATCCATGCAGATTAATCCAAAACCGCGATTGGATACAATCCGTGGATTCCGCAAACCATTGGAGGTTTTTACGCATCCAATCCACGGATTTAGCAAGCCACTGGTGGATTTTAAGAATCCAATCTGCAGTTTGGATTTTATAATCCATCAATTGTTTGCTAAATCCGTGGATTGGATCCGTAAAATCCTCCAACAGATTGCGGAATCGGCGGAGTGTATTGTTCATGAAAATTGGGAAAAGACGGATCTCCCTTTTTGAGACTGATTTGTGGAAATCTGTGAGCCAAATGAACTGGCCAATCCGAGTCAGATCCAAATCCGCAAAAAAAAATGTGTCCATCTCTAATTATAACCATAATGTAGGGCCCACCTGCTCCTCTATTCTGATCATTTAAAAATCCCTTGACCCATACCTATGTACACCGAAATGTATGGTAGGTTTTTCTGAAGTTTGTTTAAAAGATTTTAGAAAAAAATAACAAAACACAAAATGTGGAAACTGAAACATTTGTGTCAAAATAATGATGTTTCTACTTGATAACAAGTACAATGTGTCTAAAAGAGCAATAAGCCACTGTTCAGTTTTCCTTATACAGATTGTCTGATGAAAAGAAACATGATATTTAAATCTACTAAGAGTTTATTTCACTTGCAGAGATGGGTGTGCCAGAACAAGCTTGTCTTTTGTTCAGTAACCTCTAACATCCATGTGTGCTAGAACCTATTTTATAATAATAATTATATATGGTATATGCATGGATTATGGTAAATGTTGGGGCAAAGGCTTATTGATTACTATAGTATCCTATTGTGGTCCATATTTACTAAGCAGTTTTCTGCCTTAAGACATCCTCAGGCTCTGGAACACACATTACAGTCCACTATGCCTTTTAAGCCAAAAGAGCATGGGTTAACAAGGTTTTGCAGACCACTTCAGTGGAGGAGGAATTCATGGGATGCTCATCTTTTAATGCATCTGCTAGCTTTTGTATTCCTAGGAAAGCAGCCACTATGGCACAGTCAGGTTACAGGAAGCACAGGCTGCTATTAAAGACTAGTTTAATTCGTTTTCACATCTAATGGTTTGTTTGGCATAATTTACTGTACTTTACTAAATCTAGCAGATTGACATTGTACATACAGTATGTCCTGGCTATATGTTCTTTTGGCTGTAAGCTTTATAACTTTGAGCCAAAATGTTATTATTGAATAACATAGTTGTTTTTCTATGTATCCGTGTCAATAAATAACAGGAATGTTATTATGGGCAAATAGCACACAATTTATATTTGATGTTACACTAGTGAGTTGCATAATATTCCTATGGCTTGTTAAAGATTCAGAGAGAATGACAGTGGATGACTGCCATTGCAATATGGTTCACTTTTTGCGTCAAGTCCCTGAAAGTCATGAGTGTGGTCCTTGAGGCCAGATTAAATTGACACTCAGGACTTTAATAACTTTATTCAGAGACCTGCTACTGAGTAATTCATTTTCTTTAACCTTTAGGATTAAAAGAAGAGTGAGTGAAAATGTATCATTTTATCTGGCAGTTTAAGTACTTAAAAGAGGAAAGATGGGACATTAACAAATCAAGCAAGGCAAGCAAATCTGTCGTGATTGAATGCTGGCTCAGCTACAGCAGTCAACTGTAATTTGCATTTGGATTTTATGTGTAGACAGATATGGGTAGTGTTTGAGGCTGTATCCTACCTCCAAAACAACTGGGGCGCACATCAAAAGTGGTTGATTCCATTGCTTGATCTGTTGTTATTGCAGACCTGTTAAAGCTTGAGCTTCAATTGTTAGATACATGCACGGGTAAAATATTAAAAAAATACAAACTGTGTAGTAGTATCCTGTCACAATGTTGTTTTCCTGGTGTGGCAGAATTCTAATGTGTAATACAGTAGGCAGGTGCGGCGTGATGGCGGTGAAGTCTGTGCCCCTGCACCGAGCTCCATGGTTACAGAGGCTCTGTGTTCTTCCCCACAACAATTAAAATGATTGCTGGGGATGAGCATGGAATATAAAAAAATGGTCGCACGTACTAGGTTAAGTCCCTCAGCAGAGAGGTAGGTGGAGCATGGTAAAGGTAGGTAATGATAGTCAGTAGAGATCACTGAGGTGATCCAAATACCAGCACAACACCAGGGAATTTATTCAGTCCAACATGTCCCATGTTGGACTGAATAAATACCGTATTTTCTTCAACCCTTGTGTTGTGCTGGTATAATGGATCGCTACTGACTATCATTACCTACCTTTACCGTGCACCACCTACCCCTCTGCTGAGAGACGTAACCCAGTGCGGCCATTTTGTTATATATATTTCTATGTCTGGAAATATATGTATCTGATTTAGCGCTGATTCCCCTGAGGAAGCAATTTAGAATCACCAAACATGTAGTACGGAGGTCAGCAGCGGTTCCCCTCACTTGGACTCCCAAGCTGGAATTCGGAAGTGTCTGTCAATGTACAGATGGTGCCGACTGATGAGTCTGGACTGAGCCTAATGTGCTTCCATAGCAAGAAGTCAATTTGTTACAGCACATAATCAATCACCTTTTATCTTTACTTTTGTGAATACAATTGTCTACAGTGAGAAGTGTTTCTGTGTGCTCTTCTATTTTATAGTGATATAAATGTAGTGTATGGGTATAGTGTAGGGTATGTATGTGCATCTATGTGTGTGTATATAGTATATAATATATATGTAGATAGATAGATAGATAGATTGATAGATAGATAGATAGATAGATAGATAGATAGATAGATAGATAGATAGATAGATAGATAGATAGATAGATAGATAGATAGATAGATAGATAGATAGATAGATAGAGGTATCTATACCGTGTTAGCCGACCTTAAAGCTGCCGTTTAAAAAAAAAAAAAAAATCCTCACAACCAGATCATTCCATAAATGATTTAAAAATCAAAATCCTCAATGGAATATTTAAACGCACCCAAGAACGGAAAACATTTGAACTCAGAATTATAAGACTCTTTGACACCAAAACAAGAGGACCTAATGCAGATATAGGGTTTCTCACACAATCACAATTGTTTGTAATTACCCTGCCTGCCTCTCTGCCAATGTTCTTATCCACACCTCCTCCCCCACCTCCACAGCATCCCCTTCCCCCTCCATGCTGTTCCTTGTCACCATTTTATTACCCTTCCAATGTCTTCCAACATCCCTTTGTCACTCCACCTTATCTAAATCTCTGGGTTTTTCCCTCTGCTTTCCTAACCTCTGTTTTAGCCATAGATTCCTTTGTTAATCAGTATTGCTGACTTGTGGAAGAGAGGAGAACTCTTGAAAGCTTGTCCTATGACATGAATTGTTAGTCCAAATAAAAAGGGTATCACCTAATACTGAAGTACTAATTTATTCTGCACGCTCGCAACTGGACTAACACAGCTATTTCCATTTTATATATACAGTATATATTGGAAATAGCCGTGGTTACATACTGCTGTGCCGACGAGTACTCTAAAACAAATCTGGGGCAATCACCAACAAGACTCAGGTACATGCTGGGTACATGCTGCAACATTTCATTGACATTTCTGCAGACAGACTAATGGCCCATCGGATTAACAGCGGGGGTCCCCGGCAGTCCCATTCAAACTGAATGGGGCTGCCAGAGACCCCTGCTGTGTTAATCCGATGGGCCATTAGTCTCTGCAGAAATGTAACTGAAATGTTTGCAGCATGTACCCAGGATCTTGTTGGTGATAGCCCCAGATTTTCCAAGGCAAGTTTAAGGCAAGTTTTAGAATACTCTTCGGCGCACCTGTACATACATACATATATACATACATACATATATATATTTTCCATTTTATGTATATATATATATATATATATATATATATATATATATATATATACATATATTTTTTTTTCCATTTGCTATATATATAAATATATATATATATATATTTTTATATATATATATATATATATATATATATATATATATATATATATATATATATATAATGGAAATATTACTGTATGCTCATTTGCATGTCTTAGACAGGTCTGTAACCCCGCCTTTCACCATTATCACCCAGCACACAGTGCTTTCACTGAAGCAAGGATTCTTGGAAATGACATGCAAATGAGCACACAGTGCCACCTTTTCCTTCAAAATATAAAAATATAAAACCTGTCCGTTATACCGTCATGGTGGGCCCCTACAATTTGTTTTCCACTGTGGGCTATTCGTGCCCTAGTCGGACACTACAGAATGATGGAAAGGCCCTTATAATAAGGAACATAAGCTTCATACATTTCCCCTTAGATTTTCTGTCCCTATAAAAGGTGGTTTTAGATTTTCTGTCAGCATAAAAAGTATAAAAATATCTGCACGTCACTGGTAATCTGGAACAGGTGGTCACTGAGTCTTGGCCTCAAGTCACTGAAATTCTCCCTATTCTGTGTGTTTGTGTCCGCTGTTCCAATTCACCCATTCTATGTAGCTGTGTAGTACTCCAAATAGTGTGTGTTAACATCCCAGCAGAAGTATCTCTGCCAAAGTCTCTTCCAAAAGTGCTGGGGATGTCAAATTGTGTAGTTAATTTCTTATTTGAGTTTATAAAGCAATTATAAGGGGCACTCTATTATTATTGATCCAGGCATTTAAATACTCAAGAAAACATGATGTACTGTATGTAACCAGCATTTCTGAAACGTTTCTCAATAACCCAACTGCTTTATCATAGCAGTTCTACTATTTGATAACAATAATGACACTGCCACAGCAGACACTTTGTCATGGGTTATTGTGATTACATCTATACCTCCGTTACATTCACATAGTGTATAATTTCTAGATGTACTAGATTCTGATTGGCTTTATGCCTGTGCCCGACACCTCTAAAAAATATTTGCTTGGTAGTGCCCTTGTCACATATTTACTTACGTGTGTGTGTGTGTTTGTGTGTGTAGGGGTTTAACAACAACTCACCTCCCCGCAGGGCACCAAAAATAAGCATTCTCACCCCAAAACCGTCACAATTATGTTGCCACCACCAGATTAATTTAAGGGTTTGCACCTCAGGAGTCCTTGGTTCCCCCTCATACTAGAAAAATATGTAATTAGAACAAAAGACCCACTTTTGCAAAAAGTTACCTAAAATGCAGTCAACCTCTCCAAATGCTTATAGGTGCAATATACGCTCAAAGATATTACGTATTATTCAATGTTATATTAATATAGCAAAGGCCTACAGTGCCTATTACAGAAAAAAAGGATTACAAAAACATACATTATTTAGATGCAGATAGTTTACAAAATAAAAAGTAATAAAACAGAAAACCTAATACCTGTACATTACCAGTGAATGATATTAGACCCTTCAAAGGGTCATAAAATAGGAAATATGTATTATCACGCACAGGGCGGATTGGAGACAAATATCGGCCCGGGCGATTTGTCTCATACTGGCCCTCCTCCTAAAATGTTATGTCATCGTGGTGTCATGTGATGTCACGTTGTCATGGCAACATGTTGTCATTGGATGGCATGGCGTCATTTGACGTTGGGTCGCCTTGACTATGCGACGCTGCAGGAGAAGATGCTGCTCCGGAGAAGTTAAGACACTTAGTCCTCGCACTCTAGCCTGACAATCAGTTTAATTGTTATGGAGAAGAGCGCGGGGCCTCTGTAATCATGCCCCCTTACACTCCCCCCTCACTCTCTTTCCCTTTACACTCCCCCCTTTCTTGCCCTTCCGCCTGTTCCATCCTTGCATGCTCCCTCTCTCTGCCCCTCATTCCTCCACCTCTCACTCACTCTCTATCTTCCACTCTATCCAACCCTCCTCCCCCCCACAAAAATAATCTTATTTTGGGGTGAGGTCTCCTCAATACTGCGCCGGTCCAGGGACTCCGCAGCTCCCTCCTCCGGTTGGGCGAAAGTTGGACCCAATTTCCAGCGCCGACAGGAGGAGGGAGAAGATTGCATTGACCACCGGGCTGCTGCTGCATCAGAAGCAGGTAAGCCGCGGCCGCCCGCTGCTGCTGGGGAGCCTCTGGGTCTGCTCGCAGCACCGGCCCAAGCCCAAACGCCCAATAGGCCAATCTTCCCCTGACCAGGCATAACCCACATCTGAGTGAATTCTGACTATGCATTCAAACTTCACACCTTTTAAAATCCAAGCTTTGTCTCTGTGACAAAGACCAGATGTCTTGGGCCCATTCTTTCTGGGTATCTCTCATTTGTCATTGACACTTTTAAACCTGGCTTCTCTAATAAAGGGATGTGTTTAATTACAGTTTAATCTAAGAGTATAAAATATTCCACAACTCTCTCCCTGTAACAACCAGAGTACTGATACCCACACCTTGATATTCAGTGAAGTTTGACAGATCCACTTTTAATCTTGAGAGGGAAACTAATTACCTGATATTTGCAATACAGATCACTTCTCATAAGCAGGGCCCTCATTACCGTTAGTATCTGTGCTTGTTTGTCCTAATCTGGTATGTCATTCTGTTTATGTAATATACATATACATAACTCTGTATCCCCATTATACTGCACGTATGTTGACGCTTTACAAATAAACAATAATAATAATACTTATATAGAATTATCATCGTGTACTTTTTTCAAATTCCTACTTGATACTATTATTGGTTGTACAAGATATGACTGTAACGATAACTAATAGTGTCGCTTCTGTCACCTCTGGAAGGTCTCAGGAATTGACAACGCCCTTTGAAGCTTGACCGGGCAGATAGAATCATATCTGTGGTGTATCTGTAAACTGTCACATGTGATCTTACTGTAAATTTGGCTTTCCTTAATGGTTTTATTGCCACTCCAGTCAGGGACCTAAGCCATTCCATGTTAAACCTACAATACACAGAACAAAATGAACGTTAACCCCTTTGCTGCTGGACTTCTCATACACTTTTTTCTTGCATGGCTTTTTAGTGACAGCCCTTGAATTTTTTTAAACCAGTTTTCCCATGGATTAGAAAAAAAGCCTGCTTTTTCTTTTTGTTTTATTTGCGTATGAAATAATTGATATTTAGAAGCCTCAATTTATGTCTTGCTACAACAGAAGAGCTTTTATTGTTAGCTGTAATTGTGCTGGTCAACAGAGAGACACAGACACACTGTAATTTAAGCTTGGTGAGTGCAGATCAGGATTGGTGTCTCTTGTCATAAACTTTATGATTTTATTTTATACTTTTACACCATGTTGACGGTCTTGCGAGCCCCCCCCCATTTCACACCTTGAAAGTCCCATCTATTTCCCCCCCCCCCCCCACTTCCTATGTATTTTTTTCTCCTCTGTCTCACTTTTCGTTTCCTCACTCACCCCCTCCATCAATTACCGCACTCTCACTCAATCCCTCCCCGCCTCGCATGTATTTCTCTCTCCTGCATCTATCTCTTACTCCCTACTGCCTCTCTTACACTCCCTCTCTCCTCACACACTCCCCATCCTCCATCAATTATACCACTCTCACTCAATCCCCCTCCTCACTCATTCCCTCCCCCCACAAAATACATACCAAAAAAACACCATACATATTAAAACCACCCCCCAAATACATATACCCCCCACTCCCCAAGTACATTCACCCCTCCCACCCCAAATACATAAATACATATAACCCCCCCAATACATATATAAAAAGGGTGTGTGTGCCGAGCACGCACATTTTAAGTAAAACTTCTTTGTCTTTTGTCACAGAAATTGTATTTGTGATAGTGATATTTTTAATTAAAAATCAAAGCACAATTTCTGTGACAAAAAGAAGTTTGACATAGAACGTGAGTGCACTCACCCCCTGTTTTAGCTATTTGCACTTCTATATTTATACTTACTTTGAAGTCCAGGTGTGTGTGTGTGTGTGTGTGTGTGTGTGTGTGTGTGTGTGTGTGTGTGTGTGTGTGTGTGTGTGTGTGTGTGTGTGTGTGTGTGTGTGTGTGTGTGTGTGTGACTTTGTGTGTGACTTTGTGTGTGTGACTTTGTGTGTGTGACTGTGTGTGTGACTGTGTACAGTATATCATTGGGAAGGGTTGTGCTGGTGACCTTACTGTGTAGAAGGGAGGGGTCCCACCTGTGCAGCAGAAAGTTCGGTGTGGGCCAAGCATAGGAAGGGGTCCAGGCGGCTGACAATGGAAGTTGTGCCCGATGTCTGTAGTCATGCATACGCGCATGGTGCTAGCCGCACCATTACTGCACATGCAGAGGGGAAAATAAATATGGGCTTCTGCGCTTCCGCGGTGCGACATGCGCAGCACGGACTACTACAACCTCCACTTCCGCGCATGCACTGCCTACAATCTGCATGCGGGCTAGAAGGTTTTGTTATGCGCATGTGCGCGCGACCATCAGTAGCGTGACGTCACATTCGTGGCGGTTTTTCGTTACAACTCAAGAGATTTTTCACAAAAAAACTCTGTAGGTGCCAGCAAAGAAGTTTCACTTAAAAAAAATACCCCCCTAATACATCTAAATTACAGACTTACCTTGGGGATGGTCTCAGGCCTGTAGCCGGGCCTCTCATTCCTGACAGGCCTCGGCTCTCCCCAGCTGTGGGCCTCCCGCACCGAGCTTCTGACACCAGCACGCACCGGACCACCGTCTCATGCCAGTCCGTGCCAGAAGCTGAGCCTAGCCTGCTTCCGTGGCACGTTGACTTCAGAGAAGCCCGGCGCGCACCAGCATCAGAAGTGGTGTGGGACAGTCAGTGAGGGAGGCCCACAGCTGGGGGAGAGTCAGGGCCCAGAGGCAATGAGAGGACCGGCACCCAGGCCCCTCGCTGCCACCAGGCCCGGGACACTTGTCCCGACTCTAACCCCCTCTTGGCAGCCCTGTCTACGCAGATCTCATTAGTGGGTTTGACTTTTTTTTTTTTTACTGCTGAGACATATACATATGGAAAAATACTGTGTCATTGTAATGCATCTGATGTGGAGCTCAGTTTGGCCTTTAGAATACACCAGCCTCTAGTTTTAGCCACTGGTTTCTTGTCCTGCTCCTATAAATGACATTTTCCACAATTCTAAACCACAATTACAAGAAGCCTTGTTTCAAAGTTTCACCACAAAGGTGAAAATCTCACTATCCTACAATCCTGCCTAAACCTTGCAGTCGTCACTCTTTTTCCTGCAGAGGAGAAATGGAACACTGCAATCTCTTTATATGTACCACTTAAAAGGGCGGTCCTACAGTACTTTGGCGTCGTCCATGCTGCCGAAGACTGCTTGGAGGCGTCCACACGCGGCGCGATCACATTGCCTTAAGTTATTGATCGTATCCATATACCACGTGGGTGCTCGCGCGCGACAGCAGGAGGGGGCGCGCATTACATGAGGAATCAGTTGAAACTGATTTCTCAGCGCGACAGGCAGGTTACGTTAGCGGTTCGCCCAGTGAGGGCGAACCAGCTCCGTGATGTCACAGACATGCCCCTAGACACGCTCCCCGATGGCGCGTCTACCATGTCCTGAAAACACACCCGCTTTAACTAGACTGTAAGCTCCTCGGGGCAGGGACTCCTCTTCCTTAATGTTACTTTTATGTCTAAAGCACTTATTCCCATGCTCTGTTATTTATTTGATTACCACATGTATTACTACTGTGAAGTGATATGTACATTAATGGCGCTATATAAATAAAGCCATACAATACAATACAATAATATGTATGTTCAAACATACAGATAGAGCAGATTGTTCTAATAATGAAAGAGGTTATATAAATACAATGTAAATAAAATAATATTTCCAAGCTCTTTCTTTTGTTTTCTTTATCTTTCACTAAGAACTGAACAAATGTATTAAACTAATAAACACGGATTAGAACCATGTACTGTCGATACTCTGAAGTGAGTTCTCACAATGATATCTACCAAAGCAAAAATGTAGGGGACATGAAAATAAAACGATTATCTAGACTGGTGACGCATTGGCATACTGTATGTTTTACAGTTAACCAAGTCCTCTAAAAAGATTCAGATGATCATAAAGGGAGGTATTACTATCAAGGATCATTTTTTCCTTAAGATCTTGTAACATGAACCCCTCGGATTTTTCTCATTTTGAAAGCAGTAGCAAAATCATTATAAACTAGAAATATTTCTGAAAAGTTACGGACCACATTCAACCCTTTTATAATCTGTTCTAAACACAGAGTAAATAAACTAATAGTTTCCTAAGAAATTACTTACCATATTATTTGTTTTTTTTTATAGTACGGAAGTAAAATAGTTCCTACAGAAAAGAGGAATATTATAAAAATAACACCAAGAGCAAGATAATTTAGTCAGAACATGTCTTTCCAATTTGGGGATAAAAGATTAGATTTTAAACCAATGATTTTCCTAAGCAAAGGAGGTCAAACCAATCCCTTCTATATTAACTTTTGAAAACAAAGTGTCCACAACTAAATACTGAATGGAAGAAAGATTTTGAACGATAAAACCAATAACAGATATAACATGGAAAATAAACTGTCAGACAGAACATGTCCACTCAGCAGACTGGTTCCTATTTGAACAAGGCCAGAAGAACCTCTTGGGTTCTGAAGTTCTCTGTAACAAAAGAGAAAAAATGTTCAGGAGATTCAGATCAGAATATTACACCCAAGGAAGGGCTTCCCCCGAAACGTTATGCGGTTGATAAAGAATTCTGCAAATAAATGTTTGAAAGACTCAACTAAGAGACTTGTGATTGAACAGTGTGGCGAACAAGAGGAGATTTCATTTTGGGATTCAGATTCAGATTGTCAGAAAAATTCTCTGGTAAACCCTGCATGCCATCACAAGCTTGGGAGACAGAAACTTTTGCCTGGGATTCCAGATATCAACCAGATTCTGTTGGTATCTGATGTTTCCCTTCTCTTCTTATGCCTCAATGATACAGGTTTTTTTTAAAGATCAGTCACCTTTTCACCTATTACACATACTGTATAAACTGTACTGCCTTAAGCTTTATTTGTGCTTATGTTGGGACTGCACCGTTATTAGAAAGGCTTCAACGAGTTTTTCACCCACAGATTTTAAATGATAATTGTAACCAATTCATTGCAACAGTTGGACCTTTTTGTCTTTTCTATCTTTACTCTGAATACAAAGATAACATCTGAGCGGTAAAGAATCCCTGCAGCAAAGAAGCAACACTCATAGGTGCCATTATATATCTCTATATTGCATGGTAAATGATATAGTGGTACTATAAAAAAAACATACCCAGCAAGTACTTCTCAGTTTTATGTCCTGTAACACTGAATACTTGATGTACATTTTGTAAATCTACTACAATAATGTCCCATCCGAGCTGAAAAGACTTATTGTCTTCTGCTACAGTGAACATAAGTCAGAAGCCAGATGGATTCCATTAAAAAGTGTGGCAAACTGTCTGGTATTCCTTATTTAATGGAAAACTGTGAGTTTTATGAGGTTATTTGAGAAATCAAACATTGGGGCTTAGTTAAGGATCGCTGCTTGGCTAGAGCAAAAAGCTGATTGACTCAGCAGCAGTGAAACATATTTTAACTGCTCAGTGAAGGAGCAGTGTATGTTATACGTGATTGAATAGAAAGAGAGCACTAGAAAAATGTTCACAAATGTTTTCAAGTCTTTCTTATGCCACTTTTGTAATCATAGTTAAATCAACCCTGTTACTTCAAGTTCCTTTCATTGTCCCCGTGAAATTAACGTGATTCAGATCCAGAGACCCCCTGCTCCCCACCTATGTTAAAGTAGCAGAACAGACTGCATTGCGTTAAAAATGTTTTTTTGTTTGTTTAATTACAGGATTAAAGCATGGGGTCTCCAGAGCTGAACTGTGTTCATTTCAGCTTCGGGGACCTCCTGCTTCCAGAGATACTTACCTCCATAGCCAAGGTTTTCAGGTTGCTTCTCAAAAAATATTGGACACACCAGTGTAAAATGTGACGCACTTGAAAAGCCGGTGGGGAGGTATGTTATTTATAAATTCTCAGACCGTTATGTAAATTTCACTCCAAGTTTGCACCAATTTGCACCATTTCATATTCTATTTTGTAAAAAAAAAATTCTGGGGATAGGTTTGGGGATTGAGCACCCTCCCAGTATTTTTTACGAAATAGAATATGAAATGGTGCAAATTGGTGCATACGTGGAGTGAAATTTAGAAAAAAATGACATAACGGATCAGATCATTTATAAATAACATACCTGCAGTCATACACGGTGAGCTATACTGATCTTAATGCTTCTCTCCCACTACTTCCAAGATTGATGCAACCCCCTTCATCCTCTCCCCGCTCATCCTCTCACACCACCACACCCTCCTCCTTCACCATCACCCCCTCCACCTCATCCTTCCTCACCTTCACACCCCCTCCTCTTTCTTCCTCACCTTCACCCCCTCCTCCTCCTCACCTTCACCCTACCTCCTCCTCACTTTCACCCGCCCCCTCACCTTCACCTCCCCATCCTCCTCCTTCCTCACTACCACCCCCTCCTTCCTCACCATCACCTTCTTCCTTCATTAACACCCTCCCCCCATCCTCCTCCTTCCTCACTACCACCCCCTCCTTCCTCACCATCAGCCTCTTCCTTCCTTACCACCCCCCATCCTCCTCCTTCCTCACCACCACCCCCTCTTTCCTCACCATCACCCTCTTCCTTCCTCATTGCCTCCTCATCCTCCTTCCTCACCACCTCCTCATCCTCCTTTTTCATCCTCTCCCCATCTTGGTATCTTACCTGTGGTGACAGGGACAGAGTGGAACTCTACTCTCCTCTCCCACATGCAAAGCTGGGAGGAAACTACATTTACCAGCATGCAAATGGGGGAGATTTGCATGACGTTGAGCCCTCCCATTGATTAGTCTTCTCCTTGGCTGGGAGGGGGGGATGACGCCTGTTTTCTTGGTTACCTGATGCTGCAGCCTGCTTCTGACTCGGAAGTAAGAGTGGGGATTCTGCACCCGGCCACCCTTCACAGTCCGCTGCCCGCACAGCACCGCCTTCCTTTCTTCTCTCCTGCAGGACTTCTGGGCCCTCCCCTTTCCTCAGCACTGCCCTCCTCTCTTCTCTCCTGCAGGACTGCTGGGCCCTCCCCTTCACTCTGCACCGCCCCTCTGTCCCTCCCTCCCCAGGCCTCCATGGGCTCTCCTGTGCAACGGCCATGCTGCTCCAGCAGGCCCATCAACATGCCCAAGGCCCCCCTTATACCACCCTCCCAGGCATCTTACCCACCCCAAGGGGTGAGAGGGCTTTTTTATATGTGTGTGTTTGGGGAGGGGGGCTTATTGTGTGTGTGTCACTGTGTGTGTGTCACTGTATGTGTGTGTGTCACTGTGTGTGTGTGTCACCATATGTGTGTCACTGTTTGTGTGTATGTATGTTACTGTGAGTGTGTGTCACTGTCTGTGTGTGTCACTGTGTGTGTGTGTGTGTGTGTGTGTGTGTGTGTGTGTGTGTGTGTGTGTGTGTGTGTGTGTGTGTGTGTGTGTGTGTGTGTCACTGTCTGTGTGTGTGTGTCACTGTGTGTGTGTCACTGTGTGTGTGTGTCACTGTGTGTGTGTGTGTGTGTCACTCTGTGTGTGTGTGTCACTGTGTGTGTGTGTGTGTGTGTGTCACTCTGTGTGTGTGTGTGTGTCACTCTGTGTGTGTGTGTGTGTGTGTCACTCTGTGTGTGTGTGTGTGTGTGTGTGTGTGTTTGTGTGTGTGTGTGTGTGTGTGTGTGTGTGTGTGTGTGTGTGTGTGTGTGTGTGTGTGTGTGTGTGTGTGTGTGTGTGTGAATCACTGTCTGTGTGTGTGTGTGTGTGTGTGTGTGTATGTGTGTCAATGTGTGTGCATGTGTGTGCATGTGTGTGTGTATATGCCACTGTCTGTATGTGTGTCACTGTCTGTATGTGTGTCACTGTCTGTGTGTGTGTCACTGTGTGTGTGTCACTGTCTGTGTGTCACTGTGTGCGCGCCACTGTGTGCATCACTGTCTGTGTGTGTGCATGTCACTGTATGTATTTTTGCGTGTGTGTTTCACTATGTGTGTGTTTGTGTCACTGTGTGCTCGTATATTGGGGAGGGAGGTTATTGAGGGTGGGGAGGGGAGAAAAATACATGGGGGGAGAGGTGGGGGTGTAAGAAAGAAAGGGGGGGTAGGAAAGGTTGACAGGGAGTGTAAGAAGGGGGGTGAGAGTGAGCTGTGTGAGAAGGGGGGGGAGGTGGGGGTGGTGGAAACGGTTGTCCTGGGCCCCGGAAAACTGTCTGCGGCTCTGCTTCTACATCCTTTTCACAAAGATGTATTTGGTCAGAATGGTAAAAGAAAAATATTGGAGAAGGAAAGAGATCTCAGCAAATACCTTCTATCTCATAGAAAATTGAAGATGTATTCAATTAAAAAGCATATTAATCTTCTCTGGACCTTATTCAATAAGCTACGTAGCTGTTTCTCAGTGTTGAAATAGATTTTATTCTTATTTATTTGAATGAAACGAGGCTCTTTTCCAGCACGGAGAAGACGTCTTCACAGCATATTGAGTAGGGGCCTCTGAGTCAAGGTCGAAGGTCCATTGAAGCAGTCTGCAGAGGTTACAGTGGAAATAGCACAATTTGCATGTTCTTTTCTTTCAGTGCTATCTTGTGCCATTCAATTACTAGCATACAGTACCTGCTTTTAAACCTGTGTATTCCTTGAGTCTTTAAATAATGTATTACAAACATTTTTCCAGCCTGTAAGTGCTTTTTTAATGAGCATGTAAAGAGTTTAATGGGAGCAGATTGCTTTCCATGACATTACAGTGTGACTAATTGTGACAGTGTTGAGCGGAAATATGTTGAAGTTTGCTAAGCATGTCTGCTGCTGATAGTAGGTAACTGCTTTGAAGGCTGAGGAGATGACAGGAGCATTGTTGGAAACAAGGGCACAAATGAGCTGTGAGGAAAGTGTTATAAAGATGATTTGCACATAACTTATTTTCATATGTTTATTAACTAACATATATGCATACAGTATGTACAAGGAGGGGCTCAGTGAGTAAAGAGACTGACTCTGGCACTGAGTTTGAAGTAGGGGACCTTGGTTCAATTCCCAGTGTCGGCTCCTTGTGACCTCCTTGGGCAAGTCACTTTATCTCCCTTTGCCTTGGGCATCAAAAACATAGACTGTAAGCTCCACGGGGCAGGGACTGTGTCTGAAAAATGTCTCTGTAAAGGGCTACGTAAAACTAGCAGCGCTAGACAAGAACAAACAATTATAATTATTACAGGTAATCCTCGTTTTCTGTCGGATGTGGTTTCTAATGGCACATAATGCAGTCGAAAAACAAATTATCCGCCGCCGTTTTCATGTATCTGACGGAAACCGCAGCTGGTTAACATGGGTTCTGTTTTCCGACTGTCCCGCGGGTTTGTGTGATGCATTCTGTCTGAAAAGCGAGAACTACCTATGCATTGGAGAAACTTGCAACACATACATTAACTATTACATTATCTGTATGCACCTACTTCACTCTAGTGGCCTTATTCTATACTTTCCAAAGTGGCCAACTGGGCTATTTTCATCCAAAGACAGTTCAAACAGCTTCAGCATATAAATAATAATAATAATTACTCTGTAGTTGTTTTAAGCCAAGCCAGACCAATCACACTCACACTCACATAAGGTAAAAATCACTTTAAGGTGTAGTTCCTCCTACTGGTTTTTTTTTTAACATAGGTGGGAAGCAGGGGGTCTCTGCAGCGGAACGTGTTAATTTCAGCTACTGAGACCACTGGTTCCAGAGATATTTCCCTCCCATAGAATCCCTTGCAGGGGAAACAAAAAGAGGCATCCATATCAGTGTCCTATTGGACTCCATGCCAAGGGAGATTTAAGAACCGGGAAGTAACCGTCCGCACCTACAGAATTAAGTATCTCGGGAACCTTGGTGTCCCTGTTGCTGAAATGAATGCTTCATAACCATGAAGTGAATCTAGGGAAGGATGCTTCTTTACATACTTGTTTATTTTCCTCTTGCATTCTTTTTCTTATTATATTTCCCAAGTACTGTAAATATTCTTACCAGTGATGACAACGTCCAAAGACCAATATCAATGAGAGTTGGTGGCAATTTTCCTGGACCCGGAGGCTGCGGGGGGCCCGGCCGGCGCTGACAATTGGGCCCGGTTGCCATAGGACCAATGTCTGCATCCCGCTGCCGAGACCCAGATTTCTCCCCTTACAGCGGGCCTTCTCTGCTACTGTTGCAGCCTCCCATGTAGGTCCCGTCCTCGCGATGGCAGTTGGGCAGGCTGGACTGCACAGCACCAAAGGTCCACGTGTGTGTGATGTGGAGGGGGCTATTATGTGTGTGATGTGGAGGGGGTTTGATGTGCAGGGGGGGAGTGATGTGCAGGGGACTATTATGTGTGTTATGTGGAGGGGGTTTGATGTGCAGGGCGGGAGTGATGTACAGGGGACTATTATGTGTGTGATGTGGAGGGGGTTTGATGTGCAGGGCGGGAGTGATGTGCAGGGGACTATTATGTGTGTGATGTGGAGGGGGTTTGATGTGCAGGGGGGGAGTGATGTGCAGGGGACTATTATGTGTGTGATGCAGGGGTGATGTGTGTGATGTGCAGGGGGGGTGGTGTGTGTGATGTGCAGGGACGGTGATGTGTGTGATGTGCAGGGATGGTGATGTGTGTGATATTCATGGGGGGTGATGTGTGTGATGTGCTGGAAGGGTGGTTTGTGTGATGTTCAGTGGGGGTATGATGTGGAAGGGGAGTATTATGTGTGTGAGGAGAGGGGAGTATTATGTGTGTGGGGGGAGGGCGATATAATGTGTGTTAAGGAGGGGTTGTGTATGGGAGAGAGAGGTGGAGACGTGAGGGAGAGAGGTGGGGGAATGAGAGAGAGGTGGGTGGGAGAGGGGAGAGAGATGGGGGTGGGAGAAATGAAAGATGGTGGTGGGAGTCTCTCAATGCCGCCGACACTGGGGATGGGTGGGGTTGGTGGGTCCTAGTTAAAACTGTAGTCCTGGGCCCACGGGTAAGCAATCTGTGGCCCTGGTTGGCGGTACTGACCCCCCAAAAATTACCTTTTAAAGAAAAAGTATTGATTTATATTAAAGTTAATTGTCAGCTTATGCTAAAAATCTGTGAAACTGACTCCTAATCAGTTGAGTTTATTTGTCTGCCATAGTCATCTTGGCACCATAAATGAGATACCTGCTCCAAAAACATAGATATGTGGTTTCTAAACCTATCCTTGGAGACCAGTGGAGTTTAATTATGCAGGAAAAACCCAGCAGATTGGATGCCTTTAGCACAAGTACCAGCAAAAGGCAACTCGATGACTAATTTATTTATCCATCTTCTTCCCTCTGCAATGTATTGGAAATTTTCACATACCCAGATAGAATGCAATTCCGCAAGTGAGGCTAACATGTTGTTTACATAAAGGGTAACATACTGTAGTAGATAATGATGATTTGCATCTTTAAGCATTTTAATTTTATACTTAATTTAAGAGATTTCTTCCTCTTTCGAAAGATCACAAAAACTGTATGGTGCTCAAACATGAGCCACTGGCTGCAAAGCCCATAGGCATAAGCGCTTTGTATAGTGTCCCCTGGAGGTTCCAGATAATCCAGACCAAAAACTCCAACCCTGAAATGAAACCACTTCCACTAGGTACCGAATAGCTGGAAAAGATCCCACTGGAATGATGTGGGACCTTCACTGGCTAGTGACCAGACATAGACATCGGTTGGGCAAGTATAGATAATTCAGGTAAGTAGGTTGGAGTAACTCACATTTGTGTGGTCTTCAGTGGAATTTCCTCCGTGGGTGCATGCTGCCGTTACTCCACAATGATCAGACATCCAAGAAAAGGAGAGATGGAGCACAGCTGAAGATAAATAAACTGCTTGGGAGAGTGGGACCCAGGTAAAAAAGTATTGTTTAATGGATCAGTGCAAAATTACAAAAAACGGAGCCCTCAGACCCCCACCAACATGTTTCGAGCTAGTAGCTCTGTCTCAAGGTGCATAGTGATGCCTAGTGCTTACTTACCTAATATACTCTAATTTCCCGCCACTTGACGCCATCCATCCGTCGCAGGGAACGCGTCACGAGTGACGTGCAATGCGTGGCCTGGACTCGTGACGTCAGCGCGTCATTTGAGTATAAACAAAACTTTATTTGTCAACAAAACTTTATCGATCATTTCGTCTATTGTTAAAATAGTCAATTGAATCCTACACAACTTTATTACTCTATGACGACCGAATGGTCTAAAAAAACTTTATTCAACACTAAATTAAAAGGGGATTCGCGAGCAACAGTAAATATTACTGATAATGAAGAAGTTATAATTATGAAAACAGTAATTGTAACAAACTAATAATTGATAACAAACGATTAAAAAATATATATAAAACAAGCATCTTGTGTGAAAGTTATTGGAACAACACTCAATAGATATGAATCTACTTTATTTCTTTTTCATATAAATGTGTAATAATAGAGTGTCATTAACCATAATTCACCTTATGTGAATGTAAAGATGCACAAGAAACTGAGGATGATGTGCATGTATATGCACGAATTATTCCCTTTTTAAATATATTTTCATTTTTATTTGCAGTCTATTAAAGTCTACCAAATTCTTCACTATGTCTATACATGTGTGTCTAATACATTGTCAAATAGTGTCCATAAAGATATCCTTAATGAAATTAGACATAATAAAGAATTCTGACTGGGATAAAAGAGTAATACATCCATAAAGACAGAAAATAATAAGGGTTAAATCTTTCATGCCAGATTACGGAATGAGATTCATACATCAGGAAAAGCAATTGCACATGACAAGGACCAATATTATCAAGAGCACATATGCATATTTACCCATTCGTTATGCATATTTACCCATTCGTTAATTGAAACATACATTATTTTACATTTCCATATAGTATATTAAGCTTATATGTTTAATTCTTAATGAAGGGAATTACACAAGGAGGGGATTACGATAGAAATGGGCCCAGATCCCACTCTGTATTCAGACCATAAGGTATTCTTGTATTTAAGGTGAATATCCAGAAAAGTTCTCTTTGTCTAGTGTCTCTAATCTGTTGCCTCCCCTTAAAGGTTTAGGTATGTGTTCTATTCCTCTGTATTTGAGTTGTTTTAGATCTCCCTGTTTACATGTTGAAAAATGATGGGATACAGGATGGGTTAAATCCCCCAATCTAATTAATCTTATGTGCTCCCTCAACCTTGTTTTCAATGCACGTGATGTGCGTCCAACATATTGTTTGCCACATCCACAGTCCAATACTTTTTTACCTGGGTCCCACTCTCCCAAGCATTCTTCCTCTTTCGAGCACTTTTTTATTTTATCTGATGCTACGTTCAGGAGATACGTGTTTGAAATATTAAGTGCTCGGAAAGTTAAAATTGAGCTCTTCTCAGAGCCCAGTACAGTCTGTGGTAAACTCAGAAGCCAGAGGTTATGAAAATTATGTTTCTTTAATACGACAAAAAAAATGCTCAGGGGGCAAAATACTAACTTTATCTTAGTTAAACTTATTAAGTCTTCTGGGGGTTGGGGGCGGGGGGGAGGGCTGCTTTAGTTGTAACCCACAGAAAAGGCATTTCATTTTTTTCTGTGTAACACATGAATCCCCACCCCCACACTACCCCTATGGGAGATTTCACTTCTACTTGGCGTGGTGTGGTGCTTACCTGCTGGCTCACTGTAGATCTGAGTCTCCTGCGGTGTTGTGGAGGAGGTCAGAACAGGCTTCTGGGGTAATAACTGATTCGTACTCACGGTGACAGCGCCACAATCTCTTGCAGGCCCCAGGGATGTGGGGGGAAATCCCCACAGGAGAACTTATTTAGATTGCCTGATAGATTGCAGTCTCAAGCAGGAAGGTATTGTAAAACACAGGAACACTTTATTGTACACAGCAGCTCATACAGCATTCACAACAGCAGGCAATTCTTGAGGCTTCACCCTCAGGATGTACCCTGGACCTTCACTCCAAGCAAAGGAGCCCTGAAGCAGTCCTTGCTCTTCCCTTACTCCCTGTTGAAGTAAGATATATAGTCTCCCACTCCACTCCCCTTGGAGTACACTCCCCTTGGGAGTCCAAACTGACAGAGCCCTGCACAGTTGTTGGGGTAGACCAGCCTCTCTCAAGGGTAGAGGCAACTGCTGAATTTGGGGTGTGCAGCACCTTAAGTACAGGAAAAGCAGGAACAAGGTCTGAGTCCCTGATTGGACACATAGACATAGTTGCACCACCTCCCCTGTGACTCACTGAAGCTACTGGGGGTGGGAAAAACCCAGGATTAGTCCTGGCACTCTGCTCTTACCAGGGCTTACTGCCAGGAGAAGGGCAGACTGGTAGCCAGAAACCAGCCATGGCTACACTTGTACTGACTTCAGCTCTCTTAAATAAAACTATACTGTAGTGATTTGGCTGCAATAAGAAAATAGGCATATGTGATTCTTTTTTTGCCACAAGTAATAGCAAATGTAGGTTTAATGGCTTGTTTTGCTGTGGTCTGTATTTTATTTTTTGGGGTGGATCAGATTCAGTTACCATGCCTATCTCTCACTGAAATGACCTAAAATTACTTGTTGGGGTTTCATTTCTGTTTTCTAGAACCCTCAGGCTCACATAATATATAGCTGGGCTAAAAATTATCATTACAAGATATGTCTTTCATGAATGAACATACATAGGCAATCTTGATTAGATTAGATTAAGTCAGGATAGTTAAAGCATCTGGAGTTTGCACTGTACAAGGAACATAATAATGGCCTTGATAGTACCTTAAATCCTATTAGATTTGCTAATCTTATTGAAGAACACATTCCAGGTCTGCATAAACTGTCTTGCTATTATACTCTCTTTCTCACTGTCTGCCTAATCCAGTAAAGCAAGCTAAGGTTTGTAGCATAAGACTTAAAGCTGCAGCCCAAGCAATACCTATATGTGTGGTTTAAAAAAATATATATATAAATCAGTTCTGTACTGTGAGAAAATACTTGTAGCAATTTAAAAAAACAAAAGAAAAAAAACTCTGAATTACATTTTTAAAGTATTATAATGTAAATAGCATTTTTTGTTTCTATAGCAACCATTTACAAAGTCACATCCCCTTCCTCTTTTGAAACAGGCTTTGGCACATCACTTTTTGGGCCCTGACCTCTCTCTCTCTCGAGCAGTGCACCAATTGTATCTAGTGACAACCTGGTCACATGATCTTCCCACAGAATTTTGCATCTTTCGTCCTCTTCTGTTGCACTGACAACCATTTAGTGACCCCCCGAGCCGAATCTTCAACCGATCGATCACAGGAGAACGGATCGATCGTCAAATTAGATAAGTACTTATCATTGTGTGGATTGTATTGATGCATATATTAAAGGGAAAAAATAAAAAATGGCAGATTGAAGAGCCATGTTGTAAATGTAAACATTTACAAAAAATAAGATTCAGCTGTACTTGAACAAACCTTGTTAAGGAAATAACTTCTATGGAACACCATGGAACCTATTTAAAGATTGTTTCATTTTTAGGAAGGTACATGTCCTCTTATGATTGTTCGTCGGAACACAGTTCACACATTATTTTATGATTGTCAAAATACTTTTCATAGCATATTAATGAAAAAGAAAGAATGTAGAGTATAAGAATGAGATGATGTATCGCAGCTAATTGGAACAAATGACAAGCAACCACCCTGACACCTGTACATAAATGTGTTTGGTTTATAATGTATCAAAAACTCACCAGTTATTTCTGACAATTTCCTCTATTGCTTGTCCGTTGGGGAGCCGCAGTTATTGTTTGCCAAAGATCTGCTGTTTGGTGCAAACTAAGCTCTTCCTTAACAGCTCGATAATAATATCCCCCCTTTTAAAGTCAATATACTGTATTTGCTGGCTTTTATACAGTATGAAAACGTTGGCCTTTATTATTGTTAAACAGTTGTACCCCCATACACCTCCTTTTATTTTCTGTATCCCTGTTATTAACATGTCAAAAACCCCAATAACTGGTTAAATAATCCATTCATTTTATTAAATTGATATACAGCAACAAAGGAAAGTGTTCTTTACAGTAATGGCAGTTAAAATGTGGAATTCATTACCCATGGAGACTGTGATGGCAGATACAATAGATATCTTTAAAAAAAGATTGGACATCTTTATAGAAAGGAAAGGTATAAAGGGATATATCAAATAAGTAAACATGGGAAGGCTGCTGATCCAGGGAGAAATCCGATTGCTATTATTTGGAGTAAGGAAGGAACTCATTTTGTTCTCATCATCGTTAGGTAATGTTTCACCAGGGTGATCTTCTGGATCAATTTACTGTAAATACAAATACAGGAGAAATATCTATCATCTAAATTTAACATAAGTTCAACTTGATGGCTATTTTTTCAACCTCATGTACTACAGTATCTAACTATATAATTTACATTCAGATAATGAGTTAATGAGGAATTTCTGCATTCAGAAGCTTTTTACCAGGCAGAGATATTACTGCTGCACAGTATTGAATCCTCATTAGTGATTTCCTGCTTAAAGTAGGTGGCATGAGTTTTTTTGTAGAAAAAAAGTCAGCGTTTAGCATAGATGACAAGTGCAATATGCTAACACGCATCCATATGGTACTTTCGCATTGGAACGTATGGAGCCATTATTCCATGTAAACTTCTGATTTGTCAAAAACAGACAGTGCATCCCTGCGCTTCTCCCTTTGGGATAGCAATAAATGGGGATATATATTTATATATATATATATAGTGTGAAAATCTATAAGATAAAGGAGACTTTTGGTTACATCCTTTGATAAAATAATGCCAAGCCTGCTAACCACGTCAAGGTATGTCTCATTAGCAGGTCCCTACGCTAAATGCAAACTAATGTTATGTGAAAGTTGTTAATATAACCAAGCATATGCTTATATAACATAGTGCAGTTAAAAACTGGTATATACCAGTACATATACTCACATGTCTGCAAGTAAAGGGAATAGTGAAATACAGGGACCTTGCTGTTACAAACACACAAAAAGGCTTTTTAAAACATACACTGTCGAGACACTTTTGTGAGGAACATAATGGCAACCCTGCAGGCATTCAATGAATTGGCATTGATAAATTATCAAAAAATTGGTGGGGAGGTGACAGTATTAATGCCATCTCCAGACTTGAGACCAAGTGGATCCATACAATGAAAACGTTGGTTCCACTTGATCTAAATACAGACATAGACCTTGGTGCATTTTTGCAATAATATGTTTATATCTATATAAAACAATGGTCTATAATCCTTGATTTATATCGATAGGATTATCAGTAGATTGATGCCTTATGGGTTGCTATATTGTTCTATAATAATATATTCTGTTATTTACCTAAAACATGTATCATGCAAGTGATATGTCTTGATCTATTATAATATGATTACTGCTCAAAATTATCTTTCATATATGATACAATCCATTCTAAATTATATGAAAACTGGATTAAAGGTATTGCATTACATATACCTAAAATCTATATAACTATGTTGATGGTAAATTCTATGCATTTTAGTTCATTCAGCATTCTTAATATACTTACATTATATATATATATATTTTTTTAATTATGATTATTTGTTATTAAAATTGTCTGTAATTTTATTTCATTATTATGTGGTTTTTGCTATGTATAATGGTTATTTCAGCATTGAATGTGTGTGTCTGCTAGGTGCATAGACATTGGTTAGTCAATTAACCTATAGGAAACCATCTTAAACTATAAGAATGCCAGCAAGCCACACAGATGGCTTTCCCCAGATGAAGTCCTAGTACCAGGACGAAACGCGTAGGATGGAGGCTTAAGAATACTGCACCGACACACTTTATTCGAGCAAATACCCAGTATGTACCTGGCAGATACCTGGAATGCGCCGCTCCTCACCTCTGACAAGCCCCGTTGCGTTTGCCTTCCCAGCCTGGGTTCATGCCTGGCTGACGGGCGGCTGATCTGTTAAATGATAATGATTAGGATTTAATAGGCTGCAATGCTTCGCGTGTCTACCAGATGGCATAAATTCATGAATTGTAATGCAGTATATATTTATATACTGTGCAGTATTGCAGCTAGCGGGAATAAAATGCTTCAATCCCTGCTTGGAAAATACCTCAATGCACTCGGGCAGAAAACAGTCACAAACCTCAATACACCCGGGTATATCCGAAATCGTGGGACTAGCCGAGCTCGAATAAAGTGTGTCGCCAGTGTATATCTATAGCTCTCCCTATCCCCAGAACTGTCAAACTTTGACCTCCAGATACCATATAGTATATACTGTGGACATTTCTCTCTGGCGCTCCGGTATAAACACTAACCGAGTGACGTCATGATCGCTGTCTCGCTGACCTGAGGGGCAGTGCAGGAGAACTGGAAGGTGGCTGCGGGCGGATCTGTTGCAACACGGAGAATCTCGGCGTTCCACGTGGAGAGGAGGCAGACCGCCACATAGAGCAGCAGGAAGGAGAGTATTCTTTATATCCTACATGCCTAAATCATCTGCTACTTTGTAAGTAGCTTTCTACTTTTGCGCAGTAACGAATACAAAACGTACGTCACCATATTTTGTCTCTTTCCATTTTATTTCAGAGATCTCACCAAAGATATCAACCATTGTTCCCAGTTTAACATATGCTCAATTTTTTATTGTTTAGCAACATTTGTGCCTGTGTTTTCTTTCTTCTCTCCATATATGTATATGTGTATATATTTATCCCCATTTATTGCTATCCCAAAGGGAGAAGCGCAGGGATTCACTGTCTGTTTTTCACATTTGTATGGCCAATCTCTTCGCCAGCTGCATGCTCCTTACATGGAGAAGCGCGGCGATTATATATTTGTTTTACAACTTCTGATTTGTCCCCACATACATTTTATCATTGAAAGAACAGTTAAAAAAAAAAACTGTCAGCATTAAAAAGGGAAAACTGAAAAATGTATAGGACCTCTATATATATGTAATTGTAGTTTATTTAGAACTATAAATAATTGTAGCAGACAGTTTTTTTTGTGAAGGGTTACATAGGTAAGTGGTGTTTGTATATTCAATTAGAATACATATCTCTTTATGGGTTGGCTCTTTACAACAAACCTTTCTTCAAAGTGCGTGTAAAAATCTGTATCTCAAATGATGGCGCTTATGAGTAACTCTACAACCTATTCTAATGCATTTGCTAGCACAATCTTTTTGCATGCAGTTAGTAACGTACGTATATTGTGATAACTATTGTGCTATGTATTTTTCACCTTGATTACTATTAATACAGTGGTTAACAAAATTCACCTCGAGGACCACCAGTCACATCAGCGTTTAGTAATATCTATGCACTTACAAACAGGTTAATGTACCTGGTTTGCATATGACTTGGATAATACCGTAGGTGGGTTGTTTATCAACCTGGTCTGGCTCAGGGTCCTGAGCAGAGGTTTGGGAACCACTGGCTTTATAAATCAGGACTTTGGTCTGTAATCCTCGAGCTAGGACTTCCAACAGGTGTTGTTAGGCTCAGGACAATTGGAAGGCACAGACCCATCCTTACTCCAGGACAGCTGATTATAGATCGGGAGATATAAATCGTTGGCCTTGAGCATTAGAGGGGGTGGATCATTGAGGGCTTGTTCAGCATACCTTGGAAATTTCTTTCAGAGGGGTAAGACCCTCTTTGCTGCTCCCTGTCACCATGTCAGTGTTGCTCCATCCAAACCGATGTAGAAAATAACCCTAGATGGGAAACACTCACCTTTGCTTTTTACTGGCTGGATGCTGGATGGAACACATCCATGGTGGCAACACGTGTTATTTTATTTGGGTGCTTCTATGATTCTGAAATGTTTTGTTTTTTTGCTTAGAATGCAGTACTTTTATAAGCTGTATGTATAATAGTCACTGTCAAACTCGGACGTGTTTTAATTGATGACGATTGCTGCCCTGTAGACTCAAAATTTATGAAAGTGCAGCCTTTTATTCTGCTACACTTTAAAACGGCTTGAAACTAAATATTAAAAGCTTACATTTGCATTGCAAGATAAGAAATACCATCCTAGTGGCAGTCAACATTTCATTGATTTAAAATGAAGCACATGATTAGTTTGCCATATGAATTAAATTATCAGGCTGTGCAGCAGCTTCCACTTTATGTTTTTGTCTTGTCTTATTGCAATTTTCCTTTACTTGGAATATTATGACATTAGTCAATACAATGGTGACAGGACCAAGAGGATTGTATTCTGCTAGATTTTTCCTGCATAAAACCATTTAAGTAAAAAGGATTATTGTACAGTGCAGGGATCGCTGTAAATGCTGTAGAATTGAGCTAGCATGTACACACATTCACTATCTAAGCTCTCTCAAGCTGAAGCAAATATACTGTATGTGCATTCGCTGTTCCTACAATCGTAGTCTAATACAGCAGAATAGGCTGTATTGCTTTTTAAATTATGTTTTTTAATTACAAGTTTGAACCAGGTGATCTCCAGAGCTGAACTGTGTTGATTTCATTTCCGGGGATCCCCTGCTTCCAGAGATACTTACCTCCGTATGGGGTGCCGGTATCCCTGTGACGTTTAAATATCCTGCTCACACTAGCCAATAAGAAGCCGCAATGGATGATGTCACAGCTTCCATATTAGTCCGCGTGACGCGGGACATTTACAGCCGCCTTATGTTAGACACACAGTTCCCTACCTCCATAGATCTTGGCACCGCTATGGATGTAAGTATCTCTGGAAGCAGCTTAAGAGAGTGAGTTTGTTTATGTTTTTGGAGGTAGTAAAACAATTTCAACACACTCATTGTCATTTTATACATTCATTTCATTTTGATATGGGGGACATAGACAGGTACAGTGAGTTGTTAAAAATCCAATGGACAAAGGATCCAAAGGATCTTTGTTCTAGTAGGTAACACTATTGTGCTGTCTTCTTCCTTGGTCTTTCTTGACAATGATTGCATGGATTGAACATGGTCTGCACCAGCACTTCTTCATTGCGGTAAACACCTAAATTATGATTTCTGTTTTGATGTCAAAGCATTCCTAAAATGTAGAAGACTTGTAGAATTGCTTCTATTTTCTCAAAAACTTGTGAAAAATATTTTACGGGATCACAGCACCACTTGATCTGCTTTTGGGAAGTCAAGCTATCAAAATTACTTTCCTACTGATTTATATTTGCATTAGGAAATCACTGGTCATTCTGTTCTAATTTTATTGGTTCCAAATCACAAATTAAAAGTGTTTAAGGGTACTGCTAGAAATGAGTCTGGCAAAGCATATTCACAGACAATACCCAACAAAAGATTTTACAAACCAGAATTGAGGCTAAATTAAACTTCACTTATTGTACTAAAAATCCAAAGCAAATTACTCGGTTCATGGTTTTTTACAATTTAAGGTGACCTACAGTTATATAAAAGCTGTAAAGCAATTCCTTTAATCTCTTTCTGCAACAGTGAGAGTGGTGGCAGATGCAAGAGCCCAAGCTGCACTGTGGTGGATGTATTTGAATTAGAGCAACATTCAGTGATGCTGAGTAACGATATTATACATGACGGGAGAGATGAATCTACGTAAAGAACATGCCCCATTTTCTGCTTGTATTCGTGTCAAATGTAAAAAATGTACACATCAGCACTTCACAAGTCTAATGCTCAAGGTTAACATCAATAGATTTCAAGCAACATACAGTATCAACATGAGCCCAGATGACTCCTGCTCATTCCTTAATGTCATAGATGAATAGGCATAGTTTGTGTATAATGTAGCTGTAGTTTGTAGGAGCGTACTACTGTATGAATCCACCACACAGGGAGCAGATACAGTGGTGTGGTTTAAATTTAATGGCATTGGACTTGATTCTGCTTATACTATCTTTTTAGCATATAACTCTGTATGCGCTAAATCAGGCCTGCACAACTCCAGTCCTCGAGGGCCACAAACAGGCCAGGTTTTCAGGATATCCCTACTTCAGCACAGCTGGCTCAATTAGTTGCTCAGTATGAATGAGCCACTAATTGAGTAAGCTGTGCTGAAGTAGGGATATCCTGAAACCTGGTCTGTTTGCGGCCCTCGAGGATTGGAGTTGTGCAGGCCTGCGCTAAATGGACAAAGCGATTGCCATGCTACCTCTGATTAGACAGTATAAAAGTACGGTAGAGAACACTTAGCATTTATATCACCCAATATATATTCCAAGTATAAGTTATTGTCTAACAATGTCTGAAAATGTTGTATGAATATATCCCAATACATATCTCTAACTGCCACGTGCCTAAGTACATCATGTATTAAAATGTTTACATTTTCACAAAAATGTGCTAAGCTTCAGTACTTCTAAACTCTTATTCATTTGAATGGGGGTTAGGTCATGCTAAAGCATGGCACCCTTTAGTGAATATGGGCCCAAGATTGTTAAAAGCCAGTGTCTCATACTTTCATATGTGGCAATAGCCTTATAGTAAACAGAAGACCTAAATAGAGCATACAGCTGCACTATTCAATATTTGCAAATGAGCTCTTTACATGAAAAGTAATGGAACACTACATTTGCACATTACCCTGGGGGATGTGTATCTAATTTGCAAAGATTTGCTGTGGTAGTATACTGTATGTCTGAAACGTGTTAAGCTTGTTTCTCACATTTGATACAGATGCCTTAAGAGTGTAGGTTAACACCACCTAAACCTTGCAGATTTAAATGAGGCAAAGAAAAGGGAAAACTACACCAGTTATAGATGGCAATGCTGATTCATTTCATTAGAGTTTCTGCTTACGATCTCCTTCCTCACCTTTTCCAAAGCGTTAGCTTCTGGTTTAAGCACCCTCCAATATGCTCACTGGTACAACAATGCAAAACTAGAGCAGATCTCCTTCATACAATTAGATAAAGCAGAGTCAAAAGAATGCAAGGCTCCATTTTTAACAAGTTTACAAAGCGAAGCCTTGGGGCCGTTGTAATACTTGATATGGCCCTTCACATTGTACACTTGTCACCAAATTCAAAAACAGTGGGTGTAAAATTAATGTAGATCTCCCAAGGCAACCGACAGCTTTCCCGGGGCTCCAGACTAGAGTTTAAACTGACCCCACTCCCTGTTGGCACCTCTCCTTCTCTCACCCCACCCATGTATTTTTGTCCTCTCCCTCACTTCCCTCCCCTATTCTCTAGCTCAGGAGTGCGCAAACTGGGGAGGCACGCCCCTCACGGGGGCGCTAGATTTTCTGGGGGGGAGCGCGGCAGTTATAGAGGTTCCACGCTCTCCCCCCAGGCATTTAAATTAAATGCCGGAGGACCTCACGATGCCTCTATAATACACTTACCTTCCCTTCCAGCAACGCGTTATCCTAGTAACCCGGCGTCAAATGATGCCACGGGGTCATGTGACATCATGTTACCATGGCGACGTGACGTCACATGACCCTGCATGTCATTTGACGCCAGGGTCAAACGGGGGGGGGGGGAACATGAGGCGCCAAGAAGAGCGGGCACGGGTGCACATGGGAAATGTTTGCGCACCCTTGCTCTAGCTCACATACTCTGCCCCGCCCCACCCTCACTCCCTCCAGAATCGCCAGAATTGGACATTTGGTTACAGTCATTTTGCTGCAACTAAGTTGGCGCCGAGGGACCCTACACCGCCGCCAATCTGCCCCATGACAGTCAACCACCGGCCGTTTAGCCAACAAGGTAACTTAATTTAAGGGATTTTAGTGGATAGGGTAGGGGGTTAAGGATAGGGTTTTTAGGGTAGGGGGTAAGATTTTTAAGGTAGGAGGTAGGGTTAGTATTAGGGTGTTAAGATTAGTGGTTTTCGGGTAAGTGGTAAGGTTAAGGGCTTACCCTGGTGGCAAAGGGGCCGGTGGAGAGATGTCCCTGTGGTTAGGTGAGTGCTGGCAAAACTCCGGCAGAGACTTGGTCCCGGCAAAATGACTGAAACCAAATATCCTAAACTGCACTCCCTCAACCCCCCCAACCTCCCAATTCCCCTCACTCAACCCCACCCTCTTAGCCCCCCCCCACACACACACAATGCCACAACCCCCACAATTTCCACCCCAAAATCCACATACAGTTTTCCCCAACACCAAAGTCCCTAACCATCCCACTACAATCCCACTCTACAGTACAATCCCACCATCCTGCTGCAGCCCCCCCCCCTATAGCACAATACCCCACAATGCCCCTCTACAGCTCATACAGACAGGAAAATACCAATGTAAAATGCCACCACAGAGATTTTGACTTGTCCAACAAGTAGTAAACAAAAAAGGAGTAAGGGTACTTACTTGTCTGTGCCATGTTGTTCTTTTTATTAATACAAGACGTATTTATTGTCTTAGTTATTGAATATGTATTGTATTTTCCAATTTGTCATCTAAAACAGTATACAGTATTTTTCTTTGTAAAACAAGAATATATATGAATATTTATATATAAAACTCAAATCTGCAATACATGTTCCAATATCTCTGCCATACAAAGTTAAAATAGGAAAGAATGTTGTCAGCAGATAATAGATTCCTGGAGTCTTTTTCTTTCTAATAATGCTAGCTTTAAGCTTAAAATTGTATTTTGTGTTTATTAAATATTCAACAAAAATACCATGCATTGCTTGCTTTGGAAAACAAATGTATCACAAAGCAGATCAGACAGTTTGTAATGTGAGATGGGCAGGAAACACTTTCCATTTTGTCTCAGATATTTTGTATTGCTATATAATTGTCTACATATCTTCTCATGGTAGAAAAGGCCAGTCGGTGTTGGTTTACTTACTAAATGCAAACGGCCAAAAAATATTGTTCACGCTTGTTATACTGTACTTACTTGCAAAGTCTCAGCGGATGGATTCTTCAGGCACTCGGTTTGAGGTGTTACATGGCTTTGGATGCTTTGAACTAGCAATATCACGTTAGCCAAAAGAACAGTGCTGTTCAACCGGGGTTCCTACTAACTCTTGGGTTCCCCGAGTATCCAGAAAGGGTTCCCTGCAATTTTCAGGACTTTTGACAATTGTACCAAATACAGAAATAGAGCAGAAAAGAAAAGAAGCGCTCCCAGTGCAAAAATGTGCTAAAATATCAACATTAAAAAGTTTTTAAAAAAAATGAAAATAGATTTTGCAGCTCCAACCTTCACTTACAGTAGACTGTGTGCTTAGTCTATTTTAAATGTTTGGCATTGGTAGAACGCAGGTGATTTTACCCAATGTAGATAAAATTGGGTCAAAACAGACTGGTCAGCTACTTGTTGTTCCCTTCAATAGTCTCCTGCTTACGTGGCTTCCTTTAAGCACACTCAGATAAAGAAAAGGCAAGACATAGTGTAGTATGAAGAGTACAATATATTACACATCATAGTATGTGGCAATCACACTCAATTTGTTTTAGAAAAAAACGGGCAAAATAGCACTGGAGGAATCTCCAGCAGCAGGTGGTGATGCGGTCAGACTTCAATGCTCCAGTCCCTCGATTCTCCCAGAGTCTGACGATACATCCGATGATGTCACTTCCGGTTGCGCTGTACACAAAGATGCTCAAGGATCCTCTGTTCTTATACACAAAACAGCTCTCTGCAAGTCAGGGCTCTGGACACGTTTCGCTACAGCTGGCCTCACCAGTAAAACCTATGATCTTTATTGGCTGCACAATGTTTACAAAAACACAGGTCAGCGAGTGAAACAATTAGTTAACCGATTAAGGTATTACTTAAACCCAATATATATATATTTTTTCTGTCTTAAATCAAATGTACTAAGGCAGTGTATGCCTCTGTGCCTCTAAGAGACAGCGTCGTATAAGAAACATGATTAGAAACTTCCTTACATTTGACACTGGACAATGTTAGACAAATTCCTGCTCCATGTCAAAGTATAAATATTGGCAGCTCAATATATAGCTCTTGCAGATGTACAGGTCACTCCCCTTCAATAAGTTCTTCTTGTTTTTTTTTCCGTTACAAACTCTTGCTCATTAAAAAAATGACATACAACATTTAGGATATTTTCTTTTCTTGAGCAATGTCATCAGACAATAAGGATCTGTAGAATGTCTTCAGAAAGATCGCAAGCTGAGTTTCACTGACCATCTGCTAAAAGCAGAAATTGACGTGTTAAAGAAGGGGATATTAACCATTGTTGCAGTCATAACCTAACAGTTATACAAAAGGCACCTCTGATTCCAACATTTTTTACAAAGTTATTAATACATAAACACATTAAAACATTAAAACATTGTTTAATTAAGCTGAATAGAGTATTTATTATCATTAACACAAACTTCCTACTCAATTTTGTTATCAAAGGAAAATGACAAATAGAGAATGATAGGTGAAGCAGATGGAGTATCCGTGCGCATATTTCCTGTGACATACTTAGCATTCATTAAGTCAAAAGGAGGAAGAAAATATGCCTACATCTATTAAACCAATAAGGCTGGCAAGATGCCATACCAGCCCTACTGGATTAATTGTTTTATAACGGTTTTAATTAAAATGGCTTGGTATATGATTAATTTAAAAGTTTTAATTTCTGCTAAATTGTTGAACAAATGAGAGATTAATATTTTATATTAAGCATGTAAATGCTTTTGTTAATTTGAAGAACTTCCTTTTGTAATGAAGTCAATGATGCTTTGGGATTTGTCTCTGGTGCCAGGCCGAAATGTTGAAGCTTCCTTAGATATACAGACCTTCATAAACAAGAGGCTATGTTTATGCTAAATCTGCTTTGGAAAACCCTGCAAAGTACATACACATATATATATATACACAAGTTTGACACGAAAGGAGCCAAACAGAGGGCAGGGGAGGGGGGGGGGGGTGGGGTTGGTGGGTTCAGGGTGTTACCTAGCAACATATAAGCATACAAATTAGCATAGGTAGAACAAGACAATTAACAATGAAATAAACAGACATAAAACTCGACACCCATAACAGCCGTTGTAACAAAAGATGATGTTATCATTGCATTTATGGCTTAAAGAAATCCACCCCAAAAATATATATATGTCATGATCACATATTGCTGTCTCTCTTTTTTTATCAATGATTAACCAGCAGCCTGTGCTCACCAAAGCAGTAACTCTTCCGGGCACAGGATACTTTAAGGATTTTCTGCAGGATTTTCTGCATTAATCCATTAACCCTTGCCTATATGGCAATTGGACAGAATAATATCCCAGAAATACACTCACAGTCAAAGTCTCATCAGTGTGAGTATTTGCAGATAATAAAGGTGTCATCCCTAATACAATTGTATTACTAAGTAATCCACCTCCGTCCTGTTAACCCTATCATGATCCAGAGTGTCTCATCTACTAGGGCTGCATATGAGCTGATTAGCAGCGGGAGCTGTATGCAAAACAACAAGCTTTCATTTATGTACAAATGAACAATCCGCAGCAACAAATAATGCGCATCAATCCGCATAGGTACAATCCGCATCAACAAATAATGTTGCCACATTGGAACCTCTCTGCTGCCCACAATTATGTAGAGTCTCGCTCTGGAGTACGTGGCAGTCCTACCACAAAGGGGAGCATACCACAATGTGGATCCAGTATCACTGCCAGGGCTGCCAACAGAAATCTTGGGGCCCAGAAAAAATGCAAGGAGCCCCAGTCCCACGACCGGCTATCAGATGCAGGCCTCCTCACTTTGTGTCCCATGCCGAGCTTCCAGTCAACGTTCACCGGAAGCTGAGGCGCGCTGATATCAGAGGGGCCCGGTCAGAGGCTGGGACAAGAAGGCCTGCACCTGATGCCAACCCCACCAGACCCCCACTGTTGGTGTCCCTGGTCACTGCTTTTTGGGAATTTCAAGCAGAATTATTCAACCATATAGGTAGGTTCAGATGATAAGGGATGGTGTACAAATACAGATAAACATGATAATGCAGAGGGATGACCCCTAAAGAGCAATGCCTGGGAAAAGGGCACAGAATTGCTCATATGTAGAAGCTGCAGATATTAATAAGCTAAAAGCAAACAGAGGCTCACTGCAAGGAGAGAACACAGGGTTAAATGCAATAAGCAGACCAAAAAGCATATCAGACAACCCAGACATCGTGAGGTATGTCAAATCATACTGTTGGCTTCACTGAAATATTAGACATAGCGACTGACAGAAGTAGCACACAGTATACTGTACTAGATTATCCGATAGCTGTCTCTCAATCTCTTTACAATGGTCAGTATGGTTCTGTACTACAATCCCCCAACCTTTATCAGCAGGTCTAATAACCAGCTCCTGATTAGTGCTAAATCTTTTCAAAATCCTACATTCACTGGGTGTAATATTAGAGTACTTTCTCTGTTGAAGTCTCATAAAGAATCATTCCTGATGAGTCTCATAACAAAATGGATGGGTTATTAGAAAAAGGGTTGAATTGGCTTTTACCTTTTAAAGGAGCGGTCTATTTCACACTGTCATGTTTATTTGGTCACCATTAGGAGAAAATAACTCCTTTAGTCTTAGTTGCCTCTGAAACCTAGAAAGGGCAATCTCACAATCAAATGATTTATGATGAACGGTAGGTTCAAATGACAGTCCGTTACTAAGTATATGCTGGAGAAAATAAAATAAAATGGACCGGGCGCTTCTATATATGTAGCATAAACTATGTAGAGTGAATCCAATACACCAAATCAAAGTCTATCATCCAAAAACAGTGTACAATATATAACAATAATACCTCAAATCATTCAGTACACAAATAAACCATCACCACAATACGTGAAAAAAAGTGTTTATAAAATGAAGTATGAATTAAAAATAGCTGCTCTACATCCTTTAATTGGACTGTTCTCTTTGTCCAGAAATGTTGTATGTCATCTTCCAGGTAAGGGGAGCGCTGGTGGATCACGTGTAGAGATATATAAAAATACAAATAATGGTGTAGCCAGTAGTTCTATCTACAAAGTGAATGTATCGGTCTCACTCACATTCTCACTATAGAATTACAGCATGTTAGAGATTCTTCTCTCTCTGACAAGAGCCCATGTATAGACCCTCAGCGTAGAGAACTCTGGAATAAAGCCCTCTGGAGTATATGCCCTCAGGTATCCTCCCACACAGGTAAGTTACTCAAGGAACAGAAGAGAGCTCACAATAGTGTTATATCACAAAGATTATATTCTATAGTCACAGATATGAAGTAGTTTCACTCACATTTTGTAAACTAAAATGTTTCATGGGAGAGATTTGCAGGTAATGGATCACTGGGGTCTGGCTGATTCCGTTGCAGTCTCTGTCCCGTCTCTCACATCCGCGTGTGTCACTTCCGCTGACGAAGCTTAGCGAAACACGTTGAATCAGCTGTTCCTGGGAGGACTAGAGGTTTTTGGCATCCGAAGTACTGGCAGTTGGGGCAGAGCTGAACTATCACAGCAGCTACATCCACCCTTCCTGTAACATTGTTAATTTCAGCTCCAGCGATCCCCTGCATCCAGCAATACCTCCATAGAGGGTGCCGGGATCTCTGCAGGCTGATAAACTGTGTGCCTAACATAATGGCTGCTTTAAATGTGTTGCATCTTCCTTATGGCAAGCGTGACCAGGACATTTAAATTTCACAGGAATACTGACACCGCTATGGAGGTAAGTATCTCTGGAAGCAGGGAGTCCCCAGAGCTGAAATGAACATAGTTCAGCTCTGGAGACCCCCTGCCTCAAACGGGTAATTAAAAATAAAATTAAAAATGTAAAACGCAATGCAGCATGTAGTGCTGCTTTATTAAGTACTGTGATTATTTAAGTCCACTCCTACCAAAATAATCAATTAAGGATAAGCGACTTCACAATAAATGTTTGCACAAATGTATATTTACTAAAAGCAGAGTCTGGTATAGATTGTGGATTTAAAAAAAAATACATAGTCTGGGATTCAGTAAACCCCGATCCAGCAATATGTGCCATTGACTTGAATTGCAATTAATGCCAGATCAGGGTGTGATACCACGCATCACAGCATAGTGAATCCTGGCCATTCAGCTTTATCAAAGACAGAATTCAATTGAAGCATGCAAACTCATGAATCTATCAGCTCAATATACTTATGCCCAACAGATAAAGAATTGCTCATCAGCTTAAGTGAACTGACCTCTATCTGAATTGGCACAGTCCTGACTAAATCTACATATCTGGCATGAAAGACGCACTGTGGTTGCAATAACATTTTTTTTTTTTATACAACGCTGACTTTTATTCTCTAAAGTGTGAATTGCACTAATCCAGCGCTAAAATACAGAAAGCCCCATTGAAGTCAAATGGCCTCTGGATAAAAACAAAGAATAATTGTACTGTTAAAATCCCAATAAGAATACACTTTTTACCATTCTGGATAGCAACATGTCATGTAATGGCATTTTCCATGTTTTTAATGGTAACTGTTTATACTGAAATCTTTTGAGAACTAATTCAAACCAAGTACAGTGTAGTTCTTTGTAGCGGAACCTCGCTTTTTATGGCTCCGTTACACCACTGTTGCAGAAATATTTACCAGTTTAGTTGCCTATGTTCTTCTTGGATTTTCAAAGATGGCCGCCTCGTGCATCCAGTGGGAGGCTGCAACATAATCTCCACAATTACATTGTAGTTTCCTATTGACCCACTGGACCAAGGCTGATTTGGCAGCCATTTGATTTCCCTAAAGTTAGAGAAACACTGGCAACTTAGCTGTTATGTATCTGAGGAACCGGGGGATCCCCTAGGCAAAACATAGCCCACTTCAGCTCCGGACAATCCCCCTATTCCGTAAAAAATAATCAATATGGGGAAAAAAAGAAAGAAACATCCCAAATAACAATAGTACTGTAGAACTCCAGTCCTCAAGGGCAGTCCACCAACAGTTCAGGTATTAGGGATGTTCCTGCTTCGGCACAGGTGGCTCATTGAGCTGCCTGTGCTTAAGCAAGGAAATCCTCAAAACCTGACCTGTTGGTGGCCTTTGAGGACTGGAGTTGGTCACCCCTGACAGGAGAAAACGAACCTTACTGCTCTGGCAACAACATGATGATATTAGGGAATCTATTGCATTTTAGAGTAGATGCTGGATTTGTATAGAATCAAAATTGCATCTTAGTTTTTGAGTGGTCACGTTTTCTTCCAGTAATAATGAGGTTAACTTGCATGCTCCATCGAATGGATCAAAAATCCAGGTCTTATTCATGTTTAGTCCTTTCACCGAGTGATCATTTGTAAGTGAACAAATTGGTTTCCAAGCAAAAAAAGCAGATATATTGTATCCGTGATATGGAAAAAAGTGAATATCTTCTATATTATGAGTATGTATTCACCTCTCCTATCATAATAATCAAACAGAAAGCCTGTTAAGCCTGCATTTCTATCCTTCATAGTGCTTTGCTTTTTTTGAATGTGGTTGCTAGAAATTCTGATTTGTTCACATATTTTGTACTACATGATCTTGAAGGAGTATATACTATTATGTATAAAATACATTTTCAAATTAACATCCTGTATGTAACCCCGTGTATCAGGCAAGAAACACACTCACACTGCCCCCTGTCAGGTTCCTCTCCAGTGTGCCATGGATATATGACTTATGGTGAACATAGGATCAGCCAACAACCAAGGCTATGGAAGAGGGGGACTTAGGTTAGAGGAGATTTTAAGAGTGGTTAGCAGGGCACATCTGGGGGAGATCTGCATGAGCCTGGACGACTCCAGGCGTGCTTGAGTGTGACCCATGGCCAGTCTATGTCTCTCTGAGAGAGAGCAGGCGTTGACTCAAGGGAAGCCCAACAGAGCACCACCGGGATTCTGCACAGAGGAGCAAGCACCATCGATGGGGACCCTCAACGGTTGCAGCTAAAAGTGGTACTGCAGTAATTTGCAAAGTACAGATCCACTGCACGTTATTGCATTAAAGAGCTCCAATGGTGTGCCGGCACCATCAAATAAGTAATGATAGATACCCAGGATTGGATGGCCGCCTCCATAACGACACTGACATACACCCGCACAGTGCTCATGGGTAATGTTATGTTTATGTGATGTAATATGACTGTGTGGTCCTTTGTTAAGGGTCACAATGTTCCCAAGTACACTGTATTTACATTTGCTATATAAAATTGGTTATAGCCAAACGCCATTGTGGTTGTCTCCCGTTGTCTGACCTCAAGCCATGTGTGGCATACGTTCATAAATAAATTACACAGGCCCCCACCTCAATAACAGGTATCAGGCTGAGGGCTAGGAATAAGAGCAATTACACGTAGAACAGAGATGTGCTAAATACTGTATTTGAGTAAATTTGTGAAGTAGTAGAAAATTGCTGGGTTTTTTTCTGCTAAAATTTTTTTTTGCAAAGTGGCAAAGTTCACCTAAAAATGTGTGCAGGTCACAAGATATGAAATTCAAGTCACATGGTCGGTTATATACTGCCATTTTCGTTACATTCTTACAAAAATGTTGACATTTGGACAAAAAATGTCTACAGTTCCAAATTTTCAAAAGGCACTTCCACATCTCTGTTGTTGAAGTTGAGACACTGGACTTTAATTAATTACTCTTAAATACAGCATGTAATGTAATATTCTGTAGATCACATTATGTGATGTTTTTAACTTCTTAACCAAAACCCAGATTTTAGTCTAAGTGGTCAAGGGAAAGCGGGGAAGAGGCGATATAAACAAAACCACCCATATTTACGGTGTACGTAATATTTTCAGAGCACTTGAAAAAAAATAAAGGAAATGTTGGATTTATTATTATATACTTTGGCATCCTGTCTGCCCTCTCAACACTTCCTACTTGTATTCATTTTTCTAATCAGCTACAGTATAAATACTTGACATTAGTAAGGAACGGAAACCGACCTTCTTAAGTTGTTATGCATACATTCGCACTGCTAATGCTGTGGCTTTGTTGTTATAGTGTTTTAACATAAAGAAGGACCTCTTGGAGCTTTACAAGTAAAGATCAATATAAGCTTAAGATACATCTTTCCAACATGGTGGTAAAATGTAGAATAGTAAAAGCATTCCCTTTGCCTTAATCTTTTTTTTTTTTGAGCAATTTATTATAGCCCCTGGGCTCTTGAAATGGAAAGTGTGTTAGTCGCTGTATGCAGGTACACTCTGAGTCATGATGGTCAAGGACAAAGTGGTCTGTCAGCAGCTCTCCAATATTTTGTGAAATACAGTATGATTGCATGTTATAGAACTTGGATCTATGAAACATAATAAAAGGCCTATGGGAGTAAACTGCAAGACTGCTCTTGACAACTTCATATTTTTGTAACAATATAAAATGGGATTACATAATAGGTAAACTATGTGAAAAGTAAGCTTGCAAAAATACGAAGAAAAAAAAGGTTGGAAATTTGACAGAGAAGATAATGTCATGAACTTGGACCATATATTTTGAATTCTGTTTAGATATAAAATAACTGCAGTGAGTAACATGATAGTGATGCAGACTCTTGTTTACAGATTGAATAATGCACCTTTACTGATAAAGCAGGATTTATTGCACATGGAGTTACTATTTCAGCTCCAGGAACCCCCACCACCCCTCCGCGAGGAGGACATCCACCCCCTGCGATTTTCCCAACCTACAGTACATTGAAGAGGACAAACAGAATGACCATCCATTCAACTCCCCCAGGTGTTTCCTAGCTTCGACGTGTCACGTGGTGTGGCTGTGAGCCAATGGGGAGGGGAGGCTTCGGGAAGAGGAGAGGCTTCTGGGAGCGGGGAGGAGTGTGGAGTGAAAGCAGCGTTTGTGCCTGTCTCTGTGTGTGTATGTGTGTGCCTGAGTGCGTGCGTGCCTGTCTCTGTCTGTGTGTGTCTGTGTGTGTGTGTGTGTGTGTGTGTGTGTGTGTGTGTGTGTGTGTGTGTGTGTGTGTGTGTGTGTGTGTGTGTGTGTGTGTGTGTGTGTGTGTGTGTGTGTATGAGTGCGTGAGTGCCTGCCTGTGTGTGTGTGTGTGTGTGTGTATGTATGTATGTATGTATGTATGTATGAGTGCCTGCGTGTGTGTTTTTTTTACTTACCTGCAGCCCGTGGCAGCCCGTGGAGGGAGGGGGGGGAAGAGTAGCGGGTCCCTCCGCTCAAGCCACGCCCCCCCTCCCTGTCAATCCTCCCACTCCCGCCCACCTCCCGCTCCGGCCCCCTACGTCATGGCCGCGCCCCCTCACGTCATGGCCGCACCCCCCCCGACCCATTTGGCCACGCCCCCCCACTACTACTGAAGTTTCCTGTAGACCGCAGATCGCGGTACAGCGAGTTGCACGTGCCGCCGGCAAGCAAGCCAGCCGTGCGGACGCGTGCAACGGGACCTTAGCCTTAGTGTTTGCTTCTTCCTGCACATGGTTATACAGGATCTGGTAGCCAGGAGCATTTGAGATGATAGTTTGAGACTGAGAGAGTGTTTAGACATTTCAGGGGGTTCTGCCCAGTAAGGACAACCAGGGATGAGGGTCCACAACAGGTTCAATCAATGGGTTCACAAAAACTGAACGGAGGGATGGTGTTATTGATTACATGCATACGGACTGGTGTGAGGTGCTGTACCAGTGGAAGAGCATCTTATATGCGTTTGCCTTTATTATCGTGCATATAAAGCTCATCGCTGTAGCTTCACCGATATGATACATGTCATCTATATCTCGAAAATCACCTAACTCGGCCTTCCACCAACATGTATGCACATTTGTTACTATAGTCCACATTTAGAACCAGTTGATAAGCTGTTGGAATTAGCCTTTTTCAAGGTAACTGGAATTAACTAAATCCGCAAAGTGAGTCGGGACCGCTGGTACATCTTTTTCAAATAAATGTGGTCTAATTACTTCTTTTAAGGATTATTGCAGCATCCTTCGCTTAAGCCAGGTATAATATGTGACACCATGTGTTTGATCCTAATCGGAGAAAGCTATTAACATCTTGTACTATGAAACGCATGTTAAAAAAAGGAAGACAAAATATGATGTGGCTAAGTGGTTTTAATTTTTAGTTCCAAGTAAATTGAACTTCATCATTAAAAATAGTCATGTAACTGCATCATGCCATAGACCAATGATTTTCAACGGGGGGTCCGCGAGCACCTCTCAGGAGTTTCGTGGCTGCCAGAGGAGGGGGTAGAGGGGAGCTGGGACACCTCTCCCAGCTGCCCCAGGCCCATAGAGCTGCACCCGCCACAGTAGTGACCCGAGCGGCTCCTGAGCTGAGCATCAGCAGCCGCCCGGTTCAACTTCTGGCCGACAGTAGGCGGGAGCTTAAAATCGGCACAGGACCTAAGGTAAGAGAGGTGTGTGTGTGCACGTTCTCTCTCTATCTCTACTGTTCTCACTGCAGGGATTTTTCCCAGATGTGCCGACAGCTCCCTTAAAAAAATAATAATAATGTATGTAGGTGTGTGAAGCTGTGTGTGTGCATGTGTGTAGGTGCGTATGTATAGGTGCGTGCAGTAGCGGATTTCCCGTTAGGCCTGGGCCCAGGGCGGCAAAATTTTGGGATGGAAAAAATGTCCACCCCAAAATTCTTTTGCCGCACTCTCGGACATATCGGACCTAATGGGAAGTCATTTTATCTGTTGCGGCCGACTCCTTACCTGCAGCCCTCCTTATCCTTCTGAACGTCACCAACGTTACGTCACAGCGTCTCGTTGCCATGGCAATGCGACGTTGCAGTGTCAAATGACGTCATGACTTGCGTTACCCTGGCAACGTGATGCCGTGTGTCTTTACATTGGTGACAGAGGAGGAGGGCAGCAGGTAAGGAGGTTGGCCACAACAACTGTGCCTAAGGGTTGCGTGTATAGGTGTGTGTGTAGGTGTGTAGAAGAGGGAGCGTAAAGGGAAGAGTGTGAGAGTGGGGCGAGGGAGCCTAAGGGGGAGAGTGTCAGAGAGCATTTTCGAGGGGGTAGGAGGAGGTAAAAGAGAGGGGAAAGGGGGGAAAGACATGAGAGATTGTGGGTGGGAGATGAGAGACAGGGAAATATAAGAGACGGGGGGTGGGGGGGGTGAGTTCCTTAACTAAAAAAAAGGTTGAAAACCACTGCTATAGACTACGAAAATTATAGTAAAAGGGCTGTATTTTTGTTCAGATATATTAAATATATTTTCCCCATTTTTACCTCTTGTTTGGTTAACATTGTACACAAGGTAAATAAAAAGATTACAGTGCGCAACTAAAGTGATTCTCTAATGTAACCCAATAACACCTCTGTGATATAATATTAAATATTCAACAAACTCTGACTGTTGATTTTAGCGTCTGCAGCCGTTATGTGTATAGAGGCTCAGCACCCCTAAATGACAGTGAGACAGAAAAAACAGGGCAAACACAATAGTGAAGTACTTTAAAAAAAATATTAATTGCATAAAAGAATATATATCTGCGTACATCAGGTTAAAAAATTCAGGCATGTCATGCACTCAGGCATAAGTTACCAACACCGCTCGCCGTGGAGAGAAGGAACACTCTGGTACTCAGTTCCTCAGATATAACAGCTGGGCATGCAGGGTGGATATTGGGATACAGGTCACTCGGCTAGTTCTTGTATCCAGTACTCTCCTTCCAGCGTGTAGCCCTCCGATCAGCTGGTCCGTGAGGTCGGGAGGAGAGAAGGAGAATTTGCAGGGGCAGCCAATGATGCACTCCCGCCTGCTGTGCAGTTCCTCAATACAGCTTAACGACACGCCTTCTGGCGAGGACGGCCGTCAAACAGGAATGACGTCACTCGGAATCACACAAGCTTCCAATGAACAATAGAAGCAGTGACTGAAGGCACCAGAAGTTAATTCAGGAGTTTCTCGCTACACCTCGTAATTCCAACCGGTTTCGTGGCATGAAAGCCACTTCATCAGGGGTAGTGTAATGATCGTGATTAATGGGTATTTAAACCCTAAAGTCACATTTGGTTGGTTAATTGGAACAGCATCCTCATCCAATCACAAGCTCTCAATATCAATGAGCACCCGTGGTGCATGTGAAGACTGTGCTGCTTAATTTAGTGAGAGAATGAGGTCATGTCTCCCAATTAACCCTTCACATTCTGGTTAACAAACATGTTTAAAATATGTACATATATAATTGGTATACTAAACTTTTAATAAAATCAACATCATATTAAGTAAAAAACAACAATATTAAATAAAAATAGAGCTCTGAAATAGAATAAACATCAGTTAGTATGGTAAATTTAACATATGATGATTCACATTAAATATATAACTAATATATACCTAATAAGGATATATTGGAAGACAAAGCACGGGAATAACATATATCTCAATGTAGATATGTATCAATAGAGACACCATAAATCTATATTTTCATTAAGGCCCCTAGGGGCCAGGGTACGTAATTTATGGATACAGAATGTCTCTTGTATAGAGACATCTTTGATTCTGTCACCTCCCCTTCTGTTTCTAGGAACACATTTAATCCATTTGAATGTTAAGGAAGATGGGTCCCTACCATGATACAGAGCAAAGTGACGACTAACACTATGGGTCTGTAAAGCATTTTTAATGTTTCTAATATGTTCCTGAATGCGGAGTTTAATACTCCGTTTTGTGCGGCCCACATATTGTAGGCCGCATTGGCATTCAAGAAGATAGACAACGTGTGTGGTGTTACAATTGATATATTCGGTAATGTCATAGGATTTTTAATCAGTTCGTGATTGGAAAGTTTTCCTTGCAGGGTGAAGATGTTTGCAGACAGAACATTTTCCACATGGAAAGTTCCCGACCGGTTTACTACCAAGCCAGGATAAAGTTTAAAAGATGCTTTGGCTCCTAGTGACATTGGTAGGGATAATGTTCAGTTGTCGAGTTTATCCTGGCTTGGTAGTAAACCGGTCGGGAACTTTCCATGTGGAAAATGTTCTGTCTGCAATCATCTTCACCCTGCAAGGAAAACTTTCCAATCACAAACTGATTCCAAATCCTATGACATTACTGACGGCAGTATACATGATTTCTACAGCGTGACCTTTGCTTCATGATGCAACTCCTGTGGACGATATGAGAGACTGCAATCTATGTTGGAATTACTCTCCCTTGGACTGACTCATACGCAATTATGGACAGCTGAGTATCACTTTCTCTGCTGCTTTGAGTCCTTTCCCCTTTGTGGGATGTAGGCAAACGCTGGCTTGATTGAGCATCCAGTACGGCTTTATTTTTCATCCTATATAGCCATGTGTTTTGCCTTTTTGTCAGAATCCACAAGAATGTTTTGCACTCATGTTTTTTGATATTTTTATTATTTTTGGTTATTGCTGCACAGGGTTTGAGTACTTTTCATCTTATTTTCCCCTGTGTCTCCCCCTTGGTTTAAGATATATTATTTTTTCTTACATTCACTATTGTGTATATAAGTTTATTCATTGTATATACTTAATTATTTTTTCTTTTGGGTTTAGTTATATTATTTGTAGCTAGGATCCTTAAGGGGTGTTGTAATCCTTTAGCTCATTTGTATCACCTCATATTTTTGAGAGGTATATTATTACATTTTTGATACATTTAAGCTCTTGGTCTTACTTTCACCGATATTAAATGCATTATTTTTCTAGTCACAGCTTTTTTATTTTTGTTATGCTGCCTACAGTGTGTTTATGTTTTTAATGTTAGTGTGTCTTATTGCTCGTTATTAAAATCATTTCCTTTCTCTATTTTGACTTAGAATCCAAGTCTTTTTTCTTTATATTAGATTAGTTATTCTGTGGTATATTCAGAGTGCTATTTTGGGGATTGTCTCAGTCTTTTTGTGTGTTATATTTATTTCTCTTTCCCCCAGCACCACTAGTGTTTACCTAGTTATTTAGTCACAGGCTCTCAGGATTCTCTGTCTTAATTTTTGGGTCTGGCTTAACCACTTATTTATATAGTGTGAGCAACTGCCTTTTTGTGTGTGTATATTTTATAACATGTTTGTTGACCAGAATGTGAAGGGTTAATTGGGAGACATGACCTCATCCTCTCACTAAATCAAGCAGCACAGTCTGCACATCCACCATGGGTGCTCATTGATATTGAGAGCTTGTGATTGGATGAGGATGCTGTTCCAATTAACCAACCAAATGTTACTTTGGGGTTTAAATACCCATTAATCAGGATCATTACACTATCCCTGATGAAGTGGCTTTCAGGCCACGAAACCGGTTGGAATTATGAGGTGTAGTGAGAGACTCCTGAATTAACTTCTGGTGGCCTTCAGTCACTGCTTCTATTGCTCATTGGAAGCTTGTGTGATTCCGAGTGACGTCATTCCTGTTTGACGGCCGTCCTTGCCAGACGGCGTGTCGTTAAGCTGTATTGAGGAACTGCACAGCAGGCGGGAGTGCATCATCGGCTGCCCCTGCAAATTCTCCTTCTCTCCTCCCGACCTCATGAACCAGCTGATCGGAGGGCTACACGCTGGAAGGAGAGTACTGGATACAAGAACTAGCCGAGTGACCTGTATCCCGATATCCACCCTCCATGCCCAGCTGTTATATCTGAGGGACTGAGTACCAGAGTGTTCCTTCTCTCCACGGCGAGCGGTGTTGGTAACTTATGCCTGAGTGCATGACATGCCTGAAATTTTTAACCCGGTGTATGCAGATATATATTCTTTTATGCAATTAATATTTTTTTTTAAGTACTTCACTATTGTGTTTGCGCTGTTTTTTCTGTCTCATTGTTCACAAGGTATACTGTATGGTATTTAAAATTTAAAAAATAAATATATATATGTCTTTAATGGGAGTTTCTGGTTGATGGTTTCACGATCTGCACTATCACATATTAATGAATAATCTCCTCTGAAACATTATGAGATAACATTCTAAGAATTTGCATTCTGTTATAGCTGTCCTTGACACACACCTTGAGTATTGCTGATTTCTTTCCTTCTTTAAGATGATGTTTAATAAATGAGTTTTGATGCTCATCCATAGATTTAAATGATGAAGACTTACTCTTTAGGGAACATATTTTAATAATTTTCAACTTAAAATAAGGGATTTATTGGTATGGAAGCTTTGGTCAACAGTGCCATTCCAACTGTTTCTGAAGTTGTTGTCTCTAGCTTGAGACAACATTATTCATTTTACATTGTACAGTGTAGGAGACCCGGAGTGGCTAAATGCCAGCATTTAGAAAGCATTTTGTTGAGTAAATGTTAAGCATTTCTTCAAACTTTATGAATTTTCTTAGATTGTAATCTCTTTGGGGCAGGGATTTCCTTTCCTATTGTCTGGTTTTGCAGCACTTATTGTATTATTATAATTCCCTGTACTGTATTCTTTGTGAAGCGCTGAGTACACTTTTGGCGCTATATATATAAAGACATACAATACAAATACAGACATACAATGCTAATGTACTGTAGAAAATAAGCAGTTATTATACATTTAGGCGGTGCCATGTGTGTTTTGTGCATATGTGTTACTGTCATATGCAAAGTCTTTTTTTGGTGTCACTCATGGTGTTCTGTATGCCAAACTTCTAGTAGCTGTATTTGTTCTGGAGAAACTTACATTCATTGTAGATTGTGATATCTTTAAGTGAACCACCATTAGGATTACAGATTAGATCGTAGTGTACAGAGATTTTGAAACCTGATAGGTTTCATTGCATGTGTACTTGACACAGAAACAATGCAAAGAAAAGGAAATGTACAGTATGACTTTTCAAAAGCTCGGTACACTATACAGTAAGTTCATCTATGAAGACTCCTAATGTGTTCCCCTGAAAAAGGTATCATGCTACTTGTCAGGGCTGCATCTTACTAATCAAAGTTTTTATCTATATATGCAGAAGTAAAAAGCAGGTTTATATTGACTATAATAACCATTGTTATCACTAGTGATTCCTGGGAGTTTGTGGGCTGTTTGTCAGAGCAGCATGAGTGGGCAATCTGCACACTTTTCTTCCATGTAAACATTGTGCAATTCTACCACTTAACTTTCCTTTCAAAATACAATTATAACTAACAATGTATTTTGGTTCTTTATGTTGCATTGTATTTATCTTTGCAATACCTACACTTTGATTCTGTTTCTGTATGGTGTGACTGTGACACTGTGAATTTTGCCTGATCATTTTTATGCATGAAATAAAATCATCTGTCAGAGTTTAGATTATTAATGTCTGACACAAATTCTGTTCATCTTATTAAGCATAAATCTGTTTCTTATCATTCCAAAAATATGCTATTTCTCATGTTCACTCTGTGTAACTAATGCTTTGGGTCTACATGGTTGCCTGTCTAATATGTTAAAACAGAGAGATAGGCGATAGTGATAAAGAACTCAACCATCGCACAACCTCAGTTACACAATAATGTTGGTGCAACAATTCTGGTTGCTTGATTTTTTAAATTAATATCAGCATTCAAACCAGAGTTTAACCTCTCTATTCTCAGCTCCGGCGACCCTCTGGTTCCCCAAATAAAGGGCTTGTAGTTTTAGAGCCTGGTCTCCTGGGGAAACAAGTTAGTCGCCAAAGCCTAGGTGAATAGGAAGCAGCAACGGATGACATTGTGGCTTCCTATTGATGCCTACTGCCTACTGACACCATGTTTAAATATCCATGGACTGCACCATTTGTCAGGAATGGAGGGGGCCCTGGAGCTGCAGATACATTTGTTTCGCTACGGAGGACCCCCTGGTTCAAATCCTGTTACAAAATACACTTACATTTTGGGGGTAGATTGATGATTTAAATGAAAAACAATTATTGTGTGGAACAAACCGAGGAGGTTTATTGCTTTTCAGCTTGGAGGACCACAAGTTAACACAGTTCAATTTTTGCCATCTACTTAACTATATCACATTACAGAGCAGATACTGAATAGGATTTGTGAAGTTGTCCATAGGAAGTATGGTAATAAATGTTATGACTGGGCACATCAATCCCTCACAGATCTCATTTAAAGATCTACACGAGAGTAAAACAGCTGTCTTGAGAGCATGACTGAAAGGAAAGGTAGACAGAAATATGTATCACCATACCAGGCTGTGTACTTTTTGTCTTCTTTATCTTTTCTGAATGTTGATTTTGTGTTGTACACCCTTGCCTGCCTGCTATCTCACATTAATATGCAATGGGAGATTTGCATTCACTATTATTTGCAATGCTTTCTGAGTCTCCATTGTCAGAAGCTTCACCTAGTTGGATAGTATGTAAAATGCAGTATATTCAATATCAATAGTAGGGGAGCTCTGCTAACAAGTAATGCACTTTAATAAATATACATACTCAGACACTAAGGAGCTTATTTTATATTGCCGAAGTGGACAATCAGGCTGTTTTTATCTGAAATCCACATGGAAGTCAATATAGAATAAACTGGTGTGATGAAAACAAAATTCATAGAGGACAAAAAAAATACCTTTGCTTTCTATTGGTTTCTTACCATAAATAAATATGCTGCAGTTTTTTTGTTTCCGTTTTCCATCCAGAAAATGTCGATATACAGGTGTAAGACCTGGTACTCAAAAATATCAAACTGCAAGATGCAATTAAAGAAAGAGAAGGCGCCTCCAGCACAAAAAGTCGAAAGTCTTTCAGCATTCGATGAAGCCATAGGAAGTAGAAATGGCAAGTAAGCTGGGGACTCTAAAACTAATTTTAATAATAACAGAAAATAGCTATTGTTTCTGCCCACTAGTTGGACCTTAATCGGGGCTTCCAAATTACAGTAAAATATCAGTGGTACCGACGTCTCTTGAGGACGTGTGACGCGATCACGAGTTGCTGTGGGAAAATCAGCTCGTCCACGCATAGAGGAAGGCAGGCCCAAAGACAGAAGCCGATCATACATATTCATCGAATATAAAGATGTAGTCAGAATTGTTTTTTCCTCATTCCCAGGTGAATTGCAGTTTAACGAAATCCCGACAATAATGCAGCTGTGGCTGTATCTTTCCCAGAGTTGGGGCAAATTTTTTTTGCCATGGCCCTGGGGGTGATTAGTAGAGCTACATTTGCATAATTCACCAGGGTAGGGGGGAGGGAGGGGGGGATGGGTGGAGGGAGCCCTCGCTACTGCAACAGTCACAGGTGCAGCAATCAGGGGAAATAATTGAACAACAACAAGGAGAGGAAGAACCCCTATGATGAGAGCACTCAGCGGCTAATGATACTGATAGTTACTATGAACCTGATAGAGACAATTGGTCAATGGTTGACATGTAATGGTGAATGAGTTAAAAATCCATTTTAATTGGAGAAATCCTCAAAAATAAAATAAATGGTCCTCAGTATGAGGTAATCCTAAACGAAGCGAAATAATTAAAAATGGAGGTAAGGGGTAGGGATAATGAGTCCTATTAGATAATAGGTGCTCTTTATACAACTTCAACAACCAAGGTAAGTATATAAATGTTCAATGATCGGGTGTGCTGGTATCCCCAAGGTATATGGGATATACTGTGTAACATAAATACGTACAGCAACAAGAGGTATAGGTGACTCAAGATGTGAACAAAGTGTCTAGCTCAAACATAATGCACACATAATAGCTCCTTAGTCTGTTCTCTATATATCCAGAGCTGTGAGTCCAACAAATTGGCAGGTAAGTAATATCTGCCAAGATGTGTTATGACAACGACTTGTGCCCGGAGCCCTCACTAATGCAAATGAAAGATCCGTAAGTCACATACACTATATTCCTATTAAGGATTGTGAACCCATATACACTGAACAGTTGTGGTGGTGAAGGTATAGGCACAAACACACTGCGTGGCTGGACCGTGAAGCAGACTGTAATAGTGTCTGCAGCAGTGTCTCCAACTGCCACGTCTAACACTGTGCTGTGAATCAATGCAGTATACGTCAATAACCTTTGCGGTAAGTATTTCTCTACAAACCCCCCTCCAGAACACAGAGACCATGGAAGTCTGTGTATCAGAATGTCCCTCCACGGTGGGAAGGAGTAAAGCAGTGTTCAGCCGTATGTGGAAGTGATGAACCGGAGAGTCTCGGAAGTCGTCACCTATGATAAAAAACAAATCCCTTCATTTAGACTGTATCTCCTACCCATGGTCACTTTTCCTATGTTCCCCTTTGCTGGTATTCTGGGTTTCTCATCTCCACCATTAGAGGCCCTCAGGGACTGTATTCCCTCAATGTTCATTCACGTAGTCATAATGCCCAATTATGCAAATTGAAGCCAACGTGCATTTACTACTCTAACTACCAATCAGGTCACTGCGCATTACCTTAAATAGCAGGCACTTGGAGGGCTCCCATCAGCCTCGATAAAGCTTACCAGCGAAACGTACGTCGGCAAATAGATGTAATGACGTCATAGGTGACGACTTCCGAGACTCTCCGGTTCGTCACTTCCGCATACCGCTGAACACTGCTTTACTCCTTCCCACCGTGGAGGGACATTCTGATACACAGACTTCCATGGTCTGTGTGCTCTGGAGGGGGTTTTGTAGAGAAATACTTACCGCAAAGGTTATTGACGTATACTGCATTGATTCACAGCACAGTGTTAAACGTGGCAGTTGGAGACACTGCTGCAGACACTATTACAGTCTGCTTTACGGTCCAGCCACGCAGTATGTATGTGCCTATACCTTCACCACCACAACTGTTCAATGTATATGGGTTTACCATCCTTAATAGGAATAGAGTGTATGTGACTTACGGATCTTTCATTTGCATTAGTGAGGGCTCCGGGCACAAGTCGTTGTCATAACACATCTTGGCAGATATTACTTACCTGCCAATTTGTCGGACTCGCAGCTCTGGATATATAGAGAACAGACTAAGGAGCTATTATGTGTGCATTATGTTTGAGCTAGACACTTTGTTCACATCTTGAGTCACCTATACCTCTTGTTGCTGTACGTATTTATGTTACACAGTATATCCCATATACCTTGGGGATACCAGCACACCCGATCATTGAACATTTATATACTTACCTTGGTTGTTGAAGTTGTATAGAGAGCACCTATTATCTAATAGGACTCATTATCCCTACCCCTTACCTCCATTTTTAATTATTTCACTTCGTTTAGGATTACCTCATACTGAGGACCATTTATTTTATTTTTGAGGATTTCTCCAATTAAAATTGATTTTTATCTCATTCACCATTACATGTCAACCATTGACCAATTGTCTCTATCAGGTTCATAGTAACTATCAGTATCATTAGCCGCTGAGCGCTCTCATCATAGGTGTTCTTCCTCTCCTTGTTGTTCTACATTTGTATAACCCATTGTTTTTCAACAGGGGTTCCTAGGCACCTTTGGGTTCCCCAGGCATCCCTAAAGGATTCCCTGCAATTTTTAGGCCATTTAAAATTATATCATATACAGAAGAATTTACAATGCTTCTGATCTCAGATGTGCTATTAAGGAGGGTTAGGGTTCCTTATAATGAATCTGATCTCAGATGAGCATTTAGAGAGGGTTGGGGTTCCTTATGTAACACCCCCCCCCCCCATGTGAGATTTCACTGCTACATGGTGTGGTGTGGTGCATACCTGCTGACTCACAGTAGATCCGAGTCTCCTGCGGTGTTGTGGAGGTCAGAACAGGCTTCTGGGGTAATAACTGATTCATACTCACGGTGACAGCGCCTCCATCTCTTGCAGACCCCAGGTATATGGGGAACAATCCCTGCAGGAGAACTTCTTTACTCTTCCCCTGATAGGTTGCAGTCTCAGGCAGGAAGGTATAGTAAAACACTGGAACAATTTATTAGCACACTGCAGATCTTACAACTTCACAGCAGCAGGCATTTCTTAGGGCCTTCACCCTCAGGATATACCCTGGACCACTCTAAGCCAAGGGCACCTGAAGCAGTCCTAGCTCTGCCCTTACTCCCTGGTGAAGTAAGAGGTACAGTCTCCCACTCCACTCCCCTTGGGGAGGGAGTACAAACTGACAGAGCCCTGCACAGTTGTTGGGGTAGACCAGCCTCTCTCAAGGGTAGAGGCAACTGCTGAATTTGGGGTGTGCAGCTCCTTAAGTACAGGAATAGCAGGAACCAGGTCTGAGTCCCTGATTGGACACATAGGCCTAGTTGCACCGCCAACTCTGTGACTCACTGATGCTGCTGGGGGTGGGGAAAACCCAGGATTAGTCCTGGCAAGCCTCTTACCAGGGCTTACTGCCAGGAGAAGGGCAGATTGGTAGCCACAAACAAGCCCTGGCTACACTTACAATGCATATAATCTCAGATATGCTATTAGAGAGGATTGGAGTTCCTTACAATGCATCTGATCTCAGACGCGCTTTTAGTGAGGGTTGGGGTTCCTGCATAGTATGCAGGCATACTATAGAAGCTTGTACTTTGGTGAACTATTTTGCAACTATCTAGCAGTTTTTCTCTCTCTCTCCATCAGGCTGCAATGCATTTTATCTGTACTATATGTACAATGTGTCCCCCTGTATTTTGCTGCGTCTATCAGACTGAATAAAATTTTGTATTTTAACCTACATCCATTTACACACAAATATTTATCCTCAGGGTGGTGATCATTGATTGTTTAGGGTACTACTTCCCTGTATCTTCATCCTATTCACTGGCATATCACCAGTCTGACTAAATAATTTCCCCTTATCAGGATAGATCAGTGAGTGCACACTACTGGGGGGGTTTTCTATAGTCTACTCTCTATATTTGGAGAGTTTCTCGTGCTGGGAACACTGCTTTGATCTCAGACGTGCTATTAGAGAGGGTTGGGGTTCCTTACAATGCATCTGATCACAGACGCACTATTAGAGAGGGTTGGGGTTGCTTACAATGCATCTGATCACATACGCGCTATTAGAGAGGGTTGGGGCTCCTTACAATGCATCTGAACTCAGACACTATTAGAGAGGGTTGGAGTTTCTTACAATGCATCTGATCACAGACGCGCTATTAGAGAGAGTTGGGTTGCTCAGAATTTCACAATATAATTATAAAGTTCCTTTGTCAAAAAAGGTTAAAAACACTGGTGTAACCCCTCCTATATTTTTGTAAGCAAGCTAAATTGTAAAAAGCGAGAGCTTAGAATATCAGATGTGTTTTTCTTCCCCTCATGAAAATCATAGCCCTTTTGATGGATTGATTATTTCCTCTGTCTACAATACTACCATAACAGGGTTTCCATTTGTTTTTTTATTAATGATTCATTACAAAAATAATAATTTGTACGTTGTGAGCGATGCCGACATTTGGTCTTGTCAGTAGGGAAATCGAGTCTCTTAGCCTCAGCATGCTCCACAGCCTGCCTGGAAATGCATGTGCCTCGTTCAAGCAACCAAGGAATTAGCATTTAGTTCCCATTCTGCATTTTAATGATTGCTATGACTGAGCAACCACTGAAAAGTATTAAAAAGCAGAAGGTGTAAATATTTAAGATTTCTTTCCCACGTGAATAGAAAACTGAATGTCATTTAAATATGTTTCTCCTTTGCAACAGCTAAGCAGTGGGTTTTAATTTATGATCTCAGTTGACAGAAACTTGCAACCTGTTTCTATTCGTATTTCTCTTTTTTATACTAATATACTTTAACTACACTTTAAGAGCCATCATCTGCCATCATCCACTGACTTTGTAACAGGTCGTGATCCTGCTAGATGTTGTTACACAGAGCTTGCAAGATCAAATATAGTATGTTTATTCTTTCGATAAATGTTTGTTAAAGATGGATTTAACAGTAGAAAACAGTACCTGGCAACATTAACTGGGGAATGAGGAAACTAGAAAGAAATACAGTATAATCTCTACAACCTCATCGGCTATTACAACCTTTATGCGAGTTGTGATAGAATTACCACATATCACAATATAGGAAAGATATCCTGACAGAATGGTTATGCTTGTACAGTATCAAATTGTAACTGCCATGAACACATCACATTTCTATGTGTCATCCAATTTATATACCACTCCGACTGGCCTATCCACTACCTTGCTAGATTCTCATTTTTATAGTTGTTTTTATAGATTGTTCCATAGACTCTGCCGCAATTTTAATATGATGGTTTAAAATGATGGCTTGCACTCTGGCTCAACCAGCAGACTTCATGCTGGCTAAAATCAGCACTTTTCTGAAATCTACATTCCTTTTTTATGGTACTATCAGCATCCCTGTAACTATTCATTACATTACTAGAATGGAATGTACAAATAGCTTTGATTAGTCAGACAGATGGAAATAATTTCAATCTATTTTCAGAAGAGTTGGGTGGAAGTCTGATTTTCTCCCTCGTCTGGTTATATGCGCTTGTTACATTTTCACTCTGGTTCATAGTCATGTTTGTATATATGTGTTTATCATTTGTATGCACACTTGAAACACTTAATCAGAGAGCACGGTTCCAAGAAATAATCACACCAGATCAGCTCCAGTGCCAGCACTTTGCTGCATGTGTAGGCTGTTCAAGATTTATATAACTGCACATAGGCTTGTGGGGAAAAGTCACATTGCACACTGATATAATAGATATTCGTCAACGGGGTGCTTCTACGCATAATAATCTGGTCACGCAGATATAGAGCAGTCAAGAGTTGTATGCCTTAATTCATTACTTTATTTATTGTTAGCTCATTTGGATGCACACTGGTTATTTGTACTTTTTAGAAAGACAAAAATGTCTGGTGTATGTAAAAAGAAAACTCAATCATTTTTTTTAATGAGAATCAAAGCTTTTGATGGAAAGATAACCAATTATTGTGCATCTATCGATAGGGAATTAAGAAGCAGGACCCGCTGTATAAGGCATTTCTGCACTTTGATTGTTCTAGGATTTACGGGGCTAAGAGGACAGAAATGCATTGTGTTGAAACATGTGGGTAGAAAAGTTAGTATAATGATTTTAAAAACCCACAATCATTTATAATATCTCTGTGTGTTCCTTATAGTAAGAGAAAAAACAGAAAACACGTGTGCAGTAGTTTGCACATAAATCTCTGAGTTGGGTGTGATTTCAAATCAAAAAAGTTTTTAATTATGACTTATTTTGACCTCGACACTCAGTATACTAGTTACAAATACTGTTGGCAGTTTTATCCTTGGATTTCTGTTCTCCTTTCAATATCATATTTGCAGAAATATGGTAGGGAGCTCATTATCACAAGTCAACAAATGCTTTGCCCTGTGAGTTTTCTAATTCTTTTTGGCATCACACACATGCATTTACAGGTATTATTTGTAGAAGCTGATTACATTAGTCTTACCTGATGATTTAATTAAACCAGTGCTTGGCACTCAAAGAAAATAATGAAAATCCACCAAGCAGTATGTACAGTATTTCCATTCCCCATGAATATAAAGCATATGTTTTATTTAAGCTTTATTCCAGTGATAAAAGTCACCTTGTAAATAATACCAATGTCTTTTTGATTACCATAACTTACAGCTCATAATAATCAAAGCTTTCTTTTCTGTATTTGTGCAGGTATACTGTAGGTGTTTTTATATTTGATGCTTATTGGTGTATTTTTCTGATTTGCCAAAATAAATGTAAGACTTGATTTATTAATCCTCAAAATCAAAAGCTGATCATACATACAGAAAGGATCCAACATTTTTTATATATATATATATATATACACACACACAGTGGTCGACAAATCACCAAAAAATCTACTCGCTGAACAAAAAAATCTACTCGCCACCTAGTACCACACGTGTGCTGCTTGGGCCAATAGGAGCTCGCCACGATGTTAAATCCACTCGCCCGGGGCGTGCAAATGTATAGGTTTGTCGAACACTGAATATATATCTCAAAGGCACCAGAATGAGGGCTAAGAAGTGCAATAATGTCAATAAGGACTTAGAAATTAATGTTGCTTTCTGACTATGGGGACTATGCAGAAAGCTCTGATAAGCTACTATTCGCCACCTTATCGCCAGAAAAGCCCACTACTATTCAGTAAGTAAGCCCCAATAAGTCAGCGATAAGAGAGCTTTTAGGCATATTTTTTGCCCAAAAAAATCGCCAAATGCATGACGATAAGCCACTTATCACCAACTTTTCAAACTCATGCAATTCTAGTAGCCCCGATTAGCTTATCGAGGCTAATCACAGCTCTCGAATTGCGATTTCTTCTCAAAATCGTCTCGTCAGGAAAAGTTGGCAGGAAGGTGGTGAGAAGCTACCGATAAGCTGCGAAACGGGACTTAGAAAACAAATGCATTTTTCCTGCATCGGATTAATGCCGGGAGTCTCTGGAGCTCATATCCATTAATATCAGCACTGGAGACCCCAGGCAATAAAAAACGCATTTACAGGAAACATCATTACCTTAGTGGCTAACCGCTAAGGCAATGAAGGGGTTAATGGACAACAGCAGCTTTATTGGGGCAGAAGGGGTTAGTGAAGGGGGTACATGGCCTTAACTCACCCCCTCTGCCCCCAATAACACCCCCCATTCTCCCACATAAAACCATCATTTATTTTTTATACACAGGATTTATACCAAAGGCCTGCGGGTGTCCCCAGGTGGTCTCTGTGTGTGTCCGTGGGCCTCCAGGTGGTCCCCATGGGTGTCTGGGGCCTCCAGGTGGTTCCTGCAGGTGTCTGGGGGCCCCGCAAGTGGTACCCGTGTGGTCCCTGTGGGTGTCTGGGTGTTCCGAGGTCATCCCTATGGGAGTTCGGGGGCCCTCGGGTGGTTCCCACGGGTGTCTGGGGGCCTTGGGTGGTTTCTATGGGTGTCTAGTGGCCCTTGGGAGGTTCCTGCAGATGTCCAGGCGTTCCCATGGGTGTCCGAGGGTCCGAGGTTAGTTCCAGTGGGCGTCCTGGGGCCTTTGGGTGGCCTGCAGTTCCAATCCTGTTATAAAAAATAAAATATGGCATACATTTCAATAAATACACCCCCCCCCCCCACCAAAAACATACAGTGCAGTAATGAGCCAAATAACTATTATCCAGATATGGATAATAGCTCAATTGCCCATTATTAAATCAAAAATTAGCCAAACAGCATAAATAAAGTAAGTAAATCCGTTCTACTTACCCCTGCCATTATGAAGGGTGACCTCGTCAGTATACTGCAGGGCCATGTCCTCCGATGCTAGAAAGAATACATAAAAAAAACAATCTAATGGCCCCTAACCCTTTAATAACCGTAGCGGTTAATAACCACTGTAGTAATTAAGGGCTTAACCCCTGTCCCCCGCTACCCACCCTGGAGGCCTAACCACCCACCCCGGACCCACGATACCCACCCTGTACCCATTGATTGGCATAGTGGTATATCATACCCATATAATATGGGCATGATAAGCCACTATAGCACTCAATGGTAACCCTAATCCAAAAGCATGAAGTCCAAAATTCAAGAACACAAGCAACACAAGAACCACTATTCAATAAATAAAAAGAGTAGTCAACCAATAAAACAAATACAATCAGTAACCAACTAAACAATTAATTAATTTCAACAAGTAGCCAACAAATCAATTAATAATTAAAACTATATCCAACACATCACTTAAAAGCAGGATGCAGCGCAAGAAATTGATTAAAAACGCTAATCAATCGAGAAAAAAAAGTTAATGGGCAATGAAAAACAAAAAAATACAATCCAAAAAACTAAAAAAAAAAATACATTCACATACATTCAATAATTTTCTGAACTTTAGAAGGGTTGGCCCTCCGAATCCCGTGATTGGACGCTGTATCATGTGCCCGCCTCTTTTTTCTTTTTTTGAAGGATGTGACGTTATCTCTAATGGAGGTATGTCACATCCTTCAAACCACATGGCTGTATCACATTGGCTACACCAGGAAGTAATACATTGAGAGTTACCTCTCGTTTTGAAGTATGAATGGTATGTTGCTATTGTCTGAATCTTGTTGTAATTTGCTAAAAGGTTATACTTAAACAATAATAATGTGAATTTGACAGCAAGATGCATAATTAGAATCCAGTGGGGAGGCTAAACAATTGCTTGCAAACAGCCAGCACTGTTTCAGTGGACATCTAATGAATAACAGTGTCTGCAGCATGAGTTGCCAGTGTTCTGCTAACAAAGCATGTTTACAGAGTGTCTGCTTAAGCTGCTTTTTCAGCTTGCACATTAGAGCAGGAGCCTGGCAGGCTGTCTCATCATGTATCTTGTCCTGTAGAGTTGGTTGATTGGATTGCAGCTGTTTCTCCTTGCACGGCCATCAGGGCAAGCTCTTAAGAGCAGCTCTCCTATGAAAACAAGGCCTGTCGCCTGAGCATTAAACAGACCAAGGCTGTTGGCAGAGGGGAGGAAAATGCAATTCCTAACCTTTAACTCAGCCCCAAGCATAAATCTATCCTAAGGCTTTGTTTGCATGGTCTGCAAATAAGTCATAAAAAGGTTATACATTTACAAGGAGACTATAGCTAACCTTTTACTCCAATTACTATATTAAAATGACAACATTAAAATACTACAAACAGTCAATCATCACATATACAGTACGGCCCATTGTACGGTGCTATGGAATATGTTGTTGCGTTATAAATAATTATAATAATAATGAAACCCTTGCAGAACATGGCTTTAAATGCTGATGGTGCTGGACCTCTCAGCTGTTTTGCTCAGCTCATAGCTAGTGCTTTTTTACGTCATCACGCTCCAGGGGGATTGGGAATAAAAAGTCAGTTTTGGAGTCTTTAAGGATATTGTTTTCCTAAAAAATGGGGAGAAACAATCTTCGATCTGAAATGAAAATAATAATAAAAAAATTAAAAAATTCCCACAGAGTTACACTAATACTGGCTTTACAGTACTAAATTGTAAGCGCTAACCCAATACATTCTTAAGACAAGATTATCCAAACAGTTGAAATAATGTATGCAAAGTGCAAAGCTTCTGTTGCACTGTTATGTCTGGGTGGGGCAAATGTATTAAACATACTACTGACAGGAAAAACACATATAAAACACTAATATGATTAGGTGGCGGCGTTGCTTCCGGGACTCTTTCCTGATTGCCTATGGTAGTTCCTCAAGTGTCTGTGGTGCTGTGCACGTCGACGCTGCTATATTTTGCCGAGACAACTCAAATTGAGATTTCGGGCTGCAGTCGCGTAACGTCAGCGTCACGTGAGCTGGTTCAGCCAATGAGAGCGACCAGCTCCGTGATGCGTCCGTGATGTGTCCGCCACGCCCTCGATCGCCTCCCTAATCTCCTGCAGCCTAGCACACACATCGCTGCGGCTACAGGAGTGCACGCGGAGGCATGCACATTAGCGCACACCGCGCCGCCACCATGAGCGCGGCCTAAGATTGCAATATTTTGATTTAAAAAACATATTTTATGAGTAGCTTGTATATGTAGAAAACAGACATCTTTGCTGAGGTTTCTATCTAGTTTGTGTTTATTTAGGCTAAAGAGAATTCTAAGTGTACAATTTCATATTTTCTAAACGCTGCTCATTAAAATATAGGATTAGTCACTATTTAGTCTCTTAGTTTTCACATGCACAATACAAACACTGCTTACAACCAACACCACAGTCTGACGCCCAGTAATACAGGCAGACTCTTGTTTGGGGAGACATTTTGCGCTCTTTAGTCAAACTTGCTATAGCGCATGTGGGCCCTTGAGTAGTGAAAGATTTAGCACAAAAGGGAATTACTTGGCCACTGCTTACTTTGTATTTTTTCACTGAAAATTGAGCTCTTAAAAGAGAAATCGAAGCAAAGTCTTACGTGTGTTTTTTTTTATTAATCAGTTCTGTAGCATTAGATAATACTTACAGCATTTTTTATTTATTCAAGTGTTAATGCCATTTTTTATGAGTTGTAATGTACTTACAGAAGCATCCTTTGATTTCTATAGCAGGCTTTTGCACACCTCCCCAGAAGTGCACCACTTTCCTGTTTGTGATAATTTGTTGCCTATATTCCCAGCAGTTTGAGCTACAAACTGTAACAATAGATAATGTTACCTTAGTAATATAATACCCTGGGAAGCAGGATCTATGCTGATCGATCATGGGAGAACTAGCGAATCGGCAGCTTGGATTATTCGTCTTCAAAAAAGGTAATCAAAGGCTGCATATATTAAAACAAAAAAAATATATTTTTTATTTTTACGGTGCCATGTAAACTGCCTCTTTAAAAGTTGCAATCTAGGATATTGGCAGGTGTCACCTATCATCATGCTTTTTTTATGCCATGTGTATTGCTTGTTAACTTCCTTTCATACGTTGAAGCACCTTGGAGATAACTCCTTGTGTTCTTCAAGGTTTGGAGTGTCTCCAGCAGCTACTGTTTCCTTAGAAAAATAACAGTTGCGCTGTCCATTGATTAAATGCTTCTCACATGATTTCTTGGAATACAACAAGTACATGGAGGAATGTTTAAAAGGCCTCTTGCCCTCCTATGTTTTTATGGAATGTTATTTTATGGATTGTAGTCGTATGTTCTGTTTACGTTAGGAACATTTTCTCTTATTTATTGTTTTTTTTTTTTAAATAAATATCACCCCTGTGTATATCTATTGTTCACTTAAGTTGTATGTTAATAAAAATATTGAGTCAACAAATAATCCTCTTTTGTAGTTTGGATTTTACTGTAGCTCTCCCAGCATACAGTAATGTTATTACCCTCTGTTGCCATCAGTCTCTGTATGATTCCTTCAATGAGAAGATCCCAGTATAAACCAATCTCGCAGAGGTAGTTCTGGAAATTATAATAATGGAGTGTCACGATATAGCCATGTTCAGTTGTGTGAACAATACAGCATCCAAGGGGTTAACTTTCATTGTAAAGAGAGTTTTTTTTCCCCTGTGGGGCTAACCTGTGTTGTCATGGCGTCTGCATTAATGGGGCAGTAAAACAATGAGAAGGAGTATTATGTTTACATTACAGGGTTGTGTGAAATTATACATATGTTCAAGAGATTTGACCTGATCTCTCTGTGTGATCTTCAGTAGGTGCATCATACAATTCCTGGGTCCACTCTGGCCAGCAGAAAGAGGTGACAGAAAGGACGCCATTCATATCCTTACAGATTTACAAAATATATGATAATTCCCATTTAATACAACTCACAATTTCTAGTTTTTCAATATCATGACCTCTTGAGAAGTCTAATGGAGAGAGAGAGAGAGAGAGAGAGAGAGAGAGAGAGAGAGAGAGAGAGAGAGAGAGAGAGAGAGAGAGAGAGAGAGAGAGAGAGAGAGAGAGAGAGAGAGAGAGAGAGAGAGATTTCTATACAGACTAAGGACTTGACGTTTGATTCGTTTTTTTGCTGAGTAAAATTTATCCTCTTGCTGGATCTGATCTTTTTATATTGAGCTAAAACGTTTTCTATTGATTTTGAAATTACAATTATTTGTTAGCTTTTCTGAGTTGGTTGGGGATGCACGGTCTAGAGAAGAGAAGTACCTTGTGGTCCATTTGGACCTGAGGGAACAAGCCTGAGGAAGGGGTTTTCACCCCAAAATGTTGCCCCCCTAATTACCCTCCTCCCCTTTGTTGTTTTCCCCACTCCCCACCTACCTCCTTTCCCATTGTGCTTTGTCTTTCCCTCCCCCTGTGTTTCTTTCCCCATACCAATTACAACTATGGTTTATCAGCTTATTACCCGCTTGTGAGACGTTACTCCAAGTGTATTTATATCTTGTGCTTGCATCATTAAATATTTTTCTATTTGGCATATTCCCTGTTTGACATTTTTCTAACTGTCAGTGTGTGCTGGAACATCAGTTTGTGTTTTGATATTAGGCTTTCTGTTTCCTTCCCATTTATTTTATTAAACTGTCTGTGTATATATATATATATATATATAGCACCATTTATGTACATAGCGCTTCACGGCAGTAATATACGTGACATAATCATATAAATAACAAATCATATAAATAACACATAATGGGAAGAAGTGCTTCAGACACAAATGTAACATTGAGGAAAAGGAGTCCCTGCTCCAAAGAACTTACAATCTAATTGGTAAGTAGGAAGAACGTATAGAGACAGTAGGAAGGTCTTCTGGTAAGTGCATCTGCAAGGGGCCAAGATCAATGTATGAGGTGTATAGTATCAGCAATGGAGCTAATCATATGCTTCGTTAAACAGGTGTGTTTTAAGGTGGGTCTTAAAGGTGGATAGAGAGGGTGCTAGTCGGTTACTGAGGGGAAGGGCATTCCAGAGGTGTGGGGCAGTCAGTGAGAAAGGTTTAATGTGGGAGAGGGCTTTAGACACAAAAGGTGTAGAGAGAAGACATCCTTGAGCAGAACGCAAGAGTCTGGAAGGTGCATAGTGAGAAATTAGGGCTGAGATGTAGCGAGGGCCAGAAGAGTGTAAAGACTTAAAAGTGAGGAGGAGAATCGAGTGTGTGATACTGGATTTGATAGGAAGCCATGAGAGGGATTTCAGCAGGGGAGACGCAGAGACAGATTTAGGAGTGTCAGCAAGGAGGGGATGAGTGAGAGAATGTGTACCTGCTCAAAAAAGGCTGAGAACCTCTGGCTTAGAAAGATATACTGTACAGCTCTTTAGAAACTAAGTTTGATGTATTTCAAGTTTTTGAAGCCTAATACATTTGATGCACATACAAAGTAGACAACATGTAAGTCACACTAACATTGGAACCTCTATATTTTGCTATGAAATGCATCACAGGTATAGACTCCCATGAATTTAGCAGGTAAAAGTGATGCCAATCTGGGGCAAAAAAACTAGCACCAGATGTATCAGAAAATATAATATAATGTGTACAAATTATCTGGGATACATAGTTGAATTTACTTTCAGTGTCATTATATCACCAAAGCACTCCACTTTGGAATTTTGGAATGCATTGCCTAACAGTGTGAAACAATTATATATCTCAGGTCTGTGAATTAGGAAATCTTGACTCTGGTTCTTGCATGTCAGATTCCGTGATCTTCAAGGTCCTTGTAACTACGCTTGCATAGCACAAATGAAACATGCAAATGTAGCAGACCGTGCCACGATTGTGCATGGTCCTGGTACCATGATGATTGTGGTTCCAAAAACAGGAAGAATGAACTCTACAGGGGAGGGCGGGGGGGGGGGGCGGGCGGGGGGCGGGGATAGGCGGGTTGGAATGCTTCTGCATGGGACCACCTGCAACGTTAATCCTTAGCTTGCTTCAGTGAAATAATCCCCATACTTTCTCTCTATTCGGTCCTGTCCAACCCTTGTTGAGTGAAGGAAGAGGAAGTATGGGGTTCCACTCCTCCTCGGGCTCTACTACAAATTGTCTGGCACTGTCCAACCCCCTTGATGACGTACAGTAGATGACCGAATATGGGCAGCTACATCATGAAGGGAATACTATACGACCATATTCGGTCATCTACATCATCAAAGGGGTTGGACAGTGCCACACAGGGTTATATGTCCTGTCCAACCCCCTTGATGATGTATATGACTGAATATGGTCCTATGTAGATTATATGCCCCCTGATGTGGATACCCATATTCGATCATCTACGTTAGCGGTGCACAAACTCGGAGGCGGGGCACGAGACTGCCTGCGGGGGGTGCGGGGTTTACAGAGGCCCCGTGCTTCCCGAAGGCACTTATATTAAGTGCCGGGGGAGCTGCAGGACCTCTTTAAACCTTTACTTACCTTGGCTCCACATGCGTTGCCATGACAACGCATCGTCAAATGACGCCACGAGGTCGTGTGACATTGCTATGGCAACGTGATGTCATGACGCCGGAGCCGACGTCGGAGCAGAGGTAAGTGGGGGTGAGGTGACCGCCGACAGGGGGGCACAGGGAAAAAAGTTTGCGCCCCCTGATCTACGTAATCAAGGGGGTTGGACAATGCTTGAGCAGGAAGAATGATTTCCAGCAATACCTGCATTTAAAACCAGAGACATAGCATAAAACACAGACAAAGCTCAGTGCACAACCAGAAAAAATTATATACGGTACAGTGCCTAAATATACATGTATAAATAACTAATAAATAAAATGGTCTTTTAGTTTAACATTTTGGCCAAATTGTTGTAAGCCCTTGAGCCAACTGCACGGCAGATCACGTTCAAGGGTCCCTACACTAATATAGATTCTTAATAACATGTGCATTGCCAGGAAGAATGATTTATAATAAATCTGTCAAAATTAGTTGCAAAAGTTCTAAGTCTGATTGAAGCTTTTATTAACCTGTACATTACCAGGAAAAGCACTCTGTAATAGATTTGTTAAACTAAAAGACCATTTTATTTATTAGTTATTTATACATGTATATTTAGGCACTGTACCGTATATAAGTTTTTCTGGATGTGCACTGAGCTTTGTCTGTGTTTTATGTTATGTCTCTGGTTTTAAATATATATATTGCCATGCTCAGTAGCACTCCTCTGTGAAATTTATATGCTTATATATATGTTGTGGGTATTTTTGGGGGTTCAATATGAGCTTGTAGGTGTTCTGTATGTTTTATAATTCTTGTTCAGCTAGTCTTGGCTGATTGGAGGGTGGCAACCTCCTATCTAATTGAAGCTCATTCCCTCCCACATTTAAATGGTTAAAAGCTCACTCCATGGCATCTCCCACTATCAGGGGAACTTGCTTGCATGCAGTGTGATTGTGACAAATCTATTACAGAGTGCTTTTCCTGGTAATGTACAGGTTAATAAAAGCTTCAATCAGACTTAGAACTTTTGCAACTAATATTGACAGATTTATTATAAATCATTCTTCCTGGCAATGCACAGGTTATTAAGAATCCATATGAGTGTAGGGTCCCTTGAAACGTGGTCTGCCGTGCAGTTGGCTCAAGGGCTTACAACAATTTGGCCAAAATGTTAAACTAAAAGACCATTTTATTTAATAGTTATTTATACATTTATATTTAGGCACTGTACCGTATATAACTTTTTCTGGATGTGCACTGAGCTTTGTCTGTGTTTTATGTTATGTCTCTGGTTTTAAATATATATATTGCCATGCTCAGTAGCACTCCTCTGTGAAACTTATATGCTTATATATATATGTTGTGGGTATTTTTGGGGGTTCAATATGAGCTTGTAGGTGTTCTGTATGTTTCAGCAATAGCTGCAGCAGGGAGAAAAGAGAGAGCATGGAGCAGAGAGAGAGAGGAAATCAGAGGCGTCAGAGGTATAGGGCCAGTGTGATCAAGCGGAGGATTAAAGCTTTAAGCATTATTGCTCCTGGGCTGAAATCGACATTGTCCCGCTGACTTTTGCTTGTTTATCCGTGGTGCCGGGGACAGTAAGTCTGGCTGCATCTGTAGGTACTAGATTTAAAAGTGTAAAAAATAAAATGTCAATAAAATGAATTAACTTTTGTGACAGAATTTCAACTAATCTGAAATGGCTTTATTGCTTGAATAAACTTCTGCGGGGCTCTTAATACATTAATTGTATATAAGTAGGGATTCCGGTTTTAGGTTTTTAACTGAAAAACAAACACACCACCAATTTATTATCTTGCAGTTTCAGTTTAAACCGATAAAAAACAGAAATTAAGCATCCCTTCCTATAAGTTCCACCTCTTGTTGCAGCCCAAGCTACAGATAAGTGACAGAGGTAACAGGGGGGAGTATGGGAACTAAAAGAAAGTGCACCAATAAACACCAAATTCAAATGTGCGTCAATTTTGTTCCCATTGTTAAAACTGATTTTTTAAATGAAATGCCTGAAAAAATTACCGTAATCGCCCAAAACCAGAATCTACAAAGTGTATACCCTACATATAAAGTATATTTAGCAGACAGACCATAAACAATATGTTGCTGGATTTTCTGGCACTGCTAGGTTTGAATCACTGTATTGATGTTTGAAATGCTAGCATTGCCACAACTCATAGTGACTAGTTATTGCAAGCTGAAATCAGTAAGATACATCACTGTTCTGTGCTTTTAAAAATCTGGCTGCAAAGTAGACAGACAGGTGTCTAGGTAACTGCTGTTCTTTTTCAGTCCTTTCACTTGCTTTATTCCAGCGCATCTCTTCTGCTCCAGAGAGCCGTAAATCCTTCTCTCTCACGTCAGCATTTTCGTCTGAGCACTATGGTTTTATTACACATTTCCCTCAGCTGGTATATCAATATTGAAAAAGTACTCTGCACCACCCCCTGACAGGAAAGCCTCAGCCTGTTCAGTTATTTCTCACGTCTTTGATTCTGCATGCTAGTGACTGTGAATGCATTGTTTTGTGTTGCCAGTGGGGTTAACACATAATTCTTCAAAGCTTTGTATGGTGATGCTACACATAAGCAGATACGGCACTTAGTCGTGTAATTCATAGAAGCCATACAGTACTTAGGGGCCTATTCTAGTTGCTGCAGTATAGTAAATGTCAAATCGCGGGATTTGACAAGGCAATACGATCTCACCGTATTTTGTAAGATTTTCTGCTTCTAAAATATTGTGTCCATTGAAATCATACATTCCGTGTGAATAAACATACAGTACAAAGTGTGGGATGCTTTTTTGTTTTGTTTTTTTTAAACAGAACTAACATAACCTACTGTAAAATGGTTTGCAGAAATATTCACCCCCTACCAATAATGTCACATTTTGTTGAATTGCAAATAATCAAATAATGTATGCACATTTTTTAAAAACAAACTTTTTTTATTCAAAGCTACAAATTTGTAGTGGTTAAAATGAAAAATCGGTAGATGAGGATGGGTTACATGTCAACAAAGGAAATGTATAAAATGAAAGTCACTGGTTGCATAAGTATTCACCCCCCTTAAGTCAGTTCTTGGTAGAAGCACCTTTTGCAGCAATTACTGCTATGAGTCTTTTTTGATACATCTCTACTAACTTTGCACAGTAGGATGGTGATATTTTTGCCAATTCTTCATGGGAAAATTGATCCAGTACTGATAAGTTTGTTGGAGATTATCGATGGACTGCATTATTCAAGTCTTGCCATAAACGTTTGATTAGCTTCAAGTAAGGACTTTGACTGGGCCACTAAAGAACATTAATTCTTTTCTTGGTAAACCACTCCAGTATGGCTCTGGCTTTGTGCTTCCGGTCATTGTCCTGCTGAAATGTTAATTTCCTTCCCAGTTTCACATCTTGACTGATTCAAACAGGTTTTCCTCAAGGATTCCCCTGTACTCTCCCTTCTATCCTGGCAAGCTTCCAAGTCCCTGCTGAAGAGAAGCATCCCCATAACATGATGTTGCCACCACCATGCTTGACAGCTGGGATGGTGTTGACTGGGTGATGTCCAGTGTTGGGTTTGCGCCCGACATGTAAATATATATTTATATATTACAAGCACATACATTTAAACTATTAATAATCCACATGGAAAAGGGCATTACTGGCCACTAATGCCCTTGTAGGTTAAAAGCCCTCAGCTTCAGACTGGTCCTTCAACTCCTCCAGCAAGGTCATTATTGACCAATAATTGTTGCAGTAATGTACACAATTAGGTAGACAGTATAGGGAAAAGTTAGAAAACTGCGTGAAAAAAAGTCATTCAAGTACAGTAATTGAATTTGGGAGTCTCTACAAAAAAGATCTACAACAGCTAATCTCAAATCAATTGCGGCAATATTATCAGACATGAGGCAAGATAACATTTGTGAGTATTTTCGCTGGGTTTTGCTTCTTGGATTTAACATAGGTACTAGAATAGCAGCGAATTGGCGAGATTGAGACATTTTGGTCTTATCGCTCGAATTTGCAGTGCCGGAATGATATGACTTTAAAAAAGCCTTGCCTGCACATATATGCATGTGAGATGGACTTTTAGCATACTGCGACCTGCATATCCGAGGGACAGATATGCTCTTCTTGCAGTTAGCGGTATAGTACCCCTAATTTTGCATGAAAGTGGTCTGGGAAACATGATATTTTATTCATTCAGTTTTTAAAAAGTGCACATTGTTTTCAATATTACATATCAATATATTTCCTTAGTGCAAGCAAAACTACAGTATATATATACAGTATATATATACAGTATATATATACAGTAAATATATACAGTATATATATACAGTATATATATACAGTATATATATATACAGTATATATACACAGTATATATATACAGTATATATATATATAATACTGAGTTAAGTTATGGTGAGTAAAAAAAGTGACAAAAACCCTCCACAGGAAAGCAAATATTCAAATATAGCTGTATGCTCATCTGCATGTCTTAGGCAGGTCTGCAACCCCACCTTTCCCCATTATCACCCAGCATACAGCACTTCCACTGCAGCAAGGGATTCTGGGAAATGACATGCAAATGAGCACACAGTGTCACTTTTTGCCTCAATAACCATTTTTAACATGGTTCCCTATAGGCTTAAGCTTGCTGCATGGTCACAGCTTTGAGCACAGCCAGGGTTAAGGTGCATACCCAGAAAACCACCCACAGACAGCTGTTTCGACCTTGATGGGTCTCATCAGTGTGGGGTTGATTTTACTGGGAATGCAAGAGAGGCTTATGGGATAGGCTAAACCATAATACTGAGTTAAGTTATGGTGAGTAAAAAAAGTGACAAAAACCCTCCACAGGAAAGCAAATATGCAAATATAGCTGTATGCTCATCTGCATGTCTTAGGCAGGTCTGCAACCCCACCTTTCCCCATTATCACCCAGCATACAGCACTTACACTGCAGCAAGGGATTCTGGGAAATGACATGCAAATGAGCACACAGTGTCACTTTTTGCCTCAATAACCATTTTTAACATGGTTCCCTATAGGCTTAAGCTTGCTGCATGGTCACAGCTTTGAGCACAGCCAGGGTTAAGGTGCATACCCAGAAAACCACCATTGTTTTCAATATTACATATCAATATATTTCCTTAGTGCAAGCAAAACTACAGTATATATATACAGTATATATATACAGTATATATATACAGTATATATATACAGTATATATATACAGTATATATATACAGTATATATATACAGTATATATATACAGTATATATATATATATATATACAGTATATATATATAATACTGAGTTAAGTTATGGTGAGTAAAAAAAGTGACAAAAACCCTCCACAGGAAAGCAAATAGGACAGCTGTTTCGACCTTGAGCATAAGTGCTGTATGCTGGGTGATAATGGGGAAAGGTGGGGTTGCAGACCTGCCTAAGACATGCAGATGAGCATACAGCTATATTTGCATATTTGCTTTCCTGTGGAGGGTTTTTGTCACTTTTTTTACTCACCATAACTTAACTCAGTATTATGGTTTAGCCTACCCCATAAGCCTCTCTTGCATTCCCAGTAAAATCAACCCCACACTGATGAGACCCATCAAGGTCGAAACAGCTGTCTGTGGGTGGTTTTCTGGGTATGCACCTTAACCCTGGCTGTGCTCAAAGCTGTGACCATGCAGCAAGCTTAAGCCTATAGGGAACCATGTTAAAAATGGTTATTGAGGCAAAAAGTGACACTGTGTGCTCATTTGCATGTCATTTCCCAGAATCCCTTGCTGCAGTGGAAGTGCTGTATGTTGGGTGATAATGGGGAAAGGTGGGGTTGCAGACCTGCCTAAGACATGCAGATGAGCATACAGCTATATTTGCATATATATATATATATATATATATATATATATATATATATATAATATTATAACACAAACTGGTAGCAATCAGTTCTATCAATCTATCTACCAATATACTGTTCTTAATTCACACAAACTCATTAATTATTAGCGGCTCATAGTTACACATGGTAGTAATTAGAATTATCAAATGAAAGGAGCAATTCCCTTACTCATTTTTGTTTTGGCCCACATTTGTGTTACAGGGTTATAGCCTAAGTACCTAAAAATGTATTGGGTGAAGTTACGGGTTTAGATCTCCCTCAGGAGAACCAAAATGACTGCCAAATCTTGGGCCAATAGGAAGCTGCAACTCCATCATTTGTGGCTTGCTATCGGACGGCCATTTAAATCCACCCTAAAACCCAGAAGTAATACCAGTAGCTTCAATGGTAAATATCTTGGGCACTGAGGGGACCCCGGAGCTATAAATAGTACACCTGTTCCAATCCTGTTAAAAATCGTATTTAGTTAGTCTGCATTTCTCCTTTAAAAAGGCAATCCTAGCTGCACTTAATAAAAAAAAATATTTTATTGTTTTAATATATGTCGCCTTTGATTACCTTTATTAAAAACTAATTAAAAGCTGCCGACCGATTGGTTCTCCTGTGATCGATCAGCAAAGACCCTGCTTCATGCGGTTCATTAAATGGCTGCCTTTCTGTTTCAATGAAACCTTCAGTGTAACTCAGCAGCTAAAATGTATTCTTATATTACTAAGGTAACATTATCTATTGTTACAGTTTGCAACTCAAACAGCTGAGAATATTGGCAACAAATTATTACAAACAGGAAAGTGTTACAAAGATGTTACACTGCTGGGCAAGTGTGCTATAGAAATCAAAGGATGTTCAGTATATTAAAACTCCTTACAAATGGCATAAAGAGTTGAATTAAAAAAAATGTAGTATGTATTATCTAATAGTATATTTCTGATTTCTAAAAAAAAAACACATGCAAGGCTTGCTCCTTTAAAACAGAAAGAAATATGTATAGTCCTGTGTTAACAATTGGCAGAACTGTAGTTTAAACACATTTCAAATATAAAATGACGGTCAACAGAGATAAGCTCCAAAAATCCAAAAGTTACAAAAGCTTAAAGTTACTACATCTAAGCTTAAAATGTAACTGTATTCTCAATAAAAATCTAATGTCTCTGAATTGACATTGCAAAACTGTCACATTTAAATGACTCCTATACTACTGTAAAGAAATGAATTAAATCAATTCCTTCATTCATGCCATTCAGATATCTGCTAGTTCATGTTCTATTAGATTGCTGTTTCTTTTAAATATAAAATCAAAAATGAATAGACAATACTGTTATGTGGCTAACTAAATGCTTTTATTTGTGCGAGCTTTCAATTGATGGTACATTGAATAGAGCAGGCAAGGTTAAACTTACAAACATTGCATATACTGTAGGAATGTTATCTGTGACTGAAACCTAACACCCCCCCCCACCCCTGTCATGATTTATTTAACAAAATGGCCCAGTCAAAGTCCAGACCTCAACCCGATTGAAATGCTGTGGCTGGACCTTGAGAGAGGTGCATAAATTCCTGCAAACCTCAATGAACTGAAGCAACGTTGTAAAGAAGAGTGGGCCAAAATTCCTCCACAACTATGTGAGAGACTGATAAAGTCATACAGAAAACGGTTACTTCAAGTTATTGCTGCTAAATGTGGTTCTACAAGCTATTGAATCATAAGGTGTACTTCATTTTTCACACATGGTTTCTTCATTTTGGCTTTATTTATATTAAATAAATCATGACACAGTGTAATATGTCATGTGTTGTTGTTAATCTGAGGTTGTATTTACCTAATTTTAAGACCTGCTAAGGAACAGATGATTGTTATTATGTCCTGATATGTAAAACCATGGAATTCAAAGAGGGTGTACTTTCTTTTTCACACGACTGTATATATATATATATATATATGTTTCAGCCTCCAGTGCTTATGGTGCAAATTGAAGCAAGAAATGGTCACACGGAGTACAAACAAATGCTATTTGCACCAGTTTTGGAGCACTGTTCTATTTTGCGACACTTAATATTTTCCAAAAACTCTCCTCACCTGTGTCATTTTAATGTCTGAATTGTATTGGTGTGTAGACCACAAATGTTTCAGCTATACATTAAATAAAAATACCACTTGTGTGTATATTCATATCTCAGACATGTCTGCAACCCTGCTTTTCACCATTTTCTCTTGGCATACGGTGCTTCCACTGCAGCCAGGGATTCTGGGAAATGTCATGCAAATGAACACAGAGTGTAATCTTAAGTGACACATTAGTATTTTAACATGAGACTTTGGTAAAAGATAACATTCTGTCATACTGGTAGATCTGGGTTTACAACACACATTATGGGGTTTATTTATCAATTATTGCTGCAAAACCAGGACAAAAACAGCATCTGATTTATTAAAGGAAAGTAATCTCTTTGAAATCAATATGATTTTTTTCCCCCGTTTGAAAAATTTGGTGGAGTTTACTGTACGTGTCATCAACTAAAGTGGGAGGGAAAAAATCCAGATTTAAAGCTAGAGGTTCATAACTTTGTAACCAAACAGACATAGTAACACAGGATGTGTATTGTGAAAATGTTCTATTCTTGGCTGCAGTAGTTTTTAAAAATAAAAAGTAGTGTAGTATACATGTCATATTCCCCTACTACACTGATTAAATTTCATTTATTTATATTGGGAATATTCTTCCTAGTCAAATCCAATTTAATTTCATCCATTGACAAATGCCTCAAGGAAGATGAAAGTTCATGCGAACAAATAGCTTCAACAAATTAGTGTTTGAAAAGAAACTCTGCAGCACAAAGAATCTTTTTATTTCTAACACCGTCCTGACAGAGTTTATTTAACAGTTGCCTTATACAGTACTGTGTGCATTAACAGGTGTAACTAGATGAAGAAAAAGGCTATATTAAAAAGGGTACAGCCATTTGTTCATTTAGTTACAGAAATGTACATTTTTCCCCCCTGATGTGCATATTTGAGATTTTGTCCTGGTTCTGGTTCCTTTGTTGCAGTTGAGGTAGGTGTGCACTAGACTTAAACGCATACAGATAATGAGGAAGGAGATAGTCTGCTTTGCAGATCTCACAAACTAAGGGGTATATCGTCAGAAGGGCGCTAATGTTTTAAGGTTCTGTTATCTCAATTTAATGTATCCATATCTGTAACATATATCCGCCAAGTTGCTTAGCACAACAATATCCTGGTATTTTCCTTACAAATAACACATCCTTAAATTTAAATGTAAGGCTTACTCCTATGGTATTAGTATAGGACTGAACTCTTTAATTACAAAAAGTTATGTGTCATACAAAGATATATATATTATCGACCATATAAATATCTAAAACACATCATAAACTGTAGTATGGTTTTAGTGATTAAAGTGAAATGTTTGTGTGAACTAGTATAGTATATAATGTATTATAGGCTAAAGCTGGTAAATTCAAGGCATTATTGAAATCCCTGCTCTCTGATTGGTTACAAATCCGGGCATTATCCAATCAGTAATGGCCCAGAATTTTTGGCAGCTTGCGGCCCAAAAGGGATCGCCATGTGGTCTGCGGCTGGTCAACCATCAAACCCTGGGCTTGAACCAGGGCGGAGAGCTGGGACATCCATTCCGGTAGCTGCGGGGGCCTGGCCACTCAGCGCTGGAAGTTGCATCCAATTGCCGGGACTCCACTCCCCCATGCTGGTCTGGGCCTCTGCAACCCGCTGCACCAGAGGCACTCTCCAATGTAAGGTTGTGTGGGGTTTTGTGGAGGGTATTGTGTGGGGTTTTGAGGAGGTGCAGGTATTGAGGTGGAGGGTGTTTTTTGGTGTGGATATTGTGGGTGAGGGGGTTATTTAAATAAATATCATCTAATGATATCTCATAAGTTGAAAATAAATTCCTACCTGACTCCAAATATTGGCAATCAGATTTCTACCTGGATCAAAATCCTTCCCATGTTTATTTATTTGGTATATCCCTTTATACAGTACCTTTGCTTTCTAAAAAGATGTCTAACCTTACTTTGAACAAATTTATTGTATCTGACATCACAGTCTCCATGGGTACATAGGTAATGAATTCCACATTTTAACTGCCCTTACTGTATATAACCATTTCCTTTGTTGCTGGTGAAATCGCATTTCCTCCAACCTTAGGCCACGGCCAGGGTGAGGAGACGCACGCTCACGAGGCGTGATGTCAGCGTCTGCCGAAGCAGGAAAGATTGGCTGTCCTGCTGAGTGCTAACGCGTGGGGGTGAGGGGGGCATGCCACAGCCGGGAGGTGGGTGTGTCAGACTTGATTGGGGCGTGCCAATGGCAGGATTACCGTGACGTCACATCACATGCTAGATTTTCATTGGTTTGCCAGTCTGCTGTACTTTGATTGGCTCTTACCTGGTCACGACGCGCCATCGCGCCGGAAAAACATTTTACTATTTTACTGTCTCCCCAAGCACATGTGCGTGCGTGCTCGCACGCAATAGCACCTTGGACGCGTCCATCAGAAATAATTAATTTAAACGCGCTGAGTGCGCGCACGCACACGTCTCTACACCCTGGACGCAGCCTTATGGTGTGACCCCGTGTACCTTGTAGTGCCCTTGGGATGAGTAAAATTTAAATTAAAGGTACAATCCCACATAGTCGGCCAATTGAATGGGGAAGTGTTTGTCAATCAAGTGGTCAGAGAACCGATAAAGTGAAGTAGGGAATGGAGGGGAACTCTGACTGCACAAGCTCTTGCTGAACACACAGTGACATCACATGAAATGGAGCAGCCAGAGGAAATCAATCCCCTCCCAAGTCTAACTTTAAAAAATACATTAAAACTACTCTTAGGTGTCAGATTTGGGTAAATAAAATGTATCAATTACCTAGATGGGACCCCTTAATCATGTCACTGGAATTAGACCCATTTGGTCCTTGGAGAGATTGTCCCTTTAACTAATAAGAAAATATTTTGGCTACAGTTGTAGTACGACTTAATGTCATTGATGCCGCTGCCACGCGTGATCACGACACCAAAGGCTTAATCCTGGAGGGATCTCATTCAGAAGCATGTAACCTCCATCACGGCAGACACTCCCTGGACCTCACACCTTTTCTTCTTCGTTCAGGGCGCTGGGGACATTAAGTCTTGTTACAGCGTATGTATTTCAGTGATACAGTGTGCTTCAACAAATGTTTTTGCTATAGAGAAAAAACGGGTTACGATAAAGAGAACTAATAAAACGACTATATTGGCATTTCCTCTTCACATAGTCAATGCAGCAACTACTGTATTCCTGCTGCTTAAAATAGTTGCTGTTGCTATTTTTATTTAGGGATCTATACTCCGTCAATAAAGAGTCTCAGCTTTTCCTTGAGAATTGGAAGCTTTATTGTCTGGATGGATACTTTTTCCATTTATGTTTCTCTTTTTCAAGCAAGAAGTCATCCCACTGGGATACAAAGCAACAGTGAGAGCTCTTCTAGGCAAAGGAAGCTAAAGCTAAAGGAAACACATTTACCCGAAGACTTAGAAAATGTAAAGTGCTTTATCTCCACAGAGATCTAATTTACCATACTTGACATAACCAGAAATTTAATTTTAAGCTCAAATCTTCTGCTTACTGTAGGTCGGTGGACAGTCAACTTTTTTCACATTTTTTTTAAATTCCAGACGTGTCCTTGGTTTTGTGTACATTATGTAGCTTAGTCTATAAAACTCTTTAGTGATTTAGATTTCATCAATTTTCTTTCTGATTGGTACCATTAATGTGCATTGTACAGTATGACAGTCCATAACAAAATAAGTAAAATTGTCAGAGCTGAGAGCTTTTCTGGGCAGTATTCTGTTAATAAATATTTATAGCTGCTCTATATGATTATTTTCCAACTTGTACCTGTTACTGATGGCATAATGACACAATAAAAGTGGCTAAGTTCTGCTTCATTGTTCCAAAATGTTCATGGAACTCCACTTTCTTTTATCATACACAACAATGTGAAAATAGAAGTGTGAGTCCAAAATTGGATTGTTTCAAATTATTCTTGGTTGAAAGTCAAAAAATATTGTTAACTGTAGAAGTAGCTCCCCTTTTGCTGCAACTTATTGTCCTCATAGTCCAATGGCTAATCACTTCTTCACAACAGTGGTACCTACAAATCATGTGAAATCAAAAGAACACTGTTTCATCGAAAATAAACGAAATGAGAACTTCACAAATAATGTTAAGCACATAAACAATTACTTATATTGTGAGTTGAGGTCACAATCCTTCTTCTTGTTGAAACCCCCAATTGCAAGCACTTTAAACTTTGCAGCATAAATTATTTGACCTGACAGAAATTTGTCAATTTGATGTGGTCTAGCAATTCAAATGTTTTCTTTTACTCTCCCTTATAGCTGAAGAAACTTGTTCCAACATTTCCAGTCATGTACTGTAGAACTGCTTTCCATTTAATAACTTTTATTAAGCACAAAGTCTGAAGGAGTGGCTCAGTGAGTAAAGACACTGACTGGCACTGAGTTTGAACCTGCTTCAATTCTCGGTGTCGGCTCCTTGTGACCTTGGGCAAGTCACTTTATCTCCCTGTGTCTCAGGCACAACAAAATATAGATTTTAAGCTCTGCGGGGCAGGGACTGTGTCTACAAAATGTCTATATAAAGCGCTACATAAAACAAGCAGTGCTAAACAAGAACAAGCAATTCTTATTATCTTAGCAGTTTTTCGACTGTTTCAGCAAAAAAATAACACAATGCAGCAAATGGAGTGATTAATATTGTACTATGTAATGAATTACATTTGACTATAAATTCAATGCATCCTTTTGATATGTTAGTGAAGGAGACATAGGCCTAATGTGCTAGATTGGGTAAAATTGAGGGTAATCAATGTCAAACTGTTCCCTCTGGCATAATACAGAGAGCTGTAATGTAATAATGTTTATGTGGCCCATCAGCTTATCAAAGGAACTTTACCGTACTCTATTTGATATGATTATGGTATCCTTTTGATAAAACTAACAAGGACATCATGTTGATTCACAAGCTTAGCGAAAACACACATGCTCAGGTAGTTAAATACCTGAAATATCAACATGCCAGTAATTCATAGAAGCTCACACAGTATCTCTGATCTCTGCAGAAATCAATACTTTAGAATAATATTGAGATTGAGAATACAGAGATAAAAGGTGAAATATAATATTTTTTTGATAAATTTAGGGGAGTGGGAGTCATTATTTCTGTTAAATAGGGGGAAATAATGTAACGTTACCTAAAACGGAATGGATGTTCTTTTCCCTGCGTTACCGCTGTATTCACTAAGCTAAAGATTGGCAAAAACAATTGGCTTGTTGGCATTAGAGTAACATCATGTTATTTCGGAAAAAGGTTGTGTTACTCCTATCCCTACATGATAAAAGTTGAATAAAGTAACTATTATACATTTTATAACATAATATCCATTAGTAGCCTAAGTGGACAGTTAGCCATGGGAAACCCACTATGGCCAGGTCTCCAGTGGCCGCTGCGGCGCAGTACGGCTTGCGCACTACACCCCAAAGCAGAGCCCTCTATGGGGCAGGCCCCAGTCGCCAGGTGTGCGTGCAAAGCGGGCAGGGAAGACAAGAATTTTGTCTTTGCTTCCCGCGATGTGGTCATGTGGTGAGTGGGCAGCCAATGGCAGTACAGATCATGTGGACCAATAGGAGTGAATGTATTGTACACCATCATGGCCGTGCCCCCCACCCCCATCATGGCCGCTCCCCCCCCCCTCCTGCACCTCCCATCGCTCCCCCTAGACCGCAGATTGCGGCTTTAACCCCTGCACGCACCGCCAGGCTGTCAGATGCGCATGCCGCCGTGGCCACTGGGCCTCAGCCTAAGGCTACAGTTATATACCTCGGCCTGCACTAACTACCTCCCCTTCCCTACTAAAATGGCTAGTAGGACATTTCTAGGCAATGCCTTACTAACTGGTATGCTACGTAAGGGGTTAACTTCTATGTCACCCAAAGTAGCCTAAGCTCATTCCCCAGGACTCCTACCCATATCCCCAACAAATCTAACCTCTTATTTATAAGAATGGATAACAGCCCTCTTAGCAAACGGTGGCAAATAGGTCATCATTGTATATTAAAACAATAGCAATATCAAAAAAATAAAAAAATACATGCATATAAAAAAAAACATTATAATATATGGATAGAAAGATATAAGTGGGTCATTACCCCCTTGAGTGTCATCTAGGCTACCTATATCCTCTCATGGAGAACATAGGTAGCCTAACGGTCACTAGTCACCCAAGAAAGCCAGGATAGATCTATTAGACTTGAAACAAAGTTTCTGACAGATAAATATCCGTATTTCACACAGATGCTACAAGGATACAGTAGTTACACACACCTTTGTCATGAATCATCATGACACACAGGGCCACATTCATGAAGCTCCAACTGCAATTCGCCACTTAGGAACTTCATTAATAAGGCACATAGGTCAGGATTCACTAAGTGCCGATGTGGGGTATTTCATCCCAATCCTGAGTTAACTGCTTTTGACTTGAATACCAGTTACTATCAGCACTTAGTGAATCTCCCTATAGACCCAAGATGTACTGCTTCTAGTTATCGTAATCATGGGCATCCAAGCACAGGTCTTAATGTGAAAGGCTACAAAAAGCATGGATGCAGAACACTGACTGCATCATGTCTATCAATAAGAGAAGCTCAGGTGTCTCCTGTTAAATGAGAAGCTTTACTTGTTCAGGATTTTTGCTTTTAGGATGTTTTTTATTCTCAGAAAACCAGTGAAGTGATAGGTTGTGATCTATTGCTTCCCATTCATGATTGTACCAGGAAGCAATACTCTCTGCTCAGTCAGCTTCCTTAAAGTGCCAGAGAAAGCAGCAGTAATACCTCAACTCTAGTTTATAGTCTATATTTTATAATATGGGGATTTCTTCCCTCAATCCATCACAATTTACCTTAATCTTGCTGCCACCACCACCAAGGATCTTACCTCTAGAGTTCATCAGCCCCGTGTTTACAATGAACAAATATGATTAACACACAATAATCTACAGGTATTGTACAAAATGTGTCAGAAAATGCAGTTACTCTCTTTAAAAACTTCCAGTTAGGGCCCAAATACAGTACTAATTACATTTTAGATTTAATATACAAAAGTAGTACAGTGCTGTAGCAACAGGAAAGAATGGTACAAGAAACATACTGTATTATATGCAGATGGTTTAATAAAAATAATGGGACAAAACAAACAGAAATTCCTAACATACATTAGCACATATATCGGGCATTGATTTGGAAATATGAGAAAGGGTCTTGATTTGGAAATATGAGAATTCACTTGTCATAGCATTAATACTCCCTTTGTTCATTCTAGCTTCATATCTCAATTACATGGTTTTTATCCTAAAAAAACTGAATTGGAAACGGAATTGGCACACCTTCTGGGGCATGCCCTTAACTCTCCCTCATCAATCTCTAATTACATTATTAAGTCTTAGGGAGAGAAAATAGTTGTTGTAATAAAAAATGTCTGAGTATAAAAACACCCCTTAACTTTCTTACTATCAAACCTAGAATAATGCCACCTTCACCGTTGTATTTGTATAATTATACGTGTAAATACACGTGTGGACACCTATCTTGATAAGGGTAACTATAATCTTTGAAGGTGAAATATGTATTTGATATGTAACATAGACCAACTTGTCATATTTCGAGTCATTTTATTCCTCTAATCACAAATGTCACAATGATCTATTTGTTATTCTTGTGAATCATATTGCATCCCCAATATCTTAGATTTAGTAAACTTGTACAGACGTGGAATGTCTTCCTGGCCACACCCTTTTGTTATATCCAGATTACTTGAGGAATTATTTTTAGGCTACATTAAGATTATCTTGTTATTTCCACTGTCAACAAGAGTTTTAATCACCCAACAATCCCAGACTACGTTGCTCTTAGAGCACCCAACTTTTAGACAAACACAGAAAACAATGCCAGGTCATTGTGGCCTGACCCCAATAAAACAATACACGTATTTTTTAGATGTAACTTGTAACTCAAATTAACTTTTTGTGTGCCGAAGTGGTAGATAGATAGATCCTATCATCACAGGTGTCTTAACAAGAGTTTAATTTAGACTCTGTGTTTGTGTCACCTCTCACCAGAAACTCATTCTCTGGAGGAGAGGTGCTTTATGTGTGTAACCCTCCCTGCCCTGCTCCTAGGGGGTTTACATCAAATAGACTATATAAGTTGCTTCCTCAGGGCATTACTTGTTCACGGTGCTGGTTCCGTGCAGCTGGGTTGTGATGGAGAAAGGATGTGGGCCAGGATCTTTGTAGTTATGAACAAGATTGTATTTATTATCAGGTTCTTGGAAACACAACTTCCCCAGGAGAATTGCTGCAGTCCTGGGGAGGCAAGTCTTATAACAATTGAAATAGCTGCTTGAGCATATCAGATAACTTAATCCACATTGTGCACACTTTCTCTATATGTCATAGTTCCCTGCTTTGGCTACCCCTTTATATCTTTGCTCAGTGAGATCTTAGGTTCTGTAACTTTCTCTGGCCATCCTGTTTGGGTAGTGCTTCAGTGTTGCTCCCAGGAGAAGGGTGTCATCTTATACTCCCCTGGGATGCTCATAGCAGGAGGCTTTCAAAAGATATGAGGTACAGTACAGTATATGCAAAATAAATGTGCCCGTCTCTAACTATTACATACTTTATACTACCTTTGAAATCCAAGTATTTCTGACATTATGAAAGTTAGTTTTCAACTCAAGACAATAAATAAGAAATCACAAAGTTGTATGCATTATGCTTCTGACAGTTAATAAGGAAGTTATGATTTATAATGAGTATGATTTTTTTAATTTTCTTTATAAATTGCAGCTAATTACATTGTTAAAGCTGAAGGTCAGATTAATGAGTAAATTGACTCTTTCTGCCTTAATAGGCTTCATTTATTTGAATCTCAAACATTGACTTTAATCACACATAATATGGATGTCAAACTCTGCCTTCATAGGAAAATGTAAGAATACCAATGGCACTTTGCTTTTGTAAACCCATTTATTACATTGAAACCCAATCTTCCCCATTTGTATTATTTACATCCTTGGTTATATGCATAGTTTGCAATAATAAACTGCACATTTAATTGAAAAAAAATCCTATCATGATAGCGGTATATTGCATACATTGTTGTCCTTTCAGCATACTACTTTGAAATGTACACATCAGAAGGATGTAGCACACAGATACCTAAGGTCAATGTTACTTACATAAGATGCCTTCTGCACCAATAGAAGCTTTATGGCCCATTGATTGGAATAATGCTGAAAGGTGTTTTATGGCACAGTGTTGTGCTTCAGAATTACCAAGTATGCGCTATCATATTATTTGGAATCAGTATTCTTAAAAATGAAAGCTTTCACATATCTTTTATCAAGGGACCCCAGAACAACACTGGTCGAAAACCATAAATAAATATTATGAGTATCAGAAACATAACATTCTTTCAGTCCTGTTGGTCTCAAAATCTATCAACTCAATCTCCCTTGATAACAATAATTTGGCCTCCAGTTTTGGCATGCAATGCATTAAGGTTCTCTAACAGTCAACATGTTTGGATAAAGATTATTTTGAATCTGTATTGAAGAATTGTGTGCATCTATAGGGCCAGGGAGGATTTCTTGCCATTTTACCTCCTTGCTACTATACAGATTATTTCCCCTCCCTCTGGATCAGCAAAAAGGATTCTGTAGAACAGGAAACTTTCTCAAACTATGAAACTTTATTTAATGTATTATTAAAAAATCCTCTTTGCTGATGTATGTAATTTGTAGCATTGGCTGCTTTATTAACGCCTATTTGCTTTCTTTACTGTGATTGCTACAGTATTTTTAATTACGCGGCAAAGATGAATGACTTGTTGCTAAAATTGATTAACTGATTTGCCTAAAAGGTGACATCAATCATAATCAGACTTCAAAGTGTTGGTAGAATAAAAACTGAAAATAATTCTACATTCATTCTTCAATCAGCTGCAGTTGCCTGTGCTGCACTTGCTGTAAATCTTTATATTTAGCAGCATTTCCAGCATTGAGGTAGCTTCTTGTTTACAGTTTGCTAGTTGCCTGAACATACAGTAACTTAGCTTCCCATTACTTAGTTATTTCATGGTCAGGAATAATTTGGCATCCCTTAGACTACACTATGGTCCTTATTCTGTAGTGTGCAATATCACTGATCCGGAGCTACTGTATTGCACAGAAAGCCCCATTTCAGTCAATGGGGCTTTCTGTGTGATAGCAATGGATCAACACAATCACACTTTATAGATTGTCACCCATCTTAGCATGCATCTCACATGGGTATTGTCTAGAACAGTGGTTCCCAACTCCAGTCCTCAAGAACCCCTAACAAGTCAGGTTTTAAGGATTTACCTTCTACAGTGGAGATGGTGTAGTCAAAATTACTGAGCCAATGATTGAGCCACCTATGCCCAAGCAGGGATATCCTTTAAAGCTGACCTGTTAGGGGTTTCTGATTACTGGAGATGGGAACCACTGGTCGAGAAAACAGCACATCATGAAGGTCCTCTTCTCACAGAATTACATAGTGACACCTCGGTTAGTTATAAATAAGAAACCAGATAGATGGCTCTGCTGAACGCAAGGGAAATCACCGTACTCTAAAACATTTCTACCTTATTAATAACAGGAAGCTTCCTGAGCAGCTGTGTTTGGGTTGAGGATGCCAGCAATTCTGTTCTCATGAACTAATGCTTGTGCTTCCTATTCAGCAGTCTATCTAAAAGTATCTCAATAGGTGAGTTTTTTGTTCTCCTTTTAGATAATTAATATAGTACTGTGCTGACAAAAATGATCGTCACTATCAAAGACCTTTTGGTGAAACTCTTGTGTGAAGATCCTGGCACTAGAGACTGTTATCTCATATATTCCCTCATGCACATTGAAGTATGACACACAATTAATCTATTTAAAAATACATTTTATCATTCATTTCATAACATAAATCAGAAAACTAAGACCAACCTGATGTGTACCATCAACATGATGATGGTAATATTAATGTTTCTTTCCCCCACGTGCAATCATTGCTGTCTGTTTTGTCAAAGTTCCAGTTTATTATTTGGTATATTGTAATTTTTATTTCTTTATAAAATGTTTTACTAGGAAGTAATACTGTACATTGAGAGTTGCCTCTTGTTTTCAAGTATGTCCTCGGCATAGAGTAATGTATTGATGAGGTATGAACAGTCTGCTGAATGCTAGTAACATGGCCCAATTAGACTTTCCTGTAATACATTCCCAATTAAGATCTCCAAAGATGGGAGAAGTTTATAGGACATGGATACCTAGAACTATGTGTTGCCCAGCCTATTTTGTGCATCTAGAAACATATGCTGCCTTTAAAGCTGCAGTTCAGTCAATATCCTGCATGTGTGTTTTTTTTTAATAAATCAGTTCTGTAGTAAGAAAAAATACTTTTAGCATTTTCTGTTTTTAAAAAAACAACTTTGAAAGACCAATTTTCTTGTATTCTATTTTAACAAGCATTTACTAAGGCACTGCCCCTTCATGTCCTGTCACAAGCCCTGCACACCCCTTTGTCAGCCCTGCCCTCCCTCTAGCACATGTCAGTGCAGGAGTGCTCATGAATATTCATGAGCTTCCACTGACTGACAGAAGCAAATAAAAACATATGCCAGCTCTAATTATGTCACCAAATTTCGCCTACCAATACATGGAGAACGAATTGACCTGCAGCTATACAGTTCTTTAGGTAATTAGAGATTGCCCACATGACACTATTGAAGTAAAAAAAAAAAAAAAAAAAAAAAACTGAATTGCAGCTTTAAGTTGCTTACAGCAGAGTAATAAGCGTGGCTCTAACAATTTGAAAATATACCAGAACATCACTGCTTCAGATCTGCTAAGCCACAATTACAGTGAATCCCACTATAAACAGCCTGTCATTCCTAGTATTAGGTGCATAGTTTAGTGATCTTATTTTGACATGTGGGCTACTTTTAATGTATGCTTTACCTACAGATGCAGCCAGACTTACAGCTCTCGCAGCTCAGAGGACAGTACATTTCCCAGGAGGATTAACTCTGCAGGGTTCCACGTTTCTGAATGGGACCCACAGCATTAATCCTCCTGGGCCATCTGTAGGGAGAGAAAACTGATAGTCACATTTCAGATGAGCTGCGCAGGCCCTGTCTGCTGTCTGCATCTCTCTGCTTGGATCTGTGTATCCCTCCTGACCTGAATTGTGAGCCTACCTGAAGGTAAGCAGGACTCTTTTCTCGATGAGGTAGATACCCTCATATGCAACTGTACATCATGTGCTGGGGGGGGGGGGGGGGGGTTATATGGCCATAATTGGGCATCTAAATCATCAAGGGACCTGAGCAGGACAGAAAACTGTCCAGCCCCCTTGATGTAGATTCCCAAATATGGCCATATAGCTCCCATCATGATGTAAGGCCCATATAAGGACATCTACATCATCGGGGGAAGGAACTACAGCTCTGCTTCTTCTTAAATGAGCGGAGAGATATAGATCCAAGCAGAGAGATGCAGAGATGGCAGACAGGGGCCTCTACAGCTCATCTGAAATGTGAGTATCAGTTTTCTCTTCCTGCAGGATGGCCTAACAAGCGAAGGATTAATGCTGGGGAGTCCCATTGAAAAGCTTGGAACTCTGCAGCGTTAATCTATCTGGGCTGCAAGACTTGCTGTCCTTGTGGCCGCGGGGGGCACGTTTGGGCAGTGCCCAGGCCTCAGGTGTCCGCATTTTTCTCTGCGGCCACATGGACAGTAGGCTTGGCTACATGTGTATGCTGTGAAAAAAACTCTAAGGGAGAGACTTTTGTAATCTAGTAGGGTAATACAGTACATGTGTGCATTTAATTTTGGTATAATATCACAACCTGCTAACTTGTATTTACTGTACTCAATGTGTTAATCAGTGTTTATACATCACTGTCAAAATTATAACATTGAATGATAAATCTGGTGCAACCCCCCTTTGGGATTACTAGGGCCTTAAAGGGTTAACTGTGTGGGCCCACACAGAGTAACGCCCCCTTTTCCCCATCACACGCTGCCTCTGTGATTCAGCAGAAGGTTAAGCCCTGCCCCCTTTTGCCTGGAGACAGTGACATCACACTGGGATATAAATAGTGAAGGGGAAACTACTGGAACTCAGATCCCAGGAGTATCTGAAGCAGTGGGATCTCACTGCGAATATGTATGTATGTTCCTACGTTTAGGATAGAGTAAGGTTACTTGTATTGCTACTATTTAGGGTGAGTACCCTGTTAGATAGCATCAGATATTATCACAGACTACTGTCAAGGTTCACAGAGAGACAGCCTGTGCCCAGAGGGGGTTCCCCAAGCTACAGCCCCTAGCTGTAGTTTGACCCATTGGGGGTCCATTGCTGGATTTCATTCAGAAGGCCACATGGTGGCAGGCAGCCCACCCTAATGGGGAGGCTGATCACAGAGAGACTAGTACCATGCCCACCAGGGTCCGAGTGGACAAGGAGCACTACCAGCACTATAGAACAGAGGGGCTGTAAATGTAATGTAAGAACCATTAAGCCTCAGCACCTGTCGACTGAGTTGACATAGGGGCAGCTAGGGAAGCCATACAAACAGTATAGCCATAAGGACACTCAATTGGATATACAAGATGCATTGTATGTATCAAATGTGTGCCTGTGTGCCTGTGTCTGAAGGATAATAAAGTCCTGGCTCCCATCATGAATAAATAAAGTCCTGGCTCCCATCATTGTGTACCAACGCTCAGCCTGTGCGAAGCTTGCACCCTCAACAAGGTAATGCATCCTGAACAGCAAAATATACAGACACTGACGTGACCTCCCTAAGAGCCGGGCAGGGAGGCTTACATTGGTATTGTAATACTTAGCATTCATGGCAGCTTCACTATGAAAGACATTGGCATACAAATTAAACAGGGCAACTGTTTATTTTATGTCATTCCACTGTTATGTGTAATGATTAAACATGCATAAAACTTTAAAGTCTCACCAAGATTCAAACTTGTATCTGTAGTATATACAGCATGGTTACCAACATAAAGGACTTACTTCCATATTATAAGGTATTTACATTTGTGTTTTGTCCTTGTATCTACCTTTTGCAATCTTTGAGAAAGATGCCCTTTGGCATGGAAATGTCTGCATGTCTATGGTATAACATTTTGTAATTTAGGCCATTTTGATTTAGTACTTTTTTTTTTTATTTGCAATCATTTATGATGTTTTGACATGTTTTTGCCATTACCAGCAAAAATAAATACACTATTCCTGTTACTGCTCAGCATGCACCAAAAAGCACATAGTATCTCAGCCAGATGTAAAGACCTCTGATATTAGAAAGAGTGGCTTGGATTTAATGGTGACCAATACCCAGAGGTTTAGTGGGTACTCATGACTAGGAAACAATGTTCTCTCTCCAGCACTGACAGCAGGACTTTAATCACTATTAAACTACTGTACCTGACTACCACTGCAAGCCAGTCTTTTATGTGAAATACCACATCCATAACCAGCAACTAAGTTTACGGGCAATAAAGATTGAGCATCTGTTCATGGTGCTGCAGGAATTAATTGACACCAGCTCTTGATAGCTAGCAATGAAATGGTTACATGATTCCATTTCACAGTCATTTCTTTTTGCTTCAGTGAAATTAAGCTGTTCATTTTTTTCTGCGTTACATTTGCTTTTTATTGGCCTTGGTATTAGCTCACACGTTCCATTGATCAAGGTAACATATCCTCTTTCCACTCAGACAGTAATCCATACCAAGAGATTGTAAAATATGTAGGTGACACCAGTTCAAATGGATTTTCTAATGCACGTAGCATTAAGAACAAAACTAATAACATTACCCCAGCATGTATAGTGTGAAGAATTAGAGAGTAACCAGCAGCTTTGATAGAAACTCTCACAGGTAAAACTAGCTAATGAACAAGTGGGCTGCTAAACTCCCAGATGTCCTCATGGCAAAGTAGACTTAATGAAGGCCTCGACTGTGCTAGTGAGCTAACGAGATGGAAAATAAACAAAAAAAATCAGAGTAACTTGTAGAAGAGCAAAGATAGTGCTTAGGCAAAACAGCAAATAGTGAGAGATTAGTTGATGAAGCGGCAATATTGCAGCCATTACCCAACTGAGGAAAGCAAAAGCAGCACTCTACAGAATTTGACCCTTTGCATAACAGAAATGTAGTGAATCTAATCTGTATTCCTCATTAAAGCAGGAGGTTTTAATCTGACGTGGTGTAGACTTCCTTGGGGGGTAATTCATCAAGCTCCATTACGTGCTTGAACTCCCATTCAAGTCCACGCATTAACACATATATTGATGGAGCTTGAAAAATCTGGGGGTAGGTACGATAGTTGGTCAGTGCAACAAGATACTTAAAACATTTTGGGGATTCATTCTCTAAACTGCATAAGAAATGTTTGCAGACTTTAACTAGAAGACCTGTTAACGATTACTAAAGTATTACTGCACTTTAGCAAATATACCTGGGCAGCTAAATTTTGTTGTGCCTGTACTATTTTCCTATGTATTGTGCAAAGTGTTGGGTAACAAATGGACTCAATAACTAAGCTGTGTTTGTAGTACTCTTAGAAAATATGTGCTTGACAGACTGGTTGGGTAATGATAATTGACAGTATGGATAGGAGAAAGACACCATATTGACAATGGTTTCTTTCATTTTAGTACATGTTCAATACATTCAGAGAACATAAGAAGTCTACAAATAATTCTACACAGGCAAAAAAAGAGTTATTATAAAAACAAGTCTACTGCTGGCAATTTGTCTTCAACACTACTTTATAGTAATGTGTGAGTGTGTAGATTTCTGTTTTCCATATACAGTCTGAATAACACATTGATACTAATAATTCTTGTCATACTTTGGGTCACTCTAGTACCAATTACTTCCCCCTCAAAATGTTGACTTTTAATATTGTGAAAATAAATATGTTCTTTATATCTGTCAAATTTCTAGTGTCCCTTGATTTTTATACTCACATCACTGAATATATTGGTATTTTGTTCTGAAATGAGAATATTTGGTTTGATTTAAGTTTATTATGGTATTACTGCTAGTATAGGTAGCACTGTATATGGTTAAAACAGGACCAGGCACAATTAAAACCTACAAAGAGAGCAAAGAAGAAATCTGCTTGGCTGAGAGTCATATGCAAGAGATACAGGTATTAATCCAGCTCTTCACTGCCCAGTGCTTTAGCTAGTGAGGTGATATCACTGGGTGGGTGAGATGATGCAGATACAATCTGTTTGTTATACCTGAATACAGATTCTTCCCTTTTCCAGAAGTACTTCTAAAATACCTGCTCTGCAAAGACAGCATCAAGGCACTTTAATCAGCTCGGTTTTATTCAAGTGTACAGTTTCTCTTATTACATCTGCAAGCTTTGCGGTTTACAGACATGGTCTCCTCGGATAGACTAATATTACTTGCCTATTCAAGCGTACAAATTTTAAAATGTAATATCTGGCAGCAGATCAATGCAGTTTTATCAAGTTCAGGTACACGTTATATAGGGGAGCTTTAAATTAGAAATGATGTTAAAGAAAAAGTAATATTCCACCAGGAATATATCTGCAGTGTGCAGAAGAACAAGAAATAGTGCTTTATAAATGACAAAGTTGGCTTAAAATTAATAATTATAACAATAATAATAATAATAATATTATAGTCAAGAGCTGCAGACCAATAAAACAAATCGACAGCTATGAGCAGGAGGATCTCATAAATTGCTTCCTGTCTGTGGCAGAGTGGGAGAATATGTCAAAGTTTTGCCTTACCATATTTTTGTTCCAGTGAAACCATTGCTCCACTGCCCATCTCTATTTTCCTTGTTGAAATGTTTGCATAATTAGAAGACTCGATTATACAATTTATCTTTGTGTTTATTTAGACTGAGGTGGAAAATAAGTTGTTAATGAGATGTCAAAACTACTTTTCTGCCCAGTTATGAAGCTCAGCGGTGCGCAAACTGGGGGGGCGCAGGATTATTTAGGGGGGGCGCAGGCGGCGTGCCGGCAGAAACTGTGCACGGGCGGTTGAACAAGCTCCGTGTTGCTTCACTACTCTCTGTTTGTTGCGGGGCCTTGCTGTGGGGGTGGGGTCTTGCTGTGGGGGCGGGGCCTTGCTATGTCTCTGCTCTATGTTTGGCTGCGGTCCCAGTCACTGCCAGCCGTGCGCTGTGCGTGCAAGCAGCGCCCCTCAATGGGGTCGGGCCCAGTACGCACCTTCCCGCTGAAGGTGCAGCCGCGCCGTGCTGCAGGTTTTTTTTCCACTCAATGAAATTGAGTTCAAACCCTGCGACGGAGGCGTGGCCACGCCCCCACCGGCGGTTCACCCCATGAGGACGAACTAGCCGCGTGACATAATGGCCACGCTCCCGCAAATCCCCGATCACGCCCCCTCCCGTTGCAAGCTCCCTCTCTCCCTGTCAGACCGCAGATCGCGGTTAGCGCTGTGCACGTGCCGCCCCCCCTGCAGGGCGCGCGTGTCACAGACATTACTGGGACCGCAGCCTTTGTTGTGGGGCCTTGCTGTGGGGGCGTGACCTTGTTATGTCTCTGCTCTCTGCTGTGGGGGCGGGGCTTTGCTGTGTCTCTGCTCCTGCGGAGCCTTCCCTGCACACAGACAGCCCCTCCTCCTCCTGTCTGTTTCCCCCACACGGGGACCGGAGCATGCGGAGTACATCCCCCCCCCCCAGGTGAAAGTGTGTGTGAGAGTGTGTCAGTACCAGTGTGTGCAGCAGTGTGTGTGAGTGTCTGCAGCAGTGTGTGAGAGTGTCTGCAGCAGTGTGTGAGTGTCTCCAGCAGTGTGTGAGTGTCTGCAGCAGTGAGTGTCTGCAGCAGTGAGTGTCTGCAGCAGTGTGAGAGTGTCTGCAGCAGTGAGTGTCTGCAGCAGTGTGAGAGTGTCTGCAGCAGTGTGAGAGTGTGAGTGTCTGCAGCAGTATGAGAGTGTGTGCAGCAGTGTGAGTGTCTGCAGCAGTGTGAGTGTCTGCAGCAGTGTGAGAGTGTATGCAGCAGTGTGAGTGTGAGAGGTCTGCAGCAGTGTGAGAGGTCTGCCGCAGTGGGAGTGTGTCTGCACCAGTGTGAGAGTGTGAGTGTCTGTAGCAGTGTGAGTGTGAGAGAGTCTGCAGAAGTGAGAGTGTGAGAGAGTCTGCAGCAGTGTGAGTCTGCATCAGTGTGAGAGTGTCTGCAGCAGTGTGAGAGTATGAGTGCCTGCAGCAGTGTGATGGTGCCTGCAGCAGTGTGAGAGTGTGAGAGTGTGTCTGCAGCAGTGTGAGAGTGTGTATGTCTGCAGCAGTGTGTGTGTGTCTGCAGCAGTGTGAGTGTCTGCAGCAGTGTGAGAGTGTCTGCAGCAGTGCGTGAGAGTGTGAGGGTGTCTGCAGAGTGCGCGAGTGTCTGCAGCAGTGTGAGAGTGTCTGCAGTAGTGTGAGAGTGTAAGAGTGTCTGCAGAATGCGCGAGTGTTTGCAGAGTGTGCACGCGCAGCGTGTGCGCGCAGTGATTGAGTATGCGTGCTGTGACTGTGTGAGTTGTGATTGAATGCAGCGGTGCACAAACTGGGATGGTTGGTGATGTCACCGATCTCAGCAGCAGCGTGGACGCAGCCTAATTTTGCAAGCGCAAGCTGTTGAAATATGTAAGTATTTAGATATATTTGTATTTACATTGTATACCGTTTAATAAAAGTTTTTTTTATTTTTCATGTGATTTTGAAGGCATCAGGCAGGGGGAGGGGGCGAGAAATTTCATGGATGAAAAGGGGGGCTTGGCATAAAAAGTTTGCTCACCCCTGATTTTTGTAGCTTATACTATCCACTTAAACTAAATTATTTTCCAGGCAACAATGCTGTGGTTTCCACGGCACTTATATTATTTAACTTATAATTGTACAATATAAATACTGGTTACTCCCTCCTTTTTCACTTTCTTACACTTAAACAAACTCTCTTGCTATATGCACTAATATTTTCATACATACTCGCTAAAAGAAGGCTGAACAGTAATAGTGCCAATAACCAAATAGTGGTATTCTGGGGTTGTTAATATAAAAAAAAGTTGTGTAACTCTGTACCCCTTATTATCTTCACTGTTTGACACCTCTTAGTCATAAAAAGTGGTTTGAATTACGTTGCAAGTAGAATGGTGTCAATGTCTTCAAAAATTGGTTCGCAAACTTTTAAAGTGGCAGTTCAGGCTCCCGTTTTTTTTTTATTTTTTTTAGTTTTTTTTAACTTCAATAGTTTCATCAGGGCAATCTCTACTTACCTAAAAAAACTGCATAGCTGCCGGTCAATTCGTTCTCCGTCTATTGATCGGCAAAGTTTGGCGACATCTTTAAAATATGGGGAATGTAAATCGTTGCTATAGGAACAAGCATGCTTGTTAAAATAGAATACAAGAAAATTGGTCTTTCAAAGTTGTTGTTTGTTTAAAACAGAAAATGCTAAAAGTATTTTTTTTTACTATAGAACTGATTTATTAAAAAAAACACACATGCAGGATATTGACTGAACTGCAGCTTTAAGGCTACTGTACATTTTGCCATAAATCCACCAACATTTTAACAGATCGTTGTGAAATTTCACAGAAATGGCAGTTAATACTTGGCAAACAAATTTGCAAAGCTTTCCCTTTTTCATGAAAAGAATGGAACATTTTGCTAAATTGTGACTTCCCTTGTTGCAAGTATGGGTCTTATACCGAGATATTGATACAATGCCCTATATGTAATATACTGTATACATTATTTTACTTATCTCTATATTGAGTGTTACATTTATTTCAACATTTGTGCTAATCCGTATTTGCAGTTTAGATATAAAAACGCACAATATTTTCTAACATGATCAATGCCCTAAATAGTTACAAGGGAACTCTTGCTAAGATGATGCATGTCTTCGTTTTATAGCAAAAATAGCACAATAAGGTCATTTGAAATCAATATATGAAAATTAGGTCCTTATTCTGTAAGCTGCGGTAGCGCAGAGCTATTGCTATAACACGGAAAGCCCCACTATCGTCAATATGGCTTTCTGTGCGATATTATCAGTTTTCAAAATAAGGGCCACAGATGGAGTTGATATTCAGTCTGTCACATCTCTTTTCAAAGCAATGAATTATCAAATTATGATGGTTTTCTTATGCTACTGAAAAGATTTGCTTTGATTTCCTGAATGTCCATGTGTGATTTCTTTTAATTCACCCCCATTTGTATCACAGCTTACTGTGTTTTTGCCAGCACAGTCAAAATCTGCCATTTTTACGACCTAAATGTACAAACAAATTATAGACCACGAACAAATCCATTCATAAATGAAATTCTCCGACACAGGAAGGTTAAATCGCCTTGTAAGGTTGCAGTGAAGAGTTTACATGTGTCATGAAAATGTCCACCAACACATAGTAATTTAAATGTGAGCTGCCGACTGTCATGCTTCGCATTTCAATCATGCAAATGAATGTCGCAGAGCAACGCTGGTATGTGAGACAGTTTAAAACGTAATAAATATTAATCCGTACCCTCATGCTGCCTTATCTTGAATGTGTCATGTAGGGCACTTGACTTCTTGGCAATAAGTTAATAACAATACGACAGAGGATAATTATTTATATCCTGATTGGTGCATGTTATAATGCTATTTAAGCTATTAAAGCCCAAGTTTAATTCTTTTCCAAAGACCCTTTGGTGTCACTGTCAGCCCATCAACATAATTTTAACAGTACATTATTTTATACTCAACTAAAATGAGTGCACTTTATTTTATTTATTAAAATGTATGATGTATTACAACTGATACATTGTAAAATCCTTTATTATGAACATATTTTTAGAAAGGGAAGGTTTACAGGGACATACTATACAAGTAAATGTGGGAAGGATGTTGATCCAGGGAGAAATTGGAATGCCATTACTGGAGTCAAGAACAAATTTATTGTTCCCCTTATGAGAAATTATAAGATAGTTTCACTGGGGTTTTTAGTTTGTCTTTCTCTGGATCAATATACTGTAAATACAAATTTAGGATAAGTATCTGTTGTCTAAATATAATATAGGCTAAACATTACCTACTATGTAATGTCAAATGAAAAAAACATAGAGGACTAAAAAAAAAGTATGTATGCAGGTACATACATGCACTTTAACATTCAGTTTATGTATATACTGTACATTAGTGTATCAACTGTATAAAAGATCACAATATATGTTCACGAGTATATACATTAGTAGGAAATGTGTCAAAGATTGCAAATTGGTCTCAACATGGCAGAGGATGCTAAATGTGTCTGTTTCCTGCTGAGTAGATGCATGGAGGTGCATCTGTGAGACATCTACAGAGCGTTGCCTGTAAAAATGAAAGGAGTAGTTGCTCTGAGCAATATTAGAATAGGATTGATAAAAATGTGTAATTGATGCAGCTCGAGGTTCATTTTACACCAATTACCTTTAGCGAAATTGAGTTTTCCAGCCAAAGGGCTTCCAAATTTCTGTTGCCAAGGTCAACTGCTTACTGCTTCTCCACTTAGATTACTTTGGAGCCCTTGTCTGGCTTCTAAAACAGAACAGGAAGTTGTCCTCTTCCATTCATCTCTCCTGCCTGCAGCTCGGAAGCTGACAGATATCAACCCCCAATTGATATCAGTGGGGGGAAGCTGTACATCTCATGTCAAAAGCCTCTATGGAACCGCTTTCCAGTGATATTGCACATACTTCCACAGCCTCCATGGCTAATGAATTCAACATTGTAACTGCCCTTACTGTAAGGAACCCTTTCCTTTGTTGCTTGTGAAATCTCTTTTTCCTCCGATCTTCAGGGATGACCCACTAATGTTTCTACTGCCCTTTATAAAGAGTTAAAGAGTTCTGTTGAAATTTCCTTGTATTGAATATTTTCTTTGTATTGTTATAATGTTGAGATATTAGCCTCCACAACATAGACTATTGACTGAAATTAGGATGGTTGCCATTTTCCCCATGGAAGCCAATTGGATGAATTTTGAGTGATAAATGCTTATTTTAGCATTTATTATGATGGTTGAAAAGCAAAAAAGAACAGGATGTTGTTTATTTTTAAGAGACCTGCTATGTGGGACTAGCACTTCAAACTTAGAAGCATCCATGTACAGGCAGTGAACTCAACTCATTAATAGACATGTGTGTCTCTCAGAATGTGATCCCAACATTTATTCATCGTTTATTTATCTGTGTTATCATAGTACAAAAATGCCAACGTATTTATTAAATTGAGGCTATCACTATTTTCCTGCGATGAATCAATTGTTTATTATAACCATGACTGTAATTAGTTGATCACATTGTATTAGTGTTAAAGCTTAATTACAATTTTCCAACATATATCTACAATCAACGCCATCATAAATAATTGCGCTAGATTGTGTGAGAATAAATCAAACTAGAGACATGTAATCAATTTTAGTTATTCCACCAATTATCCTTTTTTCTTTTTTAATACATAATTATTTTTTCAAGACCTCAGTCTTACAGCAATACTTACCATCTACAAGAATAATTATTGTTTTCATTACTGAACTTTCATTAGATTTGGCACTGCTGTTTCTTGTTTCCTTCCTAGTTTGTGTGAGAATTATTTCTCTGTTCTTGTTTAAATATTTTCAGCCTTTGGGGTTGTGCATTCGCTTGATCGTTCCTGGAGTCTAAATCTACAGATGCAGCGGCCGTTATTCGAACAAATCTCGGAATGGAATTTCGAGATATGCCCGTGATCCTCACTAGATTTGCCGGGGCAGACTAATGGCTCATCGGATAACACAGCAGGGGTCCCTGCTGTGTGAGTCCTACCGGGGTCTGCCTTTCTGTAATAGACGCGCAGTAAGAGATAGGCTGATACTTGGGTATTTGGGAATTTTAATCTGTCCTGGGACGAATAGACGGGGCTGTTCTGTGGCTAACGACATGCTTTTATTTGTCCGAGCTTTCGAGATACACTGATCTCTTCTTCCTGCGGTGTTACTATATATATATATATATATATATATATATATATACTGCACCGACACACTTTATTCGAGCAAATACCCAGTATGTACCTGGCAGATACCTGGAATGCGCTGCTCCTCACCTCTGACAAGCCCCGTTGCGTTTGCCTTCCCAGCCTGGGTTCATGCCTGGCTGACGGGCGGCTAATCTGTTAAATGATAATGATTAGGATTTAATAGGCTGCAATGCTTCGCGTGTCTACCAGATGGCATAAATTCATGAATTGTAATGCAGTATATATATATATACTGTGCAGTATTGCAGCCAGCGGGAATAAAATGCTTCAATCCCTGCTTGGAAAATACCTCAATGCACTCGGGCAGAAAACAGTCACAAACCTCAATACACCCGGGTATACCCGAATTCGTGGGACTAGCCGAGCTCGAATAAAGTGTGTCGCCAGTGTATATATATATATATATATATATATATATATAAAGCAGAAAATAGCCGTGTTAGTCCAGTTGCGATAGTGCAGAATAAATGAGTTCTTCAGTATTAGGTGATACCTTTTTTATTGAACTAACAATTTATGTCATAGGACAAGCTTTCGAGAGTTTTCCTCTCTTCTTCAGGTCAGCAATACTGATATACAAAGGATTCAATGGCTAAATATATACATAGAAGAAGGCAATAGACAACTCACAGACAACACCTACTACAAGAAACTCACGCATGATCCAACCCTGGAATATACAAAGCAACTCATGAATCTCATTCAAACATTCCCTAACCACCTGCAACCACAATTGAAGCAACTACAGTAATACCTGACAACCCAGGAGTTGGGATCTTCTACATGCTTCCCAAAATCCACAAACCAGGAAACCCCAGCAGACCTATTATAACAGGTATGGATACACTCACGGAACAAATATCAGGCTTAGTGGAGAATATCCTCAAACCTTTAGTCAGACGTACCAACAGCTTCATACAAGATACCACAGATTTTCTCAATAATCTTAACAACATCAACCAACTACCATCCAACACACTGCTAGTTACCATGGATGTAGAATCGCTTTACAGCAACATCCCCCACAAGGATGGTATTGAGGCATGCCTGCATTTCCTTACAACATCTCCCCTGGATCAGAAATACAGCGCTGATGTAATTACCAAACTGATAGAATACATCCTCACACACAACTACTTCAGCTTCAACAAGGAAATGTACCTACAACTAATGGGGACTGCAATGGGTACCAAGATGGCACCGCAATATGCTAATCTTTTCATGACAAATCTTGAACAAAGATTCCTAACTACATGCCTCCACAAACCCTACAAATACTACAGATACATTGATGACCTGTTTATAATATGGACCGAGGGTGAAGAAAACCTAAAACAATTCCACGAGTCCCTGGACTCATTCCATCCATCAATTAAACTCAAAATTGATTATTCGGCAAACCTAATAAACTTTCTAGATACTACAGTAACACTGAAAGATGGCAAACTACACACATCTGTATACAAGAAACCAACTGACAGATGCAGTTACCTCCAAAACTCCAGCTTCCATCCCACTCATACAAAACAAGGTATCATACACAGCCAGGCTATAAGATACCACCGCATATGCTCTGACACTGAAGACAGAAACAGGCATCTCACAACCATGACCAAATCGTTCAGGCAGAAGGGATACAAACCAAAGACCATTGCCAAAACTATTACATCTGCACTAAAAGCCCCACGAGAACACCTGCTACAATACAGACAGAAAAAACCTACCCCACGCATACCACTAGTGACCACATACAACCATACCCTAGAGAGTATACGAAAAATAATCAAAGATCTGCAACCCATGCTGACAGAGGATGCGACATTAAAAGAAATCTTTCCCAAACCTCCCATTCTTGCAATCCGGCAACCACCAAACCTCAAACAGAAATTAGTCAGCAGAAAACTTCACAACGATTTTAAAGACATGGATAATGGCACAAAACCGTGCAGCAACAAACGCTGCAAACTCTGCATACATATTTGCCAAGATCCCACAGCCAGTCACAACCATACAACATTCAATGTTAAAGGATCATACAGCTGCACATCCAGGAATATAGTGTATATGATTCAGTGCAACAAATGTGACCAAGGTTGCTACATTGGGGAAAACAGCCAAAAACTACAAGGGAGAATGAATATGCACAGACACTCTATACTCCATCACGAAGAAGGAAGATACTGCTCACCTGTGGGACATCACTTCTCACAACCAGATCATTCTATAAATGATTTAAAAATCAAAATCCTCAATGGAATGTTTAAAAGCACCCAAGAACGGAAAACATTTGAACTCAGAATGATAAGACTCTTTGGCACCAAAACCAAAGGACTTAATGCGGACATGGGCTTTCTCACACCCTATCAAAATTGTCTGTAATTATCCTGCTTGCCTCAATTCTTATCCACACTTTCTCTCCCCCCCAGCATCCCTTCCCCTCCCCACCTTTCTTTGACACTGTCCCCTGGCTTTAAACACTTTTAACACCCTACCTATCTACAGTAAATATCTGTTGTTTTTTTTTGTCTTTTCCCTCTCTCTACACTGTTTTAGCCATTGAATCCTTTGTATATCAGTATTGCTGACCTGAAGAAGAGAGGATATCTCTCGAAAGCTTGTCCTATGACATAAATTGTTAGTCCAATAAAAAAGGTATCACCTAATACTGAAGAACTCATTTATTCTGCACTATATATATATATATATATATATATATATATATATATATATATATATATATATTGGGACAGAAACCAGGGTATGGTGATAAATTCCATATATAGGGCTCCCAGGATACTGAACAATTTATATCCTGTTTAGGCTGGAAAGTACAGCCTCAGAATGCATGCACTCCATCCCACAGTTTGGCAAGTGCTGGAACTGCGGGGTCAGGGATCCAGACCAGAGTTTGTCTGCTGCCTGATTTCTGTCACCTGTCCTGCTGGTTGGAGATCAGGTATTTAAGGCTGATTTCCTGGTTCCTCTCCCCTCTCCCCAAGAGCCTGGAGGCAGGAAGGCTGCTGGAAGCAGAGAGGGGAAACGCCTCTCACCCAACGGGTTAAATCATTCCATTCCTTTTGTCTAAAACTGCAAAGTTCCTTATTTTGTTATTGTAACTGGATAAGCCAGTCCAACCCCAGTCAGGGAAAACCTTAGTTAAGTTATTGCTCAGACGAGCAGGGTTTTTGTTTGCTTATGTATTATTTTGAATTCTGTGTGGCAGTCTCAGTGCCTGGGACTGAATAAACAAGGCAATAGCCTGTTTAAAGGAACAGCACGTTATGCCTCGTCATTTAACCTACCCTCAAAGACCGTGTTCTAACAGTCCCGGACAGACGGCGGAGCCCCGGAGTAAGCTGTTTGTCACAATATATATATATGTGTGTGTTAATATATATATATCTATATATATCAGCTAGAACAATTGGCAATCCTGTAGGTGCTGGTAAGCTGTTGGTGCATGTCCCATATAGATAATATGTTCATACGTTACCGTTCCAAGGTCTGGTAATCAAGAGACAGCACTGTGTTAGAAATACTTCAACTCAAGTGTATTAGTGATAACAGTGATACATAAAAAAAAATGTAATATTTTTGTAAAACATTAAACTGTTGGCTTTGAATACACAATGTCTGGGAGCTCATTGACCCATACATAGTGGGAGGAGAAAAAGTCCAACTACAGTATCACAAATAACAGATGTGTAAACACATCTCCTTATATATTTGATTGGACTTTTGATATGGCTATATTACAGTCATCTCCTTACTGTAACTCAAGAGAGGGCTGTTTCCTATCAGGGGCTAATGTATTTCAGTTGTTTATTACAATTCATTTTCTTCTAAGTAATGGACAGCAAACAGACACCCCTGAAGATGTCATACATGTCTAATATCCAAGAGGGATGTGAAGTGGAAGACAATTGATTTGTGTAATGAAGTAATTGAGTTAATAAGGGTGTACAGTAACTGTTGGAGTCTGCAAATGCTCACTGTGGCACCCCATAGAGAAAAGTCTCTAATAGACATCTTTACTCAAAATAGAATTCCGAGTCTGGAGTTGGTTCCTATGGAGACAAGGGGAGCCCTTTTGTTTCCTTGGGAACTCCTGTCACATTAAGGGGAGTTTAGATAATTTAAAGACTGAAAATGCATACCCATTGCAACATTTTATCATAAACCTCAAGTACCTGTCTTTAAAACTCCATTTTAAGGTATATTAGATTTAAACTTAGGAAGAGAAGTGTAAAAAAAAACCTCTTTGCTTTCTGTACTGCAGTGCTCCTGTTGGATTACAGTACGCCATTTAAAAAACTCACACAGATATTGATCTTAAAGATGCAGTGAAAGATATTGTGTTTAAAAAAATTGGATTGAAGCAGAGGGTCTCCGGAATTGAAAAACATTAATTTCAGCTCAGGGTACCCCCTGCTTCCCGAGATACTTACCTCCATAGTGGGTGCCAGTAGCAGCTACGGCTGGGCTAGCTGGGGTTCTTGTAATGGCGGCCTAAATGTCCAGATTCCCATGGGCCAATAGGAAGCTGAGATGTCACCCCTTGCGGCTTCCTATCGGCCCACGTGATCGGGAAATTTAAACAACACCAAATACCGGACCTGACTGCTCTTTTAAAGCAACACCGCAATCCTAGTTTACATATATTGTCACTGAAAACGAACTGATTTAAGACAAAGAAATGTATGCTTTATTGCTATCTGAAACCAGCATTATACATTTACTTGATTTGATTACACTAAGGGACATTTTCATTAAACCATTAAACTATTGTAACCCGTGTTTCCCCACCCTAAGGGAGATTTCCTCCGGTTACCTGGTGATGGTGCTACCTATATGGCTCACAGGAGGTTTTGAGCATCCGCTGTTGTTGTTTGGGGAAAATCAGGACAGGCTTTAGGGATATTTTCAGCTTTTCACTCGGTGTTGCAGCGCCTCCATTCCCACAGGGTCTATAGGAATAGGTGCAGCCCCCTATATAGTATAAAACAAGTAACAGTTCTTTAATGCAGCAAGTACACAGCATACCTCACAGCAAACTCTTTACTTTGGTTTGTGGACTCAACCCCCAGGACATGAGGCCCCAAAGGTCTATCCTTGACTCCCATACTCCCTGGTGGAGTATGGAGTAGCTGTTCCACTCCCCTTAGGGAGGGGAAGGAAGTTGAACCAGAGCCCTGGCTCCATACTTCCAACACCAACTAAATTTAGACTGCAACCCCTCTTGTACCCAGGCGAAGGTCCTAGGTCTGAGCCCCTGCTGGGCAGTACCCAGGCCTTAGGCCCACCCCCCCTGTCACTCAAGGGAGTTGTTTACTGCAAGAGCAAGTAGCATGGATTTAACCCTAACACTGCCTGTGCTGGTACCAGGGCTTATGTGTTTGACAGGGAAGATTAGTAGCCCAGGGGGTACCTGGCCTCACCCTGGTGGACTCTCACGCCCTCACTGAGACATCAATGCATTACCATCTTCATTGATAACAGGGTAATTAACTTGGAACAATGCATATAAAAGGACAACAATGGATACACCCGGATCCCTCCCTAGTTTCAGGAGCCAGGTGCACACACCTTCACATGCAGGTGCACTACTCCCCTACCTGCCCTGATGGCCGCTGATGGAGCCCAGCACTCACGCACTCCTGCTTCTTCCGCATGTGGGGGTAATGCTTCGGACTTGACTTTGTCAAAGACGTGACGGAAACTCCAGTAGACCTCAGGTAAGGGGGACTGCTCCACAACGGGTGTCGTCAGACTGCAGATTTGTTGCATCGAGGGAGCGCAGGACGTGGCACACTGGGTGTTCCAAGTGATGGGCCTCTCGTCGATCCAGTTCATGAGAGGATTGTGGCATTGAAGCCACGGAAGCCCCAGGATAATATCTACGGAGGGCGAGTGGATGACGTTGAGAGAAATCCTCTCTATATGGATCCCATCAATAAAAAGAGACATTTCAATGGTCTGCAGGACGAGTGTCATCTCAAATTGGATAAAACATTGGTTTAGGAACCCGCGACATTCCAAGGGGTCTCCAGAAAATCGGTTAGGTGTCGGGAGTCGGGGTTCAGAAGACGAAGCACCTACTGGTGGTTGAATGGGAGGAATCGCAGGAGTGGGAGCGGAAATGTTCTGCACCTGAACCGTAAGAGATCTAACATCCTGCTGCAGAGAATCCATGCGGTGGCTGGACTGATCCAAAAAAAATTCCCATTTGGAAAACATGGTGGCATGTGACGCAGGATGTTTCCCACCTCAGAGGGGTCTATGTCTGTGGGGCTAAGCATACTGTCACGCTGTGCCCACCACAAACTAGACGAGACCCTCGTTACTGAGGATCTTTTCCTGGTATGCTATTGCTAGACCTGCGGGTAATATTAGCCCTAGCCTAATTTCTCTATCCCTCTGTCTGAGAGCCTCTGCCATCTCTTCCGCAGAGAACTCCCCTTCATTCCACCAATGCTCCACAACATCCACGCTGAATAGTAGGAACTGGGTCCGGTGCATATGGGGAACATACTCTTGAAACATGGGGTCCCACCACGACAAAACCTTCCCCACATTTGCATTTGATATGGAAACTGCCCTAGAGGGTGTTCCTGACCTTTCTGACCGATATGACCCCTCTCTGGAAAAAGCCATGTAATCAGCCATCCCTCCCCCTGAAGGATCATCAAACCCAGCCCAGCTTCTCCAGTCCTGGGAAGATTTGGTTACACCTGTTGAGTCTGGTGCAATGTCTATGGAGGTCTTAGGTTCCGCAACGTCTCTGGGTGTATCAGTCCCGTTAGGCCTATCGTGGCCTGTTACTGCCAGTACTTTATGTTTGTCAGGGTCCATCGGGGCCTTACGTCCTCGGCCCTTGACTACCATACACCCTGGTGGAGTATGTGGTAGCTGTCCCACTCCCCCGGGGGAGGGGAAGGAAGGTGAACCAGAGCCTTGGCTCCACACTTCAAACACCAACTAAATTTAGACTGCAGACCCTCTTGTACCCAGGGGAGGGTCCTAGGTCTGAGCCCCTGATAAGGCAGTACCCAGGCCTTAGGCCCACCCCCCTGTCACTAAAGGTAGTTGACTGCAAGAGCAAGGAGCATGGATTTAACCCTAACATTGCCTGTGCTGGTACCAGGTCTTATGTGTTAGGCAGGGAAGATTAGTAGCCTAGGGGGTACCTGGCTACAGTATTCAACTTCAAGTGAAGACAACATTTTTGTATATTTTGCATATGCAAAGTATATTTCTGATTGCATCACACAGTTTTCTTGTATACTCCTTTTTTCAAAACATTTCACTCAGAGTTTATAGGATAAATTGTTTTGATAGATATAGATATAAGAAGAGAGGTTATACACTACCGACACACTTTATTGAAGTGTGGTCGGTACCGCAAGCCGGGAAATCTCCCGGCTTGCTAGTGGCCGCCCCTCGGCGTGCCGCGCGTCATAGACGCGCGGTCACGCGTCATCGGGAGCGTGCGCCCGCTGCACGCGTGTCCAGGGGCTCCCCGAGGGAGCCCTGGTGTCCCGCGATCGCGGGACAGCGGCAGGGGGTTCCGGGGGACCCGGCGGACCCGGCAGCGGTAGGGAGAGCGCCCCGATCGGAGGGCGCTCTTCCGCTGCTTCGGCGTGCGCCCGTCACACTCGGGCGCGCGCCAGGCTACTGCTGCGGCACAGAACGGGCAAATGCTCGAATAAACTGTGCCGCAGCAGTACATAACTGGTCTTTATCCCTCTTCCTTTCCTTCTCTCCCTGAAATCCTTAATTATCTGCCTCGGGTGGCGAGAAATCTTTGTGGTGGGACTTTCTGTGTCAAATGTAATCTCGCTGTGTACTGAATAACAAATGAATACCACATTTTACAATATTTATTCAATTGCTGAAAATGTCTACTCACTTTTCAGAAATCTGCACACTGTGACTTATTGTAACAAATGAGAAATGATCATCCCGAAGCACACCATATTTAATCCATTGAGTGTCAATGGAGTCTGTAATATTCTACTACCGCTGCAGTGGGGGAGGACAGGCATTAATTATTCCAGAGGGAAGATTCCCATTTATTTAAAAGCTGCTGCATGGTACCAAGATACAGTTGATCTGTAAAGCAAACCTTGGGGGCAGGACACTTGGGGGCTTTTCTTTCAGTTGTGTGGATTGGTGATGCTTCAAAATGGATTGTCAAATTTCAACTACTCCCCTGCTTTTGAACACTTGTACTTATGAACAGTTTGCGTATGATGTGCGAGTTGCAATGTACAAGGCCCTGTTTCTTGTCAAATAAATGCAATACAATCAATAGTAATAAGAAATAATATATCAATACTTTTTTTCTTATACAGCTCTGACCGTGTACACAGTGCTTAACATTTTCTGTTGGGGGGGACGAGGGAGGCGGCAAGTCGTTACCTTGTTGGGCTTACATTCTTCTTTTTTTAAATATATGTACTATAATTGTTCCTGACTGCATTAGAAATAAGTTTTCTTGCAAAGTTGAATCACAAAACTGTTTAGTTTCGGAGGACGTTTGCAGTCTGACATATAACATAATACCAAAGCAGCAATCCTGCCTATACAAATATTATTAACAGAATTTGTTTACTGAATTGGAACCACAGGTTCCTTTGGAGTTGAACCATGTTATTTTTAGCTCCAGGGATCCCCCTGTTCCCAAAATATTTACCGATATACACACCAAAGCCGTTGCTCCTTTCTGGAAACAATATGGAAGTCAGTTCTCATGGGACCTGCGGACCAACAGGACGCTTTATTTATACCAATAAATAAAAAAAGGGGGTTTAAAATAAGGTGTATATCAAACAGTACTTGACTGTCATCTGTAACGTAACTCTGGTAAGTTAGGTTGATGAAACATATTGAGATCCCTGATAGATGTTCAGGATCCGTTGCTATTGTATAGCTGCCTATAAATATAGGATTGGGGCTGTCACCGGGCCACTGTTTTGATCCTGTTCTGTCCCCATAGGGACAGATCAAAAATATATAGTGATTAGCTATGTGATTGGTGCTTTATTGATCCGTGGCAAGGGTAGTGATGATAGATTCAATCGATATGACTACCTATATGTATAATCACTGTGGGTGGGTAGCCTCCTAGACTGTATGGTAAGTGATAGGGTTAAGCTAAGGCACTCGAGAGAGACCCATGTAAGAGTTTCTTCCCCAAACCTCCACTAGCCTATAGAATGATATGGTATGTAATGAGAAGTAACCAAGTATCACTCACAGTTTATTCATCAGGCAATGACAGCCAGATAGGTACTGATGTAAACTCCAGTTAAGGCTAATGCGGGGGATAATGTTATGTCCCCCGAAGATGGTCTGCAGCTAGTCTCCTGTGTTGGAGACACTACTGTAAGGTGAGAACCCTCATAACACTTGCCCAAGGAGGGTGACAGACTGACATGGTATGTACATAGTAAGATTCACATCCATAATACATATGAGTCATGCACTAAATAAAGCCTTTATGGGGGGGGGGGGGGGGTTGCACAGTGCATAATATGCAGGGCACACTTAGTAGTGCAATGGTTAATAGGTAATACTTTTCATCGAGAGGCACTGCTGTCGTAGAGCCTCATAAATCAATAGCTGAAAACTAGCTGATTTCTGCCCCAGAGTGGCAGGTATCATATGCAGCAAAACAAGTGAACTAGTGGTTCACGCACTCCCCTCTCCACGCCTCAGTAATGTAAATGAATAAGTGGTAGCTAACCTTAATGTGGAACTGAGATCTCAGCGCAGTGGCTGATCAGGTACAGTCACCGCATAACGTAGTGGGCTATTGAGAGTATTCTACTTGCAGCGCGAACTGGTCAGAGCAGTGAAATTCAAATGCCGGTACCTAGCAGCTGACAGGACTGGCCTCTCACTTCAGCAGCACGCTATGCAGCGGGCAACCCGGAATCTGTTACCAGCATACACCCCTACACGAGAATACAGGTGTCTACATGTGAGTATATCTACACATTACGAGCCCTGAAGAAGCGTTCACACGTGAAACGCGCGCGTTGGCTACACTCCCACATACACACGCGGGAAGCTCTTCATTTGAAAAATAGCATTTTGCCGACAGCCTTACTGCTACCCCTTATGCGCTTCCTCCGTGTATTAGATTAAGGTTACTCTGCGGGTTACATTTATACCGCAGGATCGTCCTGCTTATGGGGCTGTTATCTCAAGCCCACTGTTTAGATAGGCATACCCTCGAGCATATCAGCGCTGATATATAAATGATCAGCGCTGATATAGGGGACTATGCGATTGTAGTTTCAATGTGATCTACATAGATTTAGACACCAACAACCTATACCTAATCTGGTCTCTTGACACTATCAGAAGCTTCTCTTGGTAGCCTCAGTTGATATTTACCGAGCTATAAGTGTGTATTCTATCCACTTGTTAATTGCCTTATTGGTCAGCTGATCACCGCATTACATTACCACGGCTCACAGGAATTGCCCTCTCAATGCACCTCCCTAACGTGTATGTGTAGATATACTCACACGTAGACACCTGTATTCTGGTGTAGGGGTGTATGCTGGTAACAGATTCCGGGTTGCCCGCTGCATAGCGTGCTGCTGAAGTGAGAGGCCAGTCCTGTCAGCTGCTAGGTACCGGCATTTGAATTTCACTGCTCTGACCAGTTCGCGCTGCAAGTAGAATACTCTCAATAGCCCACTAGGTTATGCGGTGACTGTACCTGATCAGATCTCAGTTCCACACTAAGGTTAGCTACCACTTATTTATTTACATTACTGAGGCGTGGAGAGGGGAGTGCGTGAAACACAAGTTCACTTGTTTTGCTGCATATGATACCTGCCACTCTGGGGCAGAAATCAGCTAGTTTTCAGCTATTGATTTATGAGGCTCTACGACAGCAGTGCCTCTCGATGCAAAGTATTACCTATTAACCATTGCACTACTAAGTGTGCCCTGCATATTATGCACTGTGCAACCCCACCCCCCCCCCCCCCATAAAGGCTTTATTTAGTGCATGACTTGTATGATACTATGGATGTGAATCTTACTATGTACATACCATGTCTGTCTGTCACCCTCCCTGGTCAAGTGTTATGAGGGTTCTCACCTTACAGTAGTGTCTCCAACACAGGAGACTAGCTGTAGACCATCTTCGGGGGACATAACATTATCCCCCGCATTAGCCTTAACTGGAGTTTACATCAGTACCTATCTGGCTGCATTTGCCTGATGAATAAACTGTGAGTGATACTTGGTTACTTCTCATTACATACCATATCATTCTATAGGCTAGTGGAGGTTTGGGGAAGAAACTCTTACATGGGTCTCTCTCGAGTGCCCTGTCACTTACCATACAGTCTAGGAGGCTACCCACTGACTCTGCAGTGATTATACATATAGGTAGTCACATCGATTGAATCTATCATCACTACCCTTGCCACGGATCAATAAAGCACCAATCACATAGATAATCACTATATACTCTTGATCCGTCCCTACGGGGACAAAACAGTATCTAAACAGTGGCCCGGTGACGGCCCCAATCCTATATTTATAGGCAGCTATACAATAGCAACGGATCCTGAACATCTATCAGGGATCTCCATATGTTTCATCAACCTAACTTACCAGAGTTACGTTACAGATGACAGTCACGTTCTGTTTGATATACACCTTATTTTAAACCCCCTTTTTTTATTTATTGGTATAAATAAAGTATTTTAACACATTCACTATACATTCAGTTGTGACAGAGTGCTTATATTCTAGGTTTCCTTTTCTTCTCTTTGATACATTCCTGTTCCTACCTAGTCAGCACCTCACATTGGTTCATTATTCAGCTGTGCGGGTGTTCTCTGTATACATAGACCAATAGGACGCCGCAACATTATCAGTTGTAGCTTACTATTGGTCGATAGTCACAGCAATGTTCGATTCTCCAGAAAGTCCATTGACACGGCAAACAGTCATTATCTTGGTAAACGGGGATCCTGGGAGCTGAGAATAACCCACTTCTGCTCCAGATTTGTCTTAGTGCTATAAAAAATACATTTAACAGTTTCCCTGGATTGCTACTTTAAAAACACACTGTTGGTGTTAATACTAACTTAGAAGATGTTTGCTGCATTAAGCATCAACCATATATCATTCCATGTCTTCATTTTTGCACAGTGAACACAGCATACAACATCTTTCTGATATATTTTTCACACATGCTATGTTGTAGTGATATTTGAAGACCTTAAAATATGCAGAAATGTACAAATATAATTGTTCAATAGTTTAAAGTTCCATTAGGCTAAAATATCTAAACTTTTATATAATGCTAAAAAAACACCACTTGTATTTCTGATTACACTACGGAAACCTCTTGTGATACAGTATATGATGCGAGAGGAAAATGATACCTTTCAGTCAACCTGAGTTAAACCTCCTGTTGGTTTCTGTGCTCATGTTTTTGACATGGCTTAGAGATAATAACTGTGACAGCTATTAATCTGAATTTGCTCTTGGCTGTCTAATTTAACAGTCTGTTAACAATCCCTGTACGTATATCACTGTGGCTTTTTCAGCCTCTGGCAGTTACATTTTTACAGTATCAGTAAATGAATTCTAACATAAAACATTACTTTTCCTTTTGTGTGGTTTTTTTTTTTTTTTTACATTTTTACAGTTTTTCATTTTATATGTAAAGCCATTCACGTTGAGAAAAATATGATTTTTTTAAATGCGATCAAATAATAGTACGTAATCATCTTTTGTGTTTCTCCCAAAATTAATGGCTTTTTATTGCCAGGCACCTTTATTAATATGCTTTGAAACATTAAACAGCTTGAACTCATGAAGGGGAATTTAATGTAAGATCATTTTAAAGTCAGGTTTGGAAAGCAACATGTAATTGAAATGTACTGTAATTCAATCTGCCTTGACAGCAGTAGTTCAGACATTGTTTTTATACAGCATGTCATGTACGGCACACCTGTCAGCATGTGACAAGGGTTAATACACAGCAATCTAGCTGAACAACTTTACACCTTCCGCAAAGGTCCCCAAAATGAACATTATCTCCCCTCAATCCATTCCACTATTCCATCTGTCATGAACAGCACACTTGTGAACACGTGACTTATATATGTAACAAGGGTTAATATACACGGCTAAACTAGCCAACTCACTGTTCTCCTTCGCAAGGTACTTCAAATGAGTTAATATTTACCTTTACTTGGTTGCAATCAAACCGCTGCCACCACCACAGATAAACGCAAAACATATGTATTTGCCAGTGTCATCGGTAACCTGTTTACTAAAGAAAAACTATGCACTCAACACATCAAAAATCTGTTGTATCAAAATGTGTCCAAAAATCTAAATCCCCCCCCCCTCCTGTCCCACATGTCACTACAGCTCTCTCCCGCCTACAAGATCAAACCTTCTTGCATGTTGCACACAACCTCTGGAACTCCCTCCCTCACAAAGTTTGCCAACCACTTTCTGTCTCTAACTTAAAAAAGGCAAACCAAGCGGCACTTTTAATATATGCAGCCTTTGATTACCTTTATTGAAAACTAATTACCTAAGCTGCTAATCTATTTGTTTTCCCGTGATCAATCAGCAAAGATCCTGCTTTCCAGGGTTCACTAAATGGCTGCCTTTCAGTTTCAACCAATCCTTCAGTCAGGGCAACTAGCAGCTACAATGGGCCATGTCCATAGTGCAGGATTCGCGCCGAAACAAACACCAGGACGGCAATGTAGCGCAGCGCTTCGCAATACAAACAAGCTTGTTTTGCAAGCGCGACATCGGGGAGGAGGAGGATCACGGAAGCTAGCATGTCCTATTATGGACGCAGCCTTATATTACTAAGGTAACACTTTCTACTGTTACAGTTTGCAGGGAAACTTGCACTGTTGGGGAGGTGTGCTATAACCTGCTATATAAATCAAAAGATGTTCCATACATAATAATAATAGCATGTTCATATTCTTGTATAGTGTTGCTAGTTTTACAGAGACATTTTGCAGATACAGGTGTTTTGGGTGCCTGAGGCACAGGGAGATAAAGTGACTTGCCCAAGGTCACAAGGAGCTGACACCGGGAATTGAACCAGGTTCTAAGCCGCTCCTTCTCCACATACATTTAAAGTTATTATAACTGGCATTAAGAGTTGAATAATAATAATAATAAAAAGCATGCAGTAAGTATTATCTAACACTAGAGAACTAATTTCTAAAAAAAAAAAAACACAGGATATTGATTGAATTTCCTCTTTTAAAACCAATCTGATAACTCATCTCAACAAAAATGTTAAATATTCATTGATGACTACTACTAACTAAACTATAGTATGCTCCTGTATGCACTTTAATCGATGCAGTCAAATGTACCCCTATTATTTCTGTTGTATTGTAAGATCTTCATGGTTGGGACTCCTTTCACCCAATGTTACATGTATGACCTCATGCACTTATTCTACCGTTAGTATTATATTTCCTGTATTGAAGTTGTATTATGTTTGAAAGAGAAAAATGCATAACATGAAAGAAAAAAATGTTTGACACTTTAAAAAATATAGTAAATACAAATACCACTTGTGGTGCATTTGCATGTCTCAGACAGGTCTGCAACCCTGTCTTTCTCCATTATCATTTAGCATACAGGGCTTCCACTGGAGCAAGGGATTCTGTGTAATGACATGCAAATGAGCACACCGTGTGTCACTCTTTGCTTCTTATTCATTTTGACATGGACCCCTATGAGCTTATGCCTGCCGTATTATAAAGCTTTTCAGCAGAGCCTGGGTTTAAGAAGTGCATTGCCAGTAAACTTACTCACAAATAGCTGTTTAGACTTTTTGGGTCTCATCAGTGCAAGGTTGGTTGCTGGCTATAAAAATATACATACACACATACATTGGAGCACACAATCCTTGCACCAATAGAGTGCACTTATAGATGATTGGATGTAATGCTGGTGGCCATTGTTATGTCCAATGGATGTTCTCACTTTTTTTTGTTTCTATGGGAGATCATGTTGAAGTCCCTCAAGGATCCCCTTCTGATCCCAACATCAGGGGGTGGGTGGCTAACATATGATTCCTATCACGGTGGAGGGAGGTGTGTGGCACAAAATTGTCATGGACCTTCCAGTAATTTTTGATATTCTATTTAATGTGAATGTGAAACTGTAATACTATACCATGGGGAATCTTGTACATACTTTTGTGTACATGTCTAGTCTATGGTCCTTATTCAATATAGTGAGAAATGGGGGTGCTACAGATTTAACACAGATTTGTCATCCAATCCTACTCAATATGCTCGGATGCCACTTCCCATGTTGGAGAAGAAATCAGATCAACTGAAATGAGTAAAACTAAAATTAGAAGCTGCTTCACAGTGTATTGAATATGGTGTCAAGTGAATTTAATTTATTGCATTGCTAACGTTGCTTATGTTCCACATGCTGTAAACAAAAGTTGAATGTTGGAGCAACTGATTATAGTGTTAATGAAGTGCACAGAAGTACAAAAAACAGTAAGATGCCATGTTTGAAATGCAGCCCTTGCAAATCTAGTTTATTGATCACCATCTTTCGATATAAACAGCACATACCTGCTACCAATAATTACAAGTGGTTATAATGTTCTGTGATATCCATTGATCCAAGTGTTGTCTTGTCACAATATCTTGATTTCACATTTGAAGGAAGTATTAGGTATTTATCTAGACAACATAAAAAGATAAAAAATATACTGATTTTAGCTCATACTGTATATCCAGTAACCTTTTTTTGTTTGTTTACAAATCTCTTTTGATAGTGACATTAAACCATTAAGCCAGTGCTGTAAAAATAAGAGGTTGATATTGATTGTGACCTATGCCATTTGCCGAACTATTGCTCCGATATTTCAAAAATAATTGCACCAACGCCACAGATTAAGTTGATGTAACACCATTAATAGCTATACCTAAAAATGAATTTGCAAAGGCATTATTGTTTGTAACTGTGTCACCTGTCATCATGAGCAGCATAGTACAGCATAAGTAAATACATTTGAGAAAAAAAATCACAGTCATAATGCATGCACCAATACAGATGCAAGAATAGCAAATGTATTTCTATTTAGACAAACATTCCTATTATCTATTCGCAAATTGTACTAGATGTCGGGCTGTGACAGATCAAATTTGCAACTCTATTTTCAGATTATATGCCCTGATAAAAGTACTGAATAGTAGGAAGGCAGCGAGCACTCAAGAAGTTGAAGAAAAGGTTTATTTACTGAGTATACATATTTCTACTACGCGTTTTGGTCATAGCTGAGACAGTCGTCAGGTTTGGTGAACAAAACGCGTAGGAGTAATATGTATACTCAATAAAGAAACGTTTTCTTCATCTTCTTGAGTGCCTTCTGTATTCCTACTATTGAATTAATTCAAACACAGAATCTACCACAGGATCAGCCCCCTGACAAAATGTGGTGTACCGCAACTCTTTTGTTCCGGTACAGTGAGTACTAGAAGGAGTGTGAGCTGGAAAAAAAAACCTTTTCCCTGATAAAAGCACTCAGACCCATATTTACTATGTGGTGCTATTTTATAAGACACCTTACAACCCATTAATACTGTAATTATAGATTTATTTTTTTACTTAGACATGGCGAATGTTCTCCTAGGAAAGGATCTGTCGCTATTATGTGTCATTGTTAAAATGGACCAGAGCTAGTCTCCAACAATTTATATTCAACCCACATCTTAGGGGTTGAGCATTCATGAAAGAAATGACATTACTTATAAGTCAGGACTTGGCTAAAGACAAACATTTTCATCAGCAAGTTTGGCATAAGTCATGATGTATATAGTGTTTAGGTGAATATGAGTTAGGATAACAACAATGATCATGCTGAAGCACAAGAGATTAGGTCCTGACTTCAATTTTGTGAATTTTAAATAGGCAATTAAGAGGTACTAAATGAATAAATAGTTAGACTAAAGTAATGTGTCACAAGTCACTTGGAGACAGAAAAGGTTCAAACTTGACAGGAAGCACACCATCCTGCCTCTGTTTGCAAAATAATGGTAGCAAGCTTCAGGCATATCAGATATATTGGTCCTTGGAGAAACATTTGCCGCTTTGGTACGTTTGAACTTATTTTTTTTCTTCTCTTGCATTTGCCTGCTGCTATGGTCTAAGATTTATTCTGATTTGTAGAATGGATTGTGTTTTTTATTAATCATTTCTCACAGCAGCGTAATTCAGAAGGGAATACATACAGGTGACAATCAGTTGTTCCTTGAAGTTGATTGGTGCTACAAGTCATTGATGGATTCGTTGAGGCTTCGTGTACATCAACTGCCCGAGTTCTGTGTTGGAGAAAATATATGACTAGATAGATAGAAGGGATAAATGGAAGGGAAATTCTTGATTCAAATTTGAGGCCCCCAGTGACAAATCAATATAGAGTTAATACATATTTGTATGGACATCATAGTCTTTACAGACATTACTAGTATTTCAAACATTAGGAAGTGCAGTAACTTACCTGAGGTCACAGCACAGAGAGAATGTTGATATAAAAGCTACTGTATTAGGGTATTTTTCATAAAATATAAAAGATGGGTGACGTCAAGAGGAATGGCTGCCTGAGAGACTTGCTCCAGGGCCCCTCCAACGAATAACCAACCTTTAAGCACCTAAATAAACAAATCCCCCCCCCCCAAACCTTACAGCCCTGAACCCCAAAGACTAGCTGGGCATAAGCGTGACCTTTCCCTGCGATTCGGAGAGGGATTGCCGGTGCTCTGGGAGGCCTCCTGTGAGCCCCGACCCCCGGTGGAAGTCTCCCCCTGCCTCACACACAAAATCGGAGGAGCCGTCTGGAGGAGCGGGGCTGGAGGTAGGAGAGGCGGTGGAGCTGAGCTCCGAGTGTCCCACGGACTCCGGTCGACTGGGGAGCACGGGGAAACCCCCCCTCCGCGAGCGGTGCCTGAAGGCGTCTGAGGCAGCCTCCCGCGGCCCCGTGAGGAAGCCAGTGCAGCATCACTCCGCTGCGGTCCCCGCTTGCCCCCCCCCCCCGAGACGGAATTAACTAAATAAAGCTAGTTGCATACCCCAACAGGCGATCGCGGCAGGGGAGAGCACTGGGTGAGTACCCTCTCACTGAAGGAACTGCGGGTCCCTCCACGTGGCTGCAGAGGAGGAAGCAGCCATCTAAAAGGAGCACTCCTCTGAGGCACCATCTCCCCTTAAAGGGGTATAACGCTGCCTGTCCCAATTGCCAAGAATTTGGCCCTGCTGCCTGAGCCCCAGAGTGCCACAACCCTCTATCCTCCCAGCAACATTGCACAGAGCTAAATACTGTCGCGGCCGAGTTTATTCTAACTTTTGCCTGGTCTCGGCCGCGACACAAACCGGGCATGCGCCGGGGTGTCCCGTGAGCGCGCCGGAGCCTCGGAGGATCAGTCCTCCGATCGAGGCATCCCCCTCCCCTCTCCGGGTCCACCGGGACCCCCGGAGCCCCCCACCGCCGTCCCCCACATTAGAGGACACCAGGGCTCCTTTCGGGGAGCCCTGGGCACGCGCGCATGGTGCGCATGCACCCGATGAAGCGTGACCGCGCATCGGTGACGCGTGGCACGCCGAGGGGATTCGTTTAGAAAGCCGGGAAACCTCCCGGCTTGCAGCTCTAGCCGCCTTAGAATAAAACGTGTCGCCTCTGTATATAAATAAATAACTAATCAGCTGCACCAGTCCCAACACCTTCCCCGAAGCAGCCGCAATGCTACCAAAGAACAAGCGGACCCAAAACACGGTCACTAAGTTCTTTGCACCCGCGCACCGCCAGATGGAGCCGGCCATAGAGATCCAAGATGGCGTCGCGGACCCCGACCACACCGGGATAAGTACGGAGCAGATCCAATTTGAACTCCCTGAACATGGACTGCACAAAGATTTCTTTGAGGCCCTATTTAATAAAATCAGAAGGGGGTTCCAGGAAGATTTGGCTTCAGCCATAGAAGGCCTCAGATCCGACGTAGATGGCTTCACCGCACGCGCTGACACACTAGAAGCAAAGGTAGAGGAGGTCTGCCACACTCAATCGACAACAGAGGACGAGGTGAACAGGCTTGGTAACCTCGTGAACGAGCTAAGGGACGCCCTCGACGACCAGGAAAATAGACAGAGGAGACAAAACATCCACATCAGAAATGTGCCAGAAACAATCCTGCCGGACGCCATACAAGCATACCTGAACAAGATTTTCCTGAAGCTTGTCCCGGATCTGCAGGAGCATGAGGTACTGATGGACCGCGCCTATCATGCCCTGGGTCCCAAATCCCCAGACCCCAACCGTCGCAGAGACATCATAGTCAAAATGCATACTTATACCGCAAAGGAGCAAATCATGGCGGCTAGCAGAGGGGTAGGTGACATCCAAATAGGAGAAGACACCCTGCAGATTTTTGCTGACCTGTCCGCTTACACAAACGCAAAGACATGAAACCCTTAACTACTATACTGAGGGCTCAAGGCATCCGCTATAGATGGAGATTCCCCTTCAAACTGGTGGTCCCCAGAAATGGACGCTTTCTAACCATTGTGTACCCAGAGGATATCCAGGACTTCCTTAAGGCTCTCAGAATACCCTCTCCACAAACCCAACAGCCTCCCCCAAGAGCAGCCAACAAACCCGCCTCCTCTGAGACCCCCCGTGCTTCGGAACGGCTGGCGAGCCAGAAGCAACACTAGAGCCAACTAACCTCATCTCCCGCTACGGGCCGAGAGTGCCAGCGCCCCACCGAAACCCGCCTACAGCCCATACTGCCGCGGCGGACCCGCCGGGGACCGACGAGGACTTGAGGAAGGCCGCCAGAGGAACGCCCCCCGAAGAGAGGCCAAGTCCACCCACCCACCTGATGATCCTGCTACCTCCAATCCCGGCAACTGCCACTGCAGCACCGCATTTCAAGCGGAGAAACGCCGAGACAATCAGCAACAGATCCCCCAGCACACTGCCGTCTTGAACTCAGCCAAGACCCCCCTCCACTAACCTTCATTCCCCCCCCCACCACAACCCTTCTCTCCCCAACTGTGGAAAGAAATGTTTTATATGTTTGCACACAGGTTTTTCTTTGTTTCTTCTCTCCCTTTCCCCTCCCCCTCCTCCCCCCTTCCCTCCCCCCACCTCCCCCCCCCCACTCTATATCCCTCTCCTCCCTAGTTAGTCCCATGCCTTCAGCCCACAAGACCCAAAGGCCACTGCGCCGCAAATTTAGACGGGAGGCAGCTTTCCCCTCATTTTACTGGGATTCTCCATTAAACACATGTTCGAAGACACGGACGGTGTCGGACCATATACCTGGTTCTCTCTCCCATTCCAGGCTTGGTGTCCTGGAAGGATCTCCAGGGGTGTTTGACCCCGCCACCTTTCTCACTGCTGTGAGAAAGGTTACTCTTTTGGGGCCTGACAAAGGCCCGTATGTTCTTTTCTTCCCTTATGTGTCCACCCTTCCCCCCCTCCAATCCGATGCCCAGAGACGTCCTATCCCTTCCCATCCACACCGATTAGGGACCTTCGTCCTATGCCTGAAGAACGAGCTCTAGTCATGGGAAATCCAAGAGCAACAGAGCCTGGAGCTCTGGGAATACCCCCCATGGGACAATGTATTCCATTAAATTAATCTCACTTAACGTCAAAGGACTCAATTCAGTAATTAAGAGGAAGCTAGTCCTTCAGGACCTAAAGAAATCGAAGGGAGACATTGTCTTCATCCAAGAGACTCACTTCAATTCCCCAACCCCACCCAACACATTCAAAAGCGTATTCCCCCAGGCATATTTTGCATCCTCGCCAAGCAAAAAAAGAGGAGTAGCCATCGTTATACGGAATGGCGTCCCTTTTGTTTTATCCAAGTCACTCCCAGACCCCTATGGTCGGTTCCTGATACTACAGGGCACCCTGTCCGGCACCCCAATCACACTTGTAAATGTCTATGCCCCCAATGACAACCAACTCCCTTTCCTAAGAACACTCCTCCAATCCCTAGAACAGCAATCCTTCTCATCTCTGATTATCGGAGGTGACTTTAACATGGTGGCCTCACACGCACTAGACAAATCGAACCCCGCCCCCACCCTCCTCCCATCCTCTCCCACTCCATACACCATCCAATCCCATAAGAAAGCTAAGAAATTTAGTGACATCATAGAGGAATACTCTCTAGTGGATATATGGAGGGCTCAGCACCAGGGTCAGAGGGACTATACCTTCTTCTCCACCCCTCAACAGTCCTACTCGAGGATCGATTACTTTCTAGGTACTAGCAACATCTTCCAGGCGTCCTCCCAGTCAAACATAGGCCCAATCACATGGTCCGACCATGCACCAATTGAACTTACCCTATCCATACCCTTTGTGAAAAACACCCAATACAGATGGAAATTAAATGATTCCATGTTAAACTGCCCTGACACAGAAATGGTACTCCGCCAAAAGCTATCAATGTTCTTTCAAATGAATGCAGGTTCAGTCTCCGCCCCAGCCATGCTCTGGGAGGCCCATAAAGCCTCTATCAGAGGAGACCTGATTTCAATCGCATCACACAAAAAGAAAACTAAACTCAAGCTCCAAAAAGAGATCTTAGACAAGATCACCAAGCTAGAACAGCAGCATAAAACTACGGCATCTAAAAAAATGCTTAACAACTAAATCTAGCTAGATCTGCCCTCAAACAGACCCAACTCGAGGAAGTAGAGAAGGCACTAAGGTGGTCGAAACAAAAATTCTTCGATAAAGGCAATAAAGCTGACAGGCTTCTAGCCTCAAAACTCAGGGGCACGAGAGTCAAATCTCAGATAGCCCGCATACAGACACGATACGGACAGACCACATACATAGAAAAAGAGATAGCACAGGAATTTGCAGACTTTTACTCGGACCTTTACAACCTTCACCCCCCAACCCAGGACCCGGTTAGCCTTAACACTATCTCACAATACCTAGAGCAATGTAACTTGCCCACCCTATCCCAGGAAGAGGTAGAGAAGTTAAATAAAAATGTCTCCCAAGAGGAACTGTCTGAAGCCATTAAATCACTCAAATTAGCCAAAACCCCAGGCCCAGACGGTTTCTCCAACTCTTATTATAAAATGTTCATGCCAATCCTTTCCCCATACCTATTAGATATGTACAACTCCTTCCTCCAAGGGGAATAAATCCCCGCCATGATTACAGCGGCAAATCTGGCTATAATCCACAAGGAGGGTAGAGATCCGCTCCTCTGCGGCAACTATAGGCCCATCTCCCTGTTAAATACCGATCTCAAAATCTACAGTAAGATCTTGGCAAACAGGCTAAATCCAATTCTCCCTAGACTCATACACATAGATCAAGTAGGTTTTGTGTCAGGAAGACAGGCCTCTGACAACACCCGCAAAATCGTGGATATAATAGACCACGTGCATCTCACCGGATCCAAAGCAATGATTCTGAGCCTCGACGCTAAAAAAGCGTTCGACAGAATCAAATGGTCTTTTTTAGACCAAACAATGCTGAGGTTCGGCTTCAGTGGCCCTTTCCTAGAGGGAGTGAGAGCCCTCTATCAAAACCCAACAGCGTATGTCAAACTATCAGGCGGCTTCTCAGATCCAATAAAAATCAGGAACGGGACCAGACAGGGCTGCCCGCTTTCCCCCTTGTTATTTGCCCTAACCATTGAACCTCTTGCGGCCAAAATTAGAGCCGAAAAAAGTATCAAGGGGATCCAAATTGCGGACCGAGAGTACAAAATTTCCCTATTCACGGACGATGTGATTCTGACCCTCGATGACCCCCTTTCCTCCCTTCCTAGCCTTCAAAGGCATCTGACTCAATTTGGGCAGGTCTCTGACTATAAGGTCAACATAGACAAATCGGAAGCCCTAAATATCTCCCTTCCACCCCAGACGTGGAAACTTATCCAAGCCCACTACAAAAACAAGTGGAGCTCCACCTATATAAAATATCTGGGTGTCAAAATTTCAAACTCGTATAACTCCCTTTATCAACACAATTACCCCCCCCCCTATTTGATCAGATTAAAAAAGACTTAAAAAACACCAAATTTCCTGGTTCGGAAGAATAGTGTCCGTAAAAATGAACGTCCTCCCACGGTTACTATATTACTTTCAAACCCTCCCCATCGTAGTGCCACGCCCGGCTCTAAAGAACATCCAGTCACTAATACTCCAATTCATTTGGAACGATAAGAGACCTAGGATCCCAAGGTCAGTGATGCTCTCATCAAGAGCAAGAGGAGGCATGGGGGTCCCCGACTTAGTTAGCTACTACCTCGCAGCACAATTGAAGTAGGCTGTGGTTTGGAATGGCGACCCAGCCTCGGCCTGTTGGCTCACAATAGAGTCACATTACGCACAGCCTCACTCCATCCAAGTGGCACTCTGGACCACAGGAGAGAGAGGGAGTGGGCACAGAGGTTCGGCCTCGGAGCAATGAGATGCACGTGGGACGCATGGCTCAAAAGCAAAGGGAAGTATGGTCTGCTAGCTTCTCCCTCCCAGCTCACCCCACTCTTTGGGAACCCCAACTTCCCGCCTGGGTGTTCCACAAGACAATTTGACCAATTCCAGGGTCACAATATTAGGATGGTTGCCGATCTACTGCAGAAGGGAGAGATCCTAACTTTTCAGGCATTAAAGAACAAATTCCAGATCCAAGACCTTCATCTATTTAAATATCTACAACTTAGGCACTTCCTACACTCACTGTCCCCAACCTCCAAATTCCCCCCGCTGACCCGATTTGAAACCCTATGTCTCAAAGACATATACCAGAGAGGCCTGATATCACAGATCTACAAGAGCACGGAACCGTCATCAGACCCCCCGAAACACCGCTATATGCAAAAATGGTCGGACGAACTAGGTCTCACAATAGACCTGGAAGACTGGGAGGATATTTGGGAGCAAGCCCCTAAAACCTCAATTTGCACAACAATAAAAGAAAACATCTATAAAATTATATTCCAGTGGTACCTGACCCCGGCTAGGCTGAGCCAGGTCTACCCCGGCACACCGGACCTGTGCTGGAGGGGATGTGGTCAAAAAGGAGACATGGCCCACATTTAGTGGTCATGTCTGGAGATCCAGAAGTTCTGGATCAAGATCCAGACACTTATCTATGAGATCACTGGAATCCCCCTCCCCCTTGACCCTCTGACCATGGTGCTGAGCAAACCCATTGACGACCTCCCCCCACCAATGTCCCGGCTGATCAGGGCCATGCTGACAGCGGCCAGATGCTCTATAGCGGCAGCCTGGAAACAGATTAAGGCCCCCTCGAGAGCCACAGTAGTGAGAAGGGTTAATGAGGTCATGACTATGGAGAAGCTTACGGCCATGCTCCAAAAGAAAATGCCCCAGTTCTGGAACACATGGGACCCCTGGATCGAGAGATAAACCCCCAAAAATTCAAAGCACCTAGGTCAAGCAACCACCCCCAAACAATTGGAGAGCTACACCGGGACACCTGTGGGCAAGCCCACATTCCCCCCTCCCTCCCTCTCCCCCCTCCCCCGTGTTTGTCTCCCCCTTCCCCTCCTCTTCCCCTTACTCTTTTTCCCACTGAAAACGGAAAACTGTTATTGGTCCTTCTCTGAAAGTAACGAGCAGAAATGTTGTGGGCCCACGACACTATTGTATGTAAAATTATCTTTGACTGTGACCAATAAAAAAATTGTTACAAAAAAAAATATAAAAGATGTTTTTCCTTCTTTCATTGATGTTTAATTTAGCTAAAACAACTCCTATTCATCGAGTGCAGATTTGTCAATAAAATTTAAAAAAAAACACTGACAAATGTAAGTCATTATATAGACTAAAAAGTGTAAAGGTTACAAAAAAAAAGTCAAAGTTACGGATACATCCTACAAGGCTTTTAACAGATGTTTACAATGAAGAGGTCTTGAAATACCTGCTGTCTGTCCGTTTTTGATTTACTCCTGGTAATTCACTCATTATAAATTGTTGTTGTTAGAATAGTCACTTCTGAGAAAACAGGGAAGGTAAACAGGATGAAATAGAAGATAAATGGAGGGTCACTGAAGAGAAGAGATGCATAAAGAACAAAAGGAAGGACAGGGGAAGCACAACTGATAGGATGTGAATTAATTGAATTATAATCGGGAGACATTGAAAAAGATACCTGTAAGTTTATTGTATGTAAGATAACCTAATATAGACTTAAAGGTGTTATCCTTTTATGGACCAAAATAAACCAATGGTAGTGCCATGGTTAAGACATTAATGGCCATATTTACTAAATGTTCCTATTGTATGTTGTGGCAGGACGGCCTGTAGCCGAGGTCAGGGAAAAGTCCACACGTGTAGTTTCAGGATAATGAAAAATGTTCAATGGCTTTATTTCTCCACATTAACATAACATGCGGGTACACTGTCCCTTTAACAAAATAAATCCTGCTCCACGATGGGAGAAAAACTGACTAACACAGCAGACCTATCTAGCAGGCTGGCTGGCTAAACCATAACCAAACCTTCAGAGTCTTTTAAGCAGTCATGAAAACAAATGTTACTTTGGCTGCAGTAAGTAGTGTAGAAAAAACAAATAGGTAGCGCTATATCCCACAGTGAGCTGGCAGCCGGTGATATAACCCTGACCCCTAGTCAGGCTATAGAAGTGGAAAAGAAGTTATATCAGTGGCGCTCAACACTGTAATGATCAAAGCAATTCTAATAGATATTATAAAATATATATTATAAAATATACAACCAGAGCCACGGAAATCGCCCGTCCGATTGGATGCTCCACGTGGTAAGGGTAAACATGTATATATACAAAGAAATCAAATCATAGCATAATACTGTAAAACATACACATACATAAACAAACAACACTTAACAAACGCTGAGAACAACAGGTTACTTTTAACCCCTGAGGAAGAAAGCAAGACTTTCGAAATGCGTAGGGTGGTTCTGTGAGGTCCCCACTACTCGGGTGTGAGTGCTGTACCCTTCCGAAGCTGGGAGCTGTGAGCTGTGAGCTGTGGGAAAGCACATGCTGGCGTAGGAATATCCAACATTTCAGCATTGCTGTGTTTGGTGCACGTGGTGCGGGCAGACCAGGAAGTATCTCTGTGTGTGGTCCTGGAGCTTCTGCAGTGCTGGGAGAGGACTGAGGCAGACGCAGCTAGCTGGAAAAACCTGTCCCTGCCCATAATAGACTCCTCGTCTGAGCCCAGGTGTTAACAACAGCAGCAGCAGCAGCAGCTATCCATAAGAGGGGATACTCTTTGAATTATCCATTGCCTGATTACATCCTGTTTTCGGTAAGCAGGTACCCCCACCCGAGTTGGAGAATCTTGCCTGAACCTAATATATGTTTTTATGTACTATTTTATGTGTAATAAGTGTATTTTATGATATTAATGATATGCCATATTAAATGCCATTGTGAGTAGTTACCTGTTGTTCTCAGTGTTTGTTAAGTGTTGTTTGTTTATGTATGTGTATGTTTTACAGTATTATGCTATGATTTGATTTCTTTGTATATTTACATGTTTACCCTTACCACGTGGAGCATCCAATCGGACGGGCGATTTCCGTGGCTCTGGTTGTATATTTTATAATATATATTTTATAATATCTATTAGAATTGCTTTGATCATTACAGTGTTGAGCGCCACTGATATAACTTCTTTTCCACTTGCAGTAAGTAGTGTGTTGTATCCTTCTGGCTAGCAGCACATCTATCCATGTGCTCTTGTCTGAGGGAGCCAGCTACTGCTGGTAACAAGATCCTTTTCTACCTTTCTGGCTCTCAGGTGTCAGCTTACTTCCTGACTACCCAAGTTCCACCTGAGTTAACCCTTATGAGTGCTGGATGAAGCACTCAGACATATGTCTCCCAGGCGTAACTGATAGGAGCTGACTTCACTCTGTCACATACCTCCCCTGTTTGTGTGTGGCTAGTGTCCCACACGGCTGAAGCCCAACCCTCACTCCTTCCCTTGACAAATAATCAGCATTTCCATGGTCTTTTCCAGGTCTATGCTGAATATCAAACGAGAAGGGTTGGAGGGCAATATACCACCTGGTCAACCTTGGATTTGTGTCCTTCATGGTGTTTAACCACTTCAAGGGCGCATGGTCAGTGACCAGGGTGAAGTGTACTCCGGCGACATAATGTCTCAAGGCCTCAATTGCCCATTTTACAGCGAGGCACTCCTTGTCAATAACGGAATACCTCACTTCCCTTGGGAACAGCTTCCGGCTGATGAACAGTATGGGGTGTTCAACACCATCAAATTGCTGAGACAGCATTGCTCCCAGTCCTACCTCTGAGGCATCCGTCTGCATGATGGCTCTTTAAAATCTGGGCTCCGAAGAGCGGGGCCCTCTGACAGGCACGTTTTTAGCATGTCAAAGGCATCTTGGCACTCCCAAGACCATTTAACTTGGGTTAGGGCACTCTTTTTTGTCAGATCTGTTAGGGATGTGCTGGATGAAGCACTCAGACATATGTCTCCCAGGCGTAACTGATAGGAATTGACTTCACTCTGTCACATATGTCTTTATTTATATAGCACCATTAATGTACATAGCGCTTCACAGTAGTAATACGCGACCATCATATAAAAAACAAATATAAATAACAGGTCATGGGAATAAGTGCTTCAAACATAAAAGTAACATTTAGCAAGAGGAGTCCCTTCTCCGAGGAGCTTAAAATCTAATTGGTAGGTAGGAAGAACATACAGAGACAGTAGGAGGGCATTCTGGTAAGTGCGTATGCAGGAGGCCAAGCTTGATGCATCATGCGTATAGTATTAGCCACGGTGCTACTCATATGCTTCTTTAAGCAAGTGTGTCTTAAGGTGGGTCTTAAAGGTGGATAGAGAGGGTGCTAGTCGGGTATTGAGGGGAAGGGCATTCCAGAGGTGTGGGGCATTCAGTGAGAAAGGTTTAAGGCGGGAGAGGGCTTTAGATACAAAGGGGTAGAGAGAAGACATCCTTGAGTAGAACACAAGAGTCTGGATGGTGCATAGTGAGAAATTAGGGGTGAGATGTTAGGAGCGGCAGAAGAATGTAAAGCTTTAAAAGTGAGGAGGAGAATTGAGTGTGAGATGCCGGATTTGATCGGAAGCCAGGAGAGTGATTTCAGCAGCGACACTGAGACAGATTTAGCAAAGAGTAGAGTGATTCTGGCAGCAGCGTTTAGGATAGATTGTAGGGAAGACATGTGAGAGGCAGAAACAAAGAATGCTGGAGAAGGAGAGAGGCGGAAAGAATTGGGGACATCATAAAGTATTAAAAGAAAGTGCTGGGAGGGAGAGAGATGTGGGGAAGGAGAGAGATGAATGTAGTGGGAGTGAGGGCAGGATGGTAAGGAGGGTGAGAGAAGGAGGGGGTTGGTTTATTAGAAATCCCAAGCAACGCCGGTTGTTTTCAGCTAGTAAGCTATAAAAGAAGGGCAGGCTTGTGGCGCTTTACATCTGATGAATTTGGAGATTTGTGTTGGATATTTGCAGTTGTGGAAAGTGCAGCTCTATAGATGTCTATTATATAACTACGGAATAGTGAGCTTCTGTTGAAACATATTTTCTTTCCACTAGCATTAACCTGAAATAGGTTACAATGAAATAGAAATAAATCAGTGTAGACTGATTTATCTGAAAAGGTTTTACTCAGACATTCAGTTTCTAGCAAGCCCATTATACTTCTTGCACAGTGAATTAGGTTACCAAGACCCATCTATACAAGGCAGAACACAAAGATTTGTGGGGGAGTTGCAGTGGGAAAATCAATTTCTTTTGAGCACTTACTGCATATCCTGCTTTGGAAAAAAGTATCTGAGTTGCTTTCAGACAGATGTTTAGTGAGAAAACAAAGTAAAACACTGTATCTGATATTATGCTGTAGAAGGCTATCACCTACATTTAAATGGCCACAAATTGTATGACCTTTAAGGAAACCTGTATTGTACAAAATGTATCATGTATTGTAGTCTATTGCCACATTTGCTTTCATTTACTATATATTTTTAAACAAATCAGCACTGCAAAAGCTATTAACTTACTATTAACCCACAAAACTACAGTACACATCCCTTCTTTGTAGGGTTTTTATGGAATAGGTAATAACTCATTAGTAGTTAGTTATGTATCATGGTGTCAGCAATGGTGATTTTAAATTGGTTCTGAGAAGCAGTTTGAACTTCTATCACTTAGTATCAATGTATCAATTTTCAATGTAGAAACAGGAAAATGGTCAGCGCAGACTGTCAATCTCAGAAATAGGGAGACAGTAATAATATCAGGCGAATTGTTAACACCTCAGTTACAACAGGGGATAATCCCAAAAAAACAACAGGAATGGTGAGGGGAGGGGTGGTGGGCTTACCTGACGAAGCATTCATTTGCGAAACACGTAGTTCCTTGCCGGCGCTCGTAGTTGTGGACACAGGCGGGCACCGTACTTCTGTCAAGGCTCCCTGATTCCGGTCCCGCAGTCGGACGCGCCCGTGGGAGTTCACCGGGAAGCAGTGGACCTGTCGGAGGATCCGTGGCTGATCTGTGCCTTTTTATTATGTGAGTGTTACATGTTTTATTATGCATTAAATTTGTATTATTTGCTTACTTTGGCTCCGCCCATTCTCGTTACCTGGGACTGAGGGAGAGGTGCCTCCCGCTCACCACAGCCCATTGGGAACCACTGAGAGGAGGGCTCACGCGTCTGACTCTGAAGAAACGATCTCTCTGAGGGAAGGGGCTCACATATGGCCGTGTGAGTAGAGATATATATACTATTTATTCATCCACCAAACCATCCTCCCCCCCCCCCTCCCCTCACCATTCCTGTTGTTTTTTGGGATTATCCCCTGTTATAACTGAGGTGTTAACAATTCTCCTGATATTATTACTGTCTCCCTATTTCTGAGATTGACAGTCTGCGCTGACCATCTTCCTGTTTCTATGCTGCTGTAAGAAGATCTGGGGTAGATCTTCCCTGGGTCAAGCTGCAAGTATTTTGAAGGGGCCAGATTAGAATCTATGTTCTGGTCTTTTATTGTGTTATACTCCTATACACACCACATTTTTTTAGGGAGCGCCCCAGCCCCTTTTGTTTTATTATCAGTTTTCAATGTGTCTATTTTTCTGCTTTAGCGGAATGCATATTGGACTGCTGTAAGTTGGGAACCAGTTACTTCACGCAGTATTGCACTCCTGTCTCTGCAGAATCGTGAAAGAATCTCTGCAACAAAAGTAACAAGACTATGATTAAAATGTGTACAGTATAATATTTGACACAATCAGAAAGCATAGAAAAGAAAAAAGTCTGTATTATGCACTTTAGAAGCTTTGTATATAAACTCTTCTATGGGAATAATGGAAGAGGAGAAGTGAGATAGAAGCAGGGCCGCTAAAAGGGGGGAAGAGCGGGACAGGTGTATACACACACTGCAAGTTGGGCCCGACCTCTGGCCGGGCCCAGCTGCCGGTCCTCCCGCCGCCAGGCCCAGGCTCTCCCCAGCTGCGGGCTTCCTTCACTCTGTCCCACGGCAAGCTGCTGGCACATGCCGGGCCTCCCTCTCATGCTGGCACGAGAGGCAGCCGGAGCCCCTGGCCTGACCATCCCCAAGGTAAATAAATCGTTTTGGGGGGCTTTTTTTTTTAATATATATATATATGTAAGGTTTTATATGTATTTGGGGTGTGCAGGATTTATATGTATTTGGGGGTGAGGGTTCTTTTATATGTATTTAGGGGGTGAGGTGTTCTTTTATATGTATTTAGGGGGTGAGGTGTTCTTTTATATGTATTTAGGGGGTGAGGTGTTCTTTTATATGTATTTGGGGGTGAGGTGTTCTTTTATATGTATTTAGGGGGTGAGGTGTTCTTTTATATGTATTTGGGGGTGAGGTGTTCTTTTATATGTATTTGGGGGTGAGGTGTTCTTTTATATGTATTTGGGGGTGAGGTGTTCTTTTATATGTATTTAGGGGGTGAGGTGTTCTTTTATATGTATTTGGGGGTGAGGTGTTCTTTTATATGTATTTAGGGGGTGAGGTGTTCTTTTATATGTATTTGGGGGTGAGGTGTTCTTTTATATGTATTTGGGGGTGAGGTGTTCTTTTATATGTATTTAGGGGGTGAGGTGTTCTTTTATATGTATTTGGGGGTGAGGTGTTCTTTTATATGTATTTGGGGGTGTTTTTTTTTTTTGGTATGTATTTTTGGGGGGGGATTGTCTGTGTCAGGGAGGAGAGGAGGGAATGAGTGTGAAGAGGAGAGATTGAGTGAAAGTGGAATAATTGATGGAGGAGGGTAGAGAGTGAGAGGAGAGAGTGAGGAAAAGAGGGAGTAAGAGTGAGACAGAGGGGAGAAAAAAAACATGCGGTGGCGAAGGGATTGAGTGAGAATGGGGTAATTGATGGAGAGGGGTGAGTAAGAGAGGGAATTAGATGGAGGGGAGAGAAATCATTGGGAAGAGGGGGAAATAGTGTGAGCTAATGAGGTGTGAAATGGGGCGGGGCTCACAAGACCGGTGACATGGTGGAGGTGGGGGCCCGGTCGTAACTCTAGTCCTGGGCCTTGGCAAATCTGTATGCCTGGTTAGAAGTAACTACAGTTGCCTGATGACTCATCTGGTCATTTCCAATAAATATCAATCACAGCAGGTTGAGATGGGCTGTTCTTTCTAATCTTCACTGTCAGACAAGCTTGCAAAGTATTGCAAAGAAAAGCATTGCTGTCAAAGTCATTACAACAGAAGCATTACGTCCTGTAGATATATATTTAATTTTCACTTTTGTCAACTTTTGTGGTGGCGTAATAATTTTGTAAAGTTTTTTTTGGCGTGATAATAAATGAGAAGAATGTCACTGTAACGTGCTCCGTGCACTTGAGTGCACATACTGTATATCCTACTACAGTAGGTGCACCACCAGCATTGATGATGCTAGAAGTAGAGAGGGGCAAATGTGTCAAAATACGAGGCGTGAATTCTTTGCTGGTTTTTGAACACAATTCAATTTGCAGATGGATATTCGTAAGCGGTTTGGACAGTTACAAATTTGGGCAAATGCTCCTGAAATCATCATCACTTTCCCTTTAAATATATTTTTCATATCCTATTAGCCTATTTCCAAGGAATCTATTAGTGATCACTATAAATAAAGTGAATAAAATATATAATCAAGTGATACAATTTTGTGGATAATCAAAAACGTGATAAAAACGTGACAGTAATAAATGAATTAAGACCCCCTGCTCAAACCCATCTGGCAGGGACTGGTTTCTCTGGTCCCCAAGTAGTAGAATTTTGTTCGCAATCCAGGGGGAGCATAAAAGGGAAATAAAACAAAAACAATCTAAGTGCAGACAATAAATTAATTTATTGTCTGCACTTAGATTGTTTTTGTTTTACTTCCTGGTATAACATTTTATAAATAAATATAGCACTTGAGAGTTGGGACTTTAATAGAATAGGATGTCTCTGTCTCTCTGGACGGAGAAATTAAAAAAAATATATCTTCATAGCCGTCAGGATTCTTCCAGCTCCGAAGCAATAATTGTTAACACATTTTGCGCCAATTATGTTCAGGACATTTCAGCACCACAATATAATAAACTTACATGACACATTATGCTGTTGTTCTATTATTCGTACTGTCTGCAGGAGAATTCTCCAAAAACTACGGTCAACATTTGGAGAGATAGAGATTTTACTACAACTTGTGCATAACTCTCTTTACAAGTACAAAGAACATTGTAACATTGCATACAGTACTTCTGCGCATGTCTCCTACCAAAAGAATTCTCTGTGGCATTTATTTTAACATATCCTTTACTACCAAGTGCTCAGTGCTGAATATCCAAAAGTATGAGAATAAGTGCCAATTATCTTTAGATATAATAAATATATATATATATATATATATATATATATATATATATATATATATATATATATATATATATATATATATATATATATATATATATATATATATATATATATATATATATATAGTGACATAGTCCAAAGATGTTAGGCAGCTTTCTTCCCCATTTTAGGTCAGAAAGTGCAGGAATAGTTAAAAATGATCCGTTCCACAGCTTCCAATTAACTCAGGCAGCTGGATGGAAAATCCAGACCACAGATTACAATGGCTCTAGTTCTCCCTCACCTGCTCTTCTAATCACATGCACAGGTATTTAGAGCAGAGAGGTTTTGCATTTCACTCTCTCTCCTTAGAGCCTGGAGGCTGGGGGTATCGCTGCTCCCCGGCATCCAGTTCGGGGTGGACGGCCCCTCCAAGTATCACAGTACCAGAGGATTTGCCTGGACACTTGGGATCGAGTTCCCACCACGAACAGATAAGACAAAACAAATGGTTATTGCTGTTGCTAAAAGACTGTGCTGTATCTAGTGACCCTAAATGAGAGAGCATTGTTTTAAGCTGGGGAACCAGGTTAGTTGGCCAGCAGCTGTTAGAGAGACTGATTCTGATGTGTAGTTAGATCCCTGAAAGGGATAGGATTTTGTTTATATGATTTTGGTTTTATTTCTTACAAATAACAGTGTGGGAAATACTGTAACACTGAAATAAGTGAACTGCTGAATGAAAGTATCTGAGTACCTCTAACCTACACATGTTAAAGCTGCAGTACCTTACTTGGATGAAAATAAAGCAGGCAGAAGCCTGAGTTAAGCAGCATAATACTTTGCATGATCCTGTTTGCTGTATAATTAACCCTAGAAGACTGTGTCGGGAAGAACCCAGACAGACGTCAGCACTACAAAAGAGGGGCGTTTGTCACATATGGTGGAGAATGCGGGTCGACACTAAAAAGTCTGTGGGTTTGCAAATAAATGCGGGGGTTTAAAATGGCCGCCCAGCTGAACTAAAGTACAGATGCTATGAGTGAAGTCTGTCCCACTGTGTATATCAGTTGTGCTTCTAGCATACACAGAGGAGGTGCGAAGTGTGGATGCAATAGCACCCTGAACCCAAACAGAAAACCAAAATGTTTTGCTGAAGAAAAAAAAAAATTGCATCTAGCAAGTGCTGTTTGTAAAGCTAATGCCTTTTGCTGAAGTGAGTGAATTTGCAGCTAGCAAGTGCTGTATGTAAGCTGCTGAAGTGAGTGAAATTGCAGCTAGCAAATTGTCCCTGCCGGTTTCTAAAATGGCCGACGTGAAATGTTTGTTGTGTAATGTACGTAACTATACAAAACAGTGTCCCTTCAGGCCATACTTTGATCACGACCCTGGAGGAGAGCCGTACCCACAGATGAATTTAGTATGCTGGGCCTGTCGTTAAGTAGGTCACATGGAAGATGTGTGCCCCAAAATTTTCAAAGACAAACAGCTGCAAAAGCAAGCAACGCCCTGTGAGTGCAAGCAAGATGTGGGAGCTGATACCAGTGAGTGTGTGCCCAGTACCACTGATATCTCTGGAGCTAATAAAGCAAAAAGAAAGAAAACTGTTCCTCAAGTCACAGGGGAAGTGACCGAGCCACTTGAACCTGCGCTGTCAGGACATGCGTCAGAAAGGCGCCAAGATGAGCAACAGCCCATAGGCACTGGCGCAATCGTCCCAGGAATGACGACATGCCTAGAGATGACAAAGGCTACTGCTACCATCATAGGCAGAGAGCCAAGCGAATCAAAGAAAACGAGAACTCACTGGAAACTATGCTATGAGATGTCCCAGAAATATGTGCAAAACTTCATCACAGAGTTAGGGGTTTCTCGGCAAGAGGCTAGCGCGCTTAAAGCAGAGCTGGAACTCTCACGCCATGAGGTCTACGCTCGCAGCACAGAGCTGTGTACATTGAAGGAAACCTATGAGAATACCCTCAGTAATTTAGAGACTGTAAAAAGAGAGAATGTAAGTCTGACACAGAAAAATTCAGACTTGACTGACCAGATCAGTGAAGGTGATAAGAAGCTTCACCAAGCAGAAAAAGTGGAGAAGCAATTGATCCAGGAAAAGTTAGAAATGCAGGAAGCACTGCAGAATACAGAATCAGCAGCAATCCAGGCAACACAAACTGCAGAGCTCCAAAAAATGGAGGCGCTGATGCAAACCCAGAGCAAGCACCAGGAAGAGGTGAAGACCCTGAGGGAGGTCTGGCACGATCAGGTTGAAGAGCTGCAGAAGCAGATGGCTGAGCGCGAGATACAGTGCGCCAAGAGAGAGGAGATCTCCGTCCGTCAGGTGGTCTGCCTGACATTGCGCTATGAAAGCGAGATGGCCGATATCTACAAGCAGCTGGACCACACGGCAAATGAGGGGGCCCGGCTGCAGCTGGAGCTGGACAAGACCTGGAAGAAGCACCTGCAGCTGCAGGTCAAGAATAGAGAAAATGAAACAGAGTTAAACCTCGCTCTGAAACAGATGACGGACATGGGAGATGCGGCTAAAGTGGTTCAGTCGGGCTATCAATCCTACCTCCTAACCAAGCAAGCTGTACGTTCCTATACGTGTATCTTCAATGCTGTTGCAATATTACGATTTGCTATAAAGATGAAGTTGGAGAAAGAGATTCCAAGGCTAAAAGAGACACGGTCACAAAAGGAGACCAGGGAAAGTAAAGTCAATGCCCTCACTGATGACAAAGAGGAAGGAGAAAGAATTGACTTTGATTGTGCTGCTGTTATTCCAGAAACAGATAGGCACCCTCCTGAGAATATACTCCCTGATCTGGGATTCAAAAATCCAGATCCTCAATTTCATTTACGTTGTCCAGAAGATTATCAAACTAGTGGACACACCCAGGCCAACACAGAAGATGTTTTAGCCAAGTGGGTGGCAGTTCCTGAAAACACAAACTTGTTGACAGATCCTGATGACGTTGTTAATATGGACTACATTTGTACAGAGGCAACTAGGTCTCCAAAACCCAAAGGCCTGGTAATGGCCACAAAAGGGAAATCAAAGATTGAAAAGAAAAAGCAACGAAGGTCAACACGGCGCCTGAATAGTTCCATATCTCACCAATCTGGACCACACTGTGGAGCCAAGGAGAATCCGGTCTGAGGGTCTCATTAGAAGCTAAAGAAATAGTCCAGTCATTTGCAGGTTGCAGCGGGCTATGAAATGAAGTCAAAGGATGCAATAGACTGGAAGTCAAAAAAAAAAATGTTTGGGGGAACTGACCGATTTTTAAAAAAAATTTATTTACACGTGGGGACTATGTCACGGACACTTAACTATGCAAATAAGCTATTGTAGTTAAGGTATATTAGGCCTCTAGAATAAGCATTTTGTCAATATTACAATGTTATATTGGTTCTCTGTGTTGAAAATTTAGCTAAACTACAAATTAATATACAGGGTTGATGGCCCTTAAGATTACAAGGCTGTAGTATAAGAGAAAAAAAAAGATTGGTAGCTTACAATATAGAAAAAAAATGCCCTTTTCGGTTGGTAAATATATAATGAGGTTCATATTCTAGAGTAGAAAAACCCAGGGAGGTAATAGAAATTGTCTGGTTTTGTGAATATATTTAGCATATCCTGGGTTGTAAGAATGTGTGCTAGACATGTATTTTTCAAAATAGTTCCCTAATAGAGAGCAACAAAATATGTTTGCCAAGTATAGTCTCTTATGACGAAACCTATTGTCAATAATTGCCGTGGAAAAAGTTCATATTCGTGTCATGTGAATACTTAATGTTGTACTGAGGAGTTAGCTCAAGTATTTCAGGTAGGACGCTCACCCCAGTGAGGTCCATGGCCGCTCACCCCAGTAGGTGTGAGCTGGGGAGGGGGATATGTGACATAGTCCAAAGATGTTAGGCAGCTTTCTGCCCCATTTTAGGTCAGAAAGTGCAGGAATAGTTAAAAATGATCCGTTCCACAGCTTCCCATTAACTCAGGCAGCTGGATGGAAAATCCAGACCACAGATTACAATGGCTCTAGTTCTCCCTCACCTGCTCTTCTAATCACATGCACAGGTATTTAGAGCAGTGAGGTTTTGCATTTCACTCTCTCTCCTTAGAGCCTGGAGGCTGGGGGTATCGCTGCTCCCCAGAATCCAGTTCGGGGTGGATGGCCCCTCCAAGTATCACAGTACCAGAGGATTTGCCTGGACACTTGGGACCGAGTTCCCACCACAAACAGATAAGACAAAACAAATGGTTATTGCTGTTGCTAAAAGACTGTGCTGTATCTAGTGACCCTAATTGTACTTCTGCTTCAAAGATATATTATTGTTGTAAAATGTATTGGGGTATATTAAATGACTAATGTCTTTCATATCTAGTGGTAAAATTGTACATTTATCAGGAACTTGGGGGATCATGGATTGATTCCAGAGGACTCCCGTATCATGGTAATATTTTTTTTTATTTTTTTAATGAGTAGTCAAGATTGCAGCTTTGATATTAATAAATATATGACTAGCAGAATCAAATTTAAATATGTGAAAAAGTGTACTTTAAATCACAGGTAAGGACCATGTTTTGAGGATATCACAGTATTATTTCACTCATGTAAATTTAATATATTCATATATGTTGACATGTTCATCAGTTATTCTTAAACACTGCGGTAGCTGGTGGTGCCTGAATAGATATTTGCTGGAGTATTACACACTATATATATACATACACATACAGCTCAACCCCCTTATAACGCTGTGCTTGGGGTCCAAAGAATCACATCGCGTTATAAGCGGATCGCGTTAGAAATAATGTACAATTGTATGCATTGTACAATAAAGTATTTAAGATACCAATAATCGTTTTATAAAGTATTCATAAATACGAAAATTGGGAACCACGCTTGCATTGCGTTATAAGCGGATTCGTGTTATAACGGGATTGAGCTGTATATATATATATATATATATATATATATATATATATATATGTCAATCAGAGTGCTACTGAGCTTGGCCAATGTATACAAACAAAAGACAAGGGTGCCCAATGCTACATCCAATATATCAAAAGTATATGACATTCATTATTTGAGTGGTGAATGCTTCTTTTTTTGGGATGCATGTCCTGGTAAATCTCTTATGTGCAAATGACACGAGACCGCAAAAACACATTATTCAGGTTCAACAGAGACTTTAAATTTTAGAAAGGCAGATTTTTATAAACTGAGGACTAATCTACAAGGAATACATTGGGATGACAGATTTTCAGGACAAAATGTGGAAGATAAATGGGCAGTCTCTAAAACATTATTAGAAAAGCACACTTATCAGTGTATACCCTTGGGTAATAAATATAAAAGAAAGAAGTTTAAACCAATGTGTCTAAATAAACAGGTAGGAGAGTAAATTGAAAAGAAGAGACGGGTGGGCATGTGTGTGTATGTATGTATATCTTTATATAGCGCCAAAAGTGCTTCACAAAGAATACAGTACATGGAATTATAATATTACAATATTATATATTATTATATATTATAAGTTACAAAACTCTGTTTGGTGTCTGTGTATGTGTGGTGTCAGCTTCTGTGGCGATGATCTTGTCTGATGTTCGTCAGATGATCTTGACTGATGTTTATGTCATAAGCTGTGAATTATACAGATCGCACTATGGGCATTTTCCATCTTTTTTGAGACAATCGGGACACTTGACGAACATCAGACAAGATCATCGCCACAGAAGCTGACACCACACATACACAGACACCAAACAGCGTTTTGTAACTGCTTTATTTTCTGTGAAAGAATGTGAGTGTGTACATCCTACAGGATTATATATAGTTAAGTATATTCCAACTATCTATACAATCTGCACTATTTCTGTCTTTTGTTTTCATTTCATAATTGATGATAAACTGCGCTCCCCAAACTCCACTGCCATCCACAATGTAAGTCTGTTAAAAATAATAATAATAATAATAAATAAATTATATATATATATATATATATATATATGTATATATATATATATATATATATATGTATGTATGTATGTATTGGGGGAGTGGGGTCTTGTTTATATGTATTGGGGGAGTGGGGTCTTGTTTATATGTTTTGGGGGAGTGGGGTCTTGTTTATATGTATTGGGGGTGGAGGTCTTATTTATATGTATTGGGGAGTGGGGGTCTTGTTTATATGTATTGGGGGGTGGGGGGTCTTTTTAATATGTATTGGTGGTGGGGTCTTTTATATATATATATATATATATATTGGGGGAGTGGGGGGGCTTCTTAAAATGTATGGGAGAGTGAGTGCTTTTTTAAATATATTGGGGGAGTGGGGTTATATGTATTTTGTGGTGGGGTTTGCATGAGAGGAGAGAGTGGGAGAGTGAGTGAGTGAGTGAGTGAGTGAGTGAGTGAGGAAAAGAAGGAGTAAGAATGAGACGGAGAGGAGATAAATACATGTGAGGCAGGAGGGGGTGATTGAGGAAGAGGGAGTGAGAAGGAGGGGGAGAAATACATGGGAAATAGAGGCGACTTGTGAGGTGTGAAATGGGGGGGCTCGCAATACCACTGGTGCAGGGCGGACGTAACTCTAGTCCTGGACCCTGGGAAATCTGTCTGCTGTCATGTGCAGAGTCCAGATTTTCTTGTAGTATTCACCTCCAATTCCAACTCCAAAATTAACTCCACAGACACATTATATGTGACACTTTGGGGGTGACACAGTCATATGGCATAGAATAGATAGACTGAGTACTCTAAAACACATTGATTTAGATTATTGAACTCAGTAGGGACAGAGGCATCATATCAGAATAATAAGTAATGTAATAAAAGTTGCAAAAGAGCAATCCAATTAACAAAAATGGATAATGAAACAAGGATTACAAAAGTAGGCTCAAACATAAAAAGTTATTTAAGTACCTTAATAACAAAAAGATTAGAAAAAGAGAATATAGTACCCTTTCAGTATGATGAGCAGGCTAGTTATTGGGAATAAGGATATTAAATATCAAATTTGCCTCTGTATTTACCAAGGAGGAATCAATTGCAAAAATATTGCAACAGGAGTAAACCACAACCTCTATATTAATGAACAATTGGTTCTCTGAGGAAGAAGTTAATAAAGGAGATGGAAAATCTGACATGAGGAGAGGCTAGCTAAATTAGATTTGTTGACTTTAGAAAAGAGGCGTCTAACAGGGGATATGATAACTATTTATAAATATATTCACGGTCAATACAAGTATACAAGGAATTTTGAAAATAACTATTCATCCCAAGGCCAGTTCAAATGACACACAGTCATCCCTTAAGGTTGGATGAATGGAGATTTCACCAGCAACAGACCAAACGGTTCTTTACAGTAAGGGCAGTTACAATGGGGAATTCATTACCATGGAGACTGTGATGGAAGATACAATAAATAGCTTCAAGAAAAGGTTGGACATCTTTTTGGAAAGTAAAGTATACAGGGATATACCAAATAAATATACACAGGAAGGATGTTGATTCAGGGAGTAATTTGATTGCCATTATTTGGAGTCCGGAAGGAATTTATTTTTTCCCCTTATGAGACAGCATGGGATAATGTTTCACTGGGGTTTTATGTTTGCTTTAATATACTGTAAATACAAATATAGGATAAATATCTGTTGTCTAAATGTAACATAGGTTGAACTCAGTAGACATACAGTATGTCTTTTTTCAACGTCATCTACTAATGTATGTAACAATTTCACTATGTACCCTCTCCCCTGCAGTCCAGTCCAAATCTCTCTGAATGCCTTTATGCTGTTTCATGCTGATGTCCCTTCATTGTGTTAAGCTTAATGTTTCTAAGATTGAGTTCTTCATCGTTTCAGGTTGTGTTTTCTATAAAGGTTGCAGCGCTCAAGCACACGTTCTAGTTGTTATACTGTATTTGAATTTGTTCTCTCTTCTCACATTAAAATGCAGTTTCTTCCTCTGCCATTTCTTTTTTCAGTAACTGTGAAGATAAACCTCTAATGCATGTTCTTAGCCTGCCCTGGCTTAATTGGGGTAACATCCTAAATGTAGTCTCTCTTTCTCCATCTTTTCTCCCAATGATGTAATAATTAAATACAAACTTCTCCTTCTCTCCTTCAGCTACTGTATATGCTCCCCTGCTCCACGTTACATAGCACTCTCTTACTGTACTGTACCTATTTACTGACCCTCTATTCAAAGTCTATTTTCTGTCCCAAATGTTTCAGCTGTTTGTCACTTTCACGTTTATTATCTACGGCAGGGGTGCGGAAACTCTTTTTGTCTGCGCCCCCTGCCTGCTCTCCCCCCCTGCTTGCGCCTCACTTTACCTTTTTGTTCCGTCATCATCTGACGTCACAACGTTATGTGACGTCGCATTGCCTTGGCCATTTGACCCCGCGGCATCATTGGACACATCACCAGAACTTGCCATAGAAAGGTAAACTGGAATTACAGAGGCCTCACGCTCCCCCCCAGCATTTAATTTAAATATTGTGGGGAAGAGCACGGGGCCTCTGTAACTGCCAAGCTCCACCCTCCCTCCCCCGAAAATGTCCCCCAGTTTGCGCAACCCTGATCTACGGGAACTCTCTTCCCATCAGTGTTTGCCAAGCTCCTTGTCTTTCAGGCTCACTTGAAAAGTTGAAGATGAGATATCAGTAGCATTTTGTATTCAGGGGTTATATTGAAGGCAGAGGAAGAGGATACATCTGTGTTTTATTGAGGTCTTGCACACATTTTGTTTCTCATACGAATATTAAGGTAATAGTATGATAAATTAAGGGGGACATGATGAGGCTTACCCTCCACCCTTCCTTTTCTTGCTCATAATTAGTGAACCTGCGTATGTTCCTTAGAGAAAACTAAAGGCAAGGGGGTTACATAAGCATATTGTATACATTAAAAATCTATTAATCAAGTTAAATGAATTGAGATAAACTTTAAAAACAGTGATTTTCTTAATGGAAATAGATTTTCCATTAGCAGATAGATTATTATTCAGCACATACAGTATTTTCCATGTATCGAATTTATAATAAGAAAAGAGACTTTGGTATAATTTTTATATTTTCAATGGATTCATTTTTTTGCAGTAACCTTTAAAACATTTGCAGTGTCTATACAAAACAAGTAAATGAAAAGAAATGCAATACAATACAAGTATGTAGTCATAGAATTGCAACTTTGATTGTAGTGCAGCCTTTATAAGAAATATAATTTCGTTTTGACTGCATTGTCAACAGAGAGCAACATGATTATTTTAATAGGATTTCATTTACGTAATTTGGAGAGAAAATGCTTTCAGAGTTATATTTAGCGTCACAGTCATCTTCAATTTCTTCCCTCCATGTGTAAAAGAAACACACACACTTGCCTAGTGAAGATTACAGACAATAATTATTTAAGTAAAGGATGAGATCATGCATATGGGCCTTAGAAGTTTTCTATCGAGCTTTTGTTTGGGGAGGTAAGCATGTGCCAAGACTATCTATTGCTAAGAGGAGACTTTTTCCACGTCTGCAAGAATCAGACAGCACACAATAAATATCTGGGTGACAAAAGATGTTGCAACTCCCTATATTTATTGACATATAGGGTATATCCACAAGGCTCCGTTAAGTCAGGGCTCATACCGTGATGTTACCTGAAATATTAACGGATGTTATATTCCCTGTGGTGAACGCATATCCACAATTAATTATTTGCAAAAACAACTGCATTACTCCCACCCAGACTCTAAATAAGAGCAGAAACAGTGGCAGAGTAGGAAGTCTGAACACACATGAGATATTTGGGAAATATACTAATTTGAATATGCTAAAAATATTAAAAATAAATAAATTAGCATATTTCCCAGGTATCTAAGGTGTGTTCACAGGTATCTCCACGTTTTGTATAAAGGAATGTTTTGGAAGGAATGCAATTTAATGGGTATGCTACTAAAACAGACCTCCTCTTTCCTTAATGGACTTGAGTGGATATGCTCTGTTAGGAGGAACACCTCTTTTGCATACCTTTATCACTAAAGGCCATTATACAGTAGTTAACACAATGCTCTTTCAGGGAGACAACATGACTTATTGTTGCATTATCATTACTTACTGTAAGGCTTAATGTGACGTTAAGTTATGTTAACATCACTTTAAGTCAATTAACAGTGATTTGTGGATCTGGCCCATAGTGGGATATTTTTCAAGTGTTGCAATTGGAGCAAATCTGAAGCATTGTTTCAGCAATGACACAAATTGCGCCATTTTGATTATGTGTTACTCTTTTGTCAATGTACCAAACTGCTTTGTTTGAGCAACAGTGTGGCCCGCCTAAAAGTTTGCTGGAGCCCAGGACTCCTGCTGCAATGTGGCTTGTGAGGCTAGGAGTGACGCGGTTGGCTTCTTCTACTCAGGTTGCTTGTCCCCACATGTTGGTGCCCCTGGCAATAGGATAACTTAAAATTAGATTATTAGATGAGAAGTATGAAGTTTATGTTAACCTTTTTTGCTCTAGATGTTAAAAGGTTATAACAAGTGTGACATAGTCCCAGGATAGTGGGCAGCTTTCTGTCTGATTTATAGAAGACAGTGCAGACTTAGTAAGGAAGTGATCCACTCCACAGATTCACAGTCACTAAGGCTGGTGGATAGGAAATCCATACCAGACTTTACAATGGTTCTGGTTTCCCTCACCTGCTCTCCTAATTAAGGAACAGGAATATATTGCAGTGAGGTTTGCTGATCCAGTCTCTCGTCTAGAGCCTGGGAGGAAAATGCTCCCCAGGATCCAGTTCGCGGTAGACAGCCCCCCATGTGTTGCAGCATCTGAGAATCTAATGGGACGCTGTCCCCATCTGACAGTTAAGGACTCAATGTTATCTCTGTGTGTTATTTAAAGTTGGTAACTGGCTTAGCCAGCCAATATTGCAGATAGGGACATGCATGTGAGTAAGACACCTGACAGGAGTAGATGTTTCCTTTTATGATTTATTTTGTTCGTAAAGTGACGTTGTTTAAAATGTTTAGTGTCCCTAATGGAGAAATAAACCACTGAAGGTTGAGGGCTGAGTGCCCCTTGTGTTTATACACGTGTTTGTCCCCCTTTTCTGCAAATTAAACTCTAGGAGACTGTCGTGAAGAGCCTGGGCAAACGGCAGCACTAAATAAAGGGAGCCGTTTGCCACACAAGCTTTATAGGCATGGAGCAAAAACAAATTGTTACAAATGTAAAAAGTTTTGCTCTGTCAAGATGGAGAAATTAGCTCTATGTTGATACTGTACATGTTCCCCATCGTTTCGGATAAATACAACAACATTCTGGTAAATAATGTTCCCGTTCTACAAATGCATATAATTAAATTATAAATGTTTATTTTACCCTAAAGTTGTGTGCTTTGTAATCTATGCAGAAGCTGAGAAATATTATTTGAGTTACAGGCAGTCAGCTATTCAGGGCTGGCACCATTGTGGAAGACTGTACTTATTACCGCGCTCCTCCATTTAAAAGATTGCTGCTGGTAAAAGGATTGGAAAACAAAAGAACAGATCCTGCGCTCCTACCAAATTGGGCTAAAATATACTAGTGACATGTTTACATTTAGAACCTAAACAAAGGAGTCATTTGGTTGCATCTTTTCATGAAAACATGATTGAAACCTGCCAACCTCGTCGATGTAAACTCTGTTTAGCAGGTACCTACACTGAATATATGTCATTTCTTATTGTCCTATGGACTAAACGTTGTGAAATATGTGAAAAGGCCCTGAAGGGGTTAAATAAATGAAGCATGTACTTTTGTCATTTAGTGCAATTAAAAGCTGGCACCATTGTGCAAGTAATTAAAAAGAGAAGTAATGCATAGCAGCACTGGATCTATTTCGCGATCCTGTTATTGGCATTCTTATCTTCAACATGGAAATGTTACTCACAGTAACTATGCTACAGTCTTGGAATGGTTCTAGCTAATTGATTATTGAATATTCTACAGAAAATACACATGTAGCAAATGTTATTGCAAGTTTTAACCGTTATTGCGCTATTTTCAATTCAATTTAATGGAGCTGCGAGTTGAAAAATTGAATGATTTGCATGTCAAATTACAAAATGTAGTGCTTCAGCGCATGATAGCAGGAGAAATAGCATTGGCTACATCTGTAATGCAGATCTGTAAATCCTCCTCCTGCTTCATCACAAAATACTGTATTTCGACAACTTCATAAATAGATATGGGAAACAATATCTCAAAAATGGAAATGGCTGAGTTAAGGTTCTCAGTTGGGTTGAATGAACTATCTCCGTTCCTCCTAACCCAATTACCAAAATGAGGCAATTTGTATTGCAGAGTGCAGCCGTTGGTAATAATAACAACAACTTTATTTCATATAGCGCTTTTCTCCCAATGGAATTCAAAGCGCTTCACAATTACAGGATAGTGCGCAGCACATAGAATTTTTACAGACACACTCCCTGCCCGGGTGAGCTTAAAATCTATGTTGTTGGTGCTTGAGGCACAGAGAGATATGGTGGCTTGCCCAAGGTCACAAGGAGCTGACAATGGAATTGGAACCAGATTCACCTGATTAAAAATCAGTGTCGTTGTTATGAATCACTGCCTTGCCTCACTCCTTAGTACTACTGTGTCTTGTCAAAGAACCACAGAGACCACTGATATTGGAAGATTTATATTCGAGAAGTATAGGGGCAGTCTCACTTTTTCTTTTAATCTGTGGAAAAACTACAAAATAAATTACAATATACAGTTTTCGGACCTCATAGGATTAAAATCTGTTAAAACATAAGCGGAACCGCGTCTTTAAACGTCAATTTGTAATTTGCACGAGTACTTATTTAAAATGATCTGACGTATGATATTAGTTTCTCTTATCTTACAATGCACATTGTTAGTAATTTTCTGCATATTTCTATTCCTCTAACGAATATATCATGTTTATTATCAAATGGCTTCATATATCCAGTGCATGGTATATACTGTAGTAAAGGTCCTTCTTCAAACTATTATTTATTTATTGGGCAAGATGTTATCTGTAAATATAGTGTTTATGGATTGGTCATGATGATAGTCCATTAGACATAAATCAACCTCTTTAAATATAAACGACTCGAGAAGTATTTGTTTTGCTTCTGGCTGCTTGTGTCAGTAGTGGTTTCCAACACCCTGTATATATTTTTTGCCTGAAGAGGTATGACTGAATTTGTATCTGTCAAAGATCTGAAGGACTTTGATGAATGAAACCAGTGCTTCTCAGAGTGCAAACGTGTTCCAAATAATATCACATATAAAAGCAGAAACTGAGTAAAAAATGAATTCTTGCCTCTGGCAGTGACAACATTTTGCTGCGTTTCCGATATCAGCTGCCTGTTAGACAATTATATAAATCTTCTCTAGTTAGAAAATAATTGTGTGAAAGACATATTGTAGTGGATACTATCTTTATTTTTTTAGCAAATATATATAAAATAATTATGGGATTTAAAAATGGAAAATTGTGTTTCTGTTCTTAATTGTAGCCAAGTATTTTAGCTTAACACGGAGATATATTTCTTCTTCTTTTTTCTTAATGCTACTTGCGTTGTACTGTATATGATACACATATGGTATATTACTGTACGCACACACTCGTACTATACTGTATGTGTGAAATCAGCCAAGTTTCCTTATTCAATCCCTGCGTGGGCACTATAAATGAGTACATACACCCCCAAAACGCTCATACTACACTCAAATTAGCTTAGGTGATTCAGTCGCCCTTGTGTCTGATATGCGAGAAATGTATAGGAGAGCATTTGAAGCTTGCCCATCCAGTGAACAAAAACACCTGTTGGGGTATCTGTAAACTTTCACTGTCATTTTAATATAAGCAGTTGGTTCCAGAGAAAACAACATACATGTCCATAATTGTTTGATTGTCAATTAAGCCATAGAACTGCAGCTTTTGTATGACACAGACCCTTGTTGCCAGAGGGAAACAGAATATAACATTATTTTAGTAAGAAGGTTTGCCTCTTTGTTGCCGTAATGCACACAAACATTAACTCTTACATGGCGTTGTTATGACAACAAGCATGAATAGAACAATCGTATGCCCCACTGGTCCCTGTCAAAAAAAAATGTTATCCGGTTGTGAAAATGTGTGCATCGGATATCTTGTCTTTTCAGCACTTACACGTACTGGAAATTCAGACTGAGCAACTGTAGGTTATTTGAAATTTGATGACAGTCTGGGCTTCAATCCTCACTATCAGAAATGCCAGCTTAAATCGTTTCAGTTTCCAAATCAGACATTCTAATATACTGTAATTTTGTCTTCCTGATGTAAACCATATGAAATCTATGCAAAAAAAAGTTGTGGTCAACAGAAATGCGATGATATACAATATTGGTTTGTAATAATAATAATAATAATAATAATAATAATAATAATAATAATAATAATTGTTTGAAGAGTCCATTACACCTGGCTTCTTTCTCTGTTCTCTTGGATGTTGGTAGCAGCACAGACATGAAATGCTAACCTTATATAGGGAAGCAATAACCAAAGGAATAACCACAACCTGACTAAATGCACGGCAAGCAGGCCTGCCACTAGCATTTCCACAGCAAAAGTGTACACCCGGGCCCCAGAGGGAAATTCCAGTCTGACCCAACTTTGGAGTTTGCCTGAGCAGACACCCCTTTGTGGCCAGACTCAGGTTCCGACGTTACCATGCAGTGGCAGGCCTGATGGCAAGATGTGTGCAGAGTTCCACAGTCATTTCCTCCTCTTTGATCAAGCCAATGTGAAAAAGTACAGCAGGAGAAGAGAGAATTGATTACATAAAGAACTATTTGTTTCAGTGTGCAATTTTTATTGACATCGTTTAAACACACACTGGGTCTTCTATATTTTTTTTTATAGGAAGGCATTTATGCACACACAATATTCAACTATGTTATCTCAACTCATCTACAATATTTCATTCCTGACTAACAGAATAAATTGAACACACTACAGAACTGAATTTCAAACTGAGGGTATTAGCAGCCAGTAGAATATTTAATTGAATTTCCCACATCTTTCAGAGTCTACTAATGGAGGGTTTCAATAATGTCAGCTAGTTATTATATTGTCATTGGGGGTTTAGTTTTACAATGTTAAAAGCACTGCAATAAGATTATATTATTATTGGTGAGCCTCTAACATAATGGAAAATACAATGGGATCAAACTATTCATTTCTGGGGAATTTCGATTTTCCGTTGTAGTTTCCATTGGTTGTATTATGTGTTTACAACTTGTGGTTTCTAGAAAGATTCATACTTTATATTGTACTGTATTGTATATGCATATATTTTGCTGAGAGGAACCGCTACTGTACATTCTGACCTCTAGTACTGTAAATACTGATGGCTGGAAATAAATAGGCTGATACTCACCCATTTATCATTTTCCAGAGTGATATATATGCAACTAAGAGAATAATTCAGACAGTGTGTCTCTTTTATTTCAATATAGAGACATGCTGTATCAACTTATTGTGTCAGATACAATTAGAAGGAATGCGTGTAGGTAAAGTGACAGGAGGCAGGGCATTTAATGCCTAACATTACTTCTTCCTACACTTTTAACATAAGGATGTAGTACTAAATATCAGAGTACTGTAACACTATAGATACCTTTAAGGCATCTTTTAAACTGCCAAGTTAGTTGCAAAACTCAGAAACCCTCCTCCAATGTAATCCCATACACTAAAAAAAAAATTGATGATTTAGTTTGTATCTCTCTTGGTCATCACCCATAATTCAGTAGCAACAATAACATATTTCACAGCTACAGGCATACCCCGCGTTAACATACGCAATGGGACCGGAGCATGTATGTAAAGTGAAAATGTACTTAAAATGAAGCAATACCTTTTTCCCACTTATCGATGCATGTTCTGTACTGCAATCGTTATATACGTGCATAACTGATGTAAATAATGCATGTGTAACGGGCTAAATAGTCTCCCCGCTTGCGCACAGCTTCGGTACAGGTAGGGAGCCGGTATTGCTGTTCAGGACGTGCTGACAGGCGCATGCGCAAGCTGCCGTTTGCCTATTGAGCGAGATGTACTTACTCCTGAGTGTACTTAAAGTGAGTGTCCTTAAACCGGGGTATGCCTGTATTGGTGTTCTTGGTGTCCTTTACAACGGCAAGATACAAGAAATATAACATTCATTTATGACTTTGGAAGCTGAAATGTTCAATAGGATTATCCTTTTTTCTTATTTACATAGGGAATTTCTATTTTCCTTGTTCAGGAAGATCAGACAAAGCAAAGTTCTGCGTTGACCTTACAGGGCTTCAGAATGACACTGAGATAAATGAAAGCCCATGTTATTCAGGGCAGCTGGGGATTTATGGCATTCGAAGAGACTTGCTCCACACTGACTATTGGCAGCGCTGCAGATAATCACGCTGTAATAGCAAATGTGCTGCCTTATTTTAAATGTGCATAAATCAGCCTTTGCATTGGCATGCAGTTCTGTTTTTATAGGTTGCCTACATTTTAAAATGATGTAGACTCTCCTGAGTTCTCTTGAAATGAGTAGTAATTTTATTACAATATGCACAACGTTGCCTTTACTGGAATGGCCATTAAAACGTTTGTAAGAATGATATAATGTATTTGTTTAAATAAGAGTCGAATCTTACAGTGTAATGAATGGAATTCTCTCTTTATCCCTTTTCCATTTGTACTTTAATTCTCCGGTGCTGCTCTTTCCCTGACCCTGTATTGAATTTTTCAAAATGAAGCAAACTACAGTATGTAAAAAAAAAAAATCACTGCTCAGTAGTGTACAGTATTTTGCGGCAGTGTTGTAATTAGTCTACCGGGCCATATTTACTGAGCAGTGCTCCGCCATAAGGCCCGTTCTATAGTGCCGGGTGTGTGCTACACCGTGCGCGGAATTTGAGTTGGCTGACGTTAGTCAGCCTTTCTATTATGGCGCCGCGCGCGCGCATGGCAGGGGGCTTGGAGCGGACCGACGAGGGAGAACATGAAGAAATGAATGATTTTGCACCGCTACCTGTGCTGGTATGTGTGTGTGTGTGTGTATGTATGTATGTATGTATGTATGTATGTTTGTTTGTTTGTGCGTGTTTGTATGTGTGTATGTGTGTGTGTATGTATGTATGTATGTATGTATGTATGTTTGTTTGTGCGTGTGTGTGTGTGTGTGTATATGTGTCAAAGTTAAATAAATAAAAAATATTTTTATTACAACTTTTTTTTATTTAAAAAATATTATTTCACACATAATTCACAATCTCTACACACACATACACATACACACACATATACACACACACAGTACCTTCACTCACAGCATACACAGCACGCACACGAAAAGCATGCGGCACGTGCACGCGCGTTCGCACATGCACACGCGGGTGCATGGCCGCAAATAGTATAGAACGGCCCTAAGACACCTTTCCAGCACCTCTCAGTTAATATCACACTTTCACTTGAGTGGGCTGAATAGAACATACAATATTTTTCACTTTACACACACATTGAGGCAGTCAAGAGTGTTACATTATATGATGGTTGCAATACCGAGTAGTTTCTTTACGTGGCATCATCACAAAAAGGGTTAGATTTTATCTGGTTCACAAACTACAGGAAAATGTCACTTGTCTCTAATACTTTGTTCAATTGTGCAGTTGGCTGCAGACAAGCACTTTTCTAAGGATGCCCTTGATAAATGCCCTTTATAAATAACCTTAGGCCTGACATAAATGGTTCTTTGAACTAAAAGATAAATGGCCACTGCGGAATAACCAAAGTGATAATTAAGGATTGGATTGGAAAACTAAAGCTTTTAAAGCTACAGTTCACTTAATGCAATACAATGACCTCATTTTAACACTGCAAAGTGTAGAGACATTTTTGCATACAGTAGTTAACAGAAGAGCATCATTGGTTTAACATCAAGTCTTTTTCTCAGGGGAACTCTCCCGCTCCTTAAAGCCAAATGATGATGAAGCCTGTGTAAACACTGAAAGGATAGAAGAGCAAATAGCATGTTTGATATGGATGGCGAGTAGCAGAACCCAAACAAATAGAGGAATGGATTTATAACATATTAAATAGTCTAAAATCTGTGTGAGGATTACTGCTTGGAAATTAAATTGCATTCTAGATGTTGATGTAACAAATCACTTTTAGATTGTTCACAGAAGCAGTGAGAGCCTTGGGGAATGGTTTGTTTATTACATAGAGCACCATGTGTTCTGTTCTTGAGGTAGTTTGGATGGGGCGTGAAAAAAACACAGTAATCCCTTCAGTTCTGAATTCTTGACTTCAGCAAAGTGGTAATGTTCTAAAACAATATAAATATAATGTCACAATGTATACATATATATATACATAGTTTTAAGAGGTTCAAAGCATAGGGAATTTTTGTTAACCCCTTTGATGCATATCTGGCCAATTTTGCAGCAAATAGATTAAAAGAACCGCCCCAAGACCAAAGTGAAGTGCATGTTTAGATATGTATTTATATGTTTTACATTTTTTTAGGGTCTTATTCAATCAGCTCTGAAGTGGCCAAGTGCTCAAGTGAATGGCTTTGGATTATTGAATGATCCCCCGATTGTGTTCATGGCGAGCAAATACGTTGGTATTTTTTTTAATCTAAAATGTTAGTCTAATTACATAATTTACTTGTACACCCTTGCGTCTACAGGTAAATCATTTTTATTTTTGTCTTTTGTAAATTAATTATAATGCCATAATTAGACTACAGATAAACACAAGTAGCTAGTTAACCTGAATGAAGTTGACCTGAAGAAAAGGAAAATATATTTCTAAGGTAGTCATGTACTCATGCATATTCTAAGGTAGTCATGCACCTTTAATCTGTTTATTTCCAACAGGTAAGAAATGTCAAGTTCCAGTTATCATCCATTAAAGTACATTATTTCCCCACATAAGTGTGACCAGAACATTTCATCAGTGGATTAAATCAATTGTGAAAATGTAAATTTGCCTAGACTTCACCATGTCTGTCTGTAAATGTTCATGTTCTAGGCTTTGTGCTCATTACAATTACACAGACTACACAGTGGGGAACTTGAAACAGATAAAGTATATCAGTGGAGATCTTCTGTCATCACCTCAGGTCCTATCATGAAGGAGAGGAAGGACACAGGAAGACATGGCACTTTGTCTACTGTATGTACTGCCCTGCTCTCCAAATAGTGGCATCACAGAGAGGGGGAGATCAAATATAATTTAAAAGATGCATAAATACTTCTAGATGGCTACAATTGGTACAAGAGATATTGATCTCCCAGATTAAACCCCTTAAACATGATACTGACATGAATTTACTTATTTATATTGTTTTTAGGGTGGGCAGCACTTTTAAATGGGGGGGGGGAGGTACTTTAACTAATCTAACAGGAATAGTTGGAGCTGGGAGGGATTTTAGTCAATTTCTATCAATTGACAGATTTTCTCAATGTATAAGAACCACATCCTACCATAAAATGTTATTTTTATCATGCAAACACCACGCTCATTAAAATTAATTTATCAACTTTATGACAAATATTGTAGAAGAAGAACAGAGGGGTTTTGACCCCCATGTTAGCACAGAAAAACAAAAACGTATTTATTTTACATCGCATTAAAAGTTGACCCAACCATTTAATTCTTGCTTTTTTTTCTGTTCCACATAATTCCTTTTCCAAAATGTCCATGAATTGTATATTTGTTTTTAGCGCAGAACATTTGTTGCTGACTGGAACATTCCATGTTGTAGGACCTACTATTAGCTAATGCTTGTGTGATTACTACTTGATTTAAAGCAACAGTCCAAGCTGACGTTTTTTATTGTTGTTTTATTTTGTCCCTTTAATATGTGCATCAATACAATTCACAGATGATAAGTAATTAGCTAAGATGCCGATAGACCCGTTCTCCTGTGATCGATCGGTGAAGGTTTGGCTTGGGGGTTCACTAAATGGTTGTCAGTGCAGCAGAAGAGGACCAAAGATGCAAAGTTCTGTGGGGAAGATCATATGACCAGGTAGTCACTAGATACAATTGGTGCACTGCTGGAGAGAGGGCAGGGCTCAAAAAGGGGTGTGCCAGAGCCTGTTTCAGAAGAGGAAAGGACTTTGTGAATGGTTGCTATAGAAACAGAAAATGCTTGTTATATTAAAAAATACATTGTTTATAATATATTAAAAATATCAAATGCTACAAGTATTTTCTTGTAGTATAGAACTGATTTATTTAAAAAAAAAAAAAAAAAAAAAAAATATATATATATATACACATGTAGGATATTGCTTGGTCTGCAGCTTTAATTGCAACACTTCTCTGCCCCTTCAGTCCTCTTTCCAGCTCTAAGTAGTAATTGAAGAGCAGAAATCATACCAACAACCTGTTTACATTGCCACGAGTGTAGCAATATCAGCAAAAGAATTCCATAGGTCTTTGCGGTGACAGTGCACTGTTGTTCTTGGTTCCGTTTTTATCCTGAGATGTTTATGCACTGCACTTTGCCGTTATGATGATTGAATTCTCATTGACGGAAGCAGATTCTGTTACACCCATTTCCCACTTTGAAGACTCACTTCAATAGCCCGCGTAATGTGTTTGAAGCCAATGTACTGTAAATTGGAGCCTGCATATGAATGAATTATACAAATCATTGGATGCTGCATGACTAGAAAGCAAGTCATCAAATTTTATACTAGTTTTCTGTAATGAATAAATAATGAATTAATGAGGATTCATTTTTTTGCCTAAATTCGCAAACCAGGTGTAATTGGCCTTTTGTTTGCAAAAATATGTGTTTAATCTCACAGTATCATCAAACCCTTTTGAGAGTGAAAGACAGGGAGTGGAGTACCCATTGACATACTGTATATACTGTATATTCTGTCCAACAGAGTGATTTATATTCCACTTGGAGAGCAAATAGGCTAATATAAATATGAAAATTGGCCAATTGAAAATAAGTGAATAGGCTAATATGAATATGCAAACAGGTTAATTTTAATATGCAAATCGGATCAAATCAACTAAAATGAATATGCAAATAGGCTTATCTCATGTGTGCTCACAGTTATCGCTCCACGTGGAGCATATGTGACTATTTGGAGGTATATAAGTAAATGAGTCCTCACTCTTTCATAAAAGAACACATTGTTTTTCTGCCTCATTCATAAGCATCATATTAAGTATTTTATAAGATTTGAAATACAGGAAATAGACGCAGCATCCAAGAAATCTTCATACAAAACATATCTTTATTTTTAAAATGTGCAGAACTGTGTGGGGTGGAAAGCCAAGCTTAGAACTTCATATACTCCTTACGCGTTTCGCAATGTCATCATCTCTTCCTCAAGAGGGGCAGAGGAAATGGTTTTTAAGATGAAAAATAAAAGCTGAGTTCTGTGTGAACTGTTTCTTGTTTTTTGCATTTTTAAGCAACAAAACTGTAGTACAATGAACCTTTACTTAATAGAGAATGCATAAAAATGTGAATGTGTGTATATGTCATGTGTGCAACGCTTCACAGTATAGGCATTAAATTGGAAGGTTTTAGAATGCAACTACCCCATACAAACATATGATAGGAAAGGGAATCCCTTTACTGATGAGCTTGATATCAAGGCACATATTTACTAAATGGTGCTATTTCATCGGACACCTTTCTGGTGCCGCTGAAGTAAATTGGATTGTAGGTGTCTGACGGCATAACACTGCTCAGTAAATATGGTCCTTAATGATTTTTGAGCTTAGATTACACATAGTTATCCTAGTGGAAAGGCTACATTTAAAACTTACATTTCTATGAAATATAAAACCTTCCTTATTATACCACAGGTAACCAAAAGTTAATGAACTCTTTTACTATAAGCATATTACTGAATGTGATCACTGAATTCTGACAACGTGTTAACTGATGTTGTAACCGTAACTGAGGCTCTCCTAAGGACAGTTTTGCTTACACACCTCCTCCTCGTGCATTCTTTTTCCCCTGTTGAAGTTTTAGGTTATTGCTGGGCCTCTGAGCTCAGGTGGCATGCCAAGAAAATGTCAGCAAGCTCTGTTTCTACACGTACATACGGGATGTAAATAATATCATACTACTATCCCACTGAGATTTAAAATGCCAAGAAAAATCATTTGTTTACATGTTTTTTCTTTTCCTGAATGCTATTCCAGAAACCTAATTTCTGCTAATATCAACCAGCTTGTGGTCCAAATTTAGCAAAACCCCACTAAGTGAAGATTTGGACAAACAAGTCTTAGATCTTAGATTTCCAACACGAGACAGACATAATAATAAATTAACCAAAGTACAAAACAATGGAGACATTTGACATCTCACACCATCTGAGCTGTAAAAGATGGCTAAGATGCCAGCATTTATATAATAATAATAATGATAATAATGTATAATAGTACTGATAATAACGTGCATGTGAACAAAATAACAAAAAGAGGGTTATGCATTCATTTTCTGGCTGTAAAAATGGAACAAAATAAATGAGATCTCCAACTTAAACCTAATGCTTATTAAAAGTCTGTAATACAAATATAATTAACTATTATCTATTATGTATCTCTTTATTCTAGTCAATATGCTGCATAAAGCCTGCATTGCAAGATCCTTTACCCATCATATTTATTTATTCAATAGAGGGGATCTTTAGTTCCAAATGATGGCAAAAACCTGAAACGCCTACTGCCTCATCAAGACATTTCCCAAGCAGTAGGTTCTACGCTAGCAATAAATACAGTATTTACCTTGTCTCCCGAGTTGAGCATACCCTACTTTTCTCTATCATACTGTATTTATGGCAAAAAAACCTCAACAATTGAAAAACATTTGGTTCAACATTTATCAAGAAAAAGTGAAATTCTGGGGTAAAAAAAAAACTGCATTGTATGTAATAAATGTAGCGCTGTTTCCCCCACCCTCTGGGAGATGAAACTGCTACTGAGTGTAATGTGGTGCGTTTTACCTGTTGGCTCACAGGAGGCCTGAACCTCCGCTGCTGGGAGCCTGGGGTGTACCTGGTTGGTTCCGGTGACAGCGCCTCCACCTGCAAAGGATCCGGGCAGCGCCGGATAACCCCCTCACAGGACCCAATACAATAATACACACGCAGTATTGGAAACAGGTTTACTGAGCATGCAACTTATACTCAGGGACAGTAATACGATTACACCATACAAATGTGTACACTGATATGCAGTACCTCTACAATACTCGGGTGCGGGGGCACCAATGTCCAGACCTAATTGTTTCTCCCATCCCAAGTGTGTGTGACAGCGCGGCCCAGAGTACGCGTGCATAGTTGACTGTCTGATACCTGCCAGGTGCTCCAGCACCTAATACTGCTGACTGAAGTAAAGGGCCATCTGTCCCGCGCCGTCAGCGATGTCTCAACGTGGGGTGAACTTCAGACGGAGATTCCCACCATAAAGAGAGTCTTTATACCTTATGTGGGTGGTCCCAGACCACAGGCCACTAATACTGCGCAGCGTCTTGCTGCTGTGTCCCTGACACTGTACCACTACAGGGGCAATGACCCAATCTAGAGATGCTGTCCTGGTAGTAACCACAATCTAGGTGGGGGCCGGGTCTAGCTGGGGCCTATAAGGGGGTCTACGGCCTAGTTCAGGGGCCAATGACACCCTGCACTCACCCTTCTGTGTCCCAGTTCTGACTGGCGTGGCTCACAGCGCGCCAAATGTATCAAGGTCCTGCTCCCGTTAATGTTTCGGCCCTATTGGCTGAGCTGTGCCATGTGTCTACACAGCCCCTGTGCTCTTTCGGGCTTGTAGTCTCTCGTGGAGCCCTGGGCTAAGATGGCCACTGTTACTCACTGTCTACTGAGTATGCACCATCTTCTCTAATGGCCGCCCCACCACCAGACTCCTCTGCGCATGCTCAAATTGCTTCTGCGCATGCGCGACATTTCCAAAATGGCAGGACCCTGCGAAAGGAGCTGACGCGGACCTCCAGCGACCCGCTCTCCACCCTGTAAGGCATGTAAGGATGGAGGTACAAGGGTACCAAGGAGGACCCAGGCTATATAAAGAAAGAATTCCATTGAAATCAATGGAGCTTTTTCATTTGAGACATCTGGGTGACTACTTACTGAAAAGTGATTTCTTGCATTCTCACCTACAAGCTGACGCATGCTTTTTAGTGGTGTACATTAAATGGTTTGTATGAAAATGTATTAATAACCTGATACATATGCTCATTTTCAATGTAATTCTAAAGTTCTGTAAGTATAAGAATATAAATATGTAGCCAAGTCCCCTTGGGCTACTAATTCTCTGACTCCTCAAGCACTGTAAGTCCCAGTAAAGAGTGGGCAGTGTTGGGGACAAATCCTGCAGGGCCTGGTTGTATTGTTATACATGTGTTACCTAATAAAGTTCAGGGATAGTCTGGTATTACAAGGGGGCCTATCACTGATAGGAGACCGGCTTACAAGCCACTCCTCTGTGAAGGAGGGGGTTTCCCTCTAGAGGATATACAAGGGTTCTGGGAGTTAGTTCTGTGCTGCCCTCCCTGCTATGAGGACATAGCAGTATGTCTCTCCTGGATAGGAGTGGGCTGTGTAGAAGAAAAAAGTAGAGCACAGCCAAACAGGAGCAAGGAGAGGATCCAATAAATGCAAAAATTATTTAATGGAGTAAGCAAAGCATGGAGGGCAACCCCCTATGCATTTCGAACAACAAGTTCTTTATCAAGGAGTAAAAAGTACTCCTTGATAAAGAACTTGTTGTTCGAAATGCGTAGGAGGTTACCCTCAATGCTTTGCTTACTCCATTAATTTTTGCATTTAGTGGATCTTCTCCTTGCTCCTGTTTGGCTGTGCTCTACTTTTTTCTTCTACTTGGATCACTGATCAGCATCAGCATGTCTATCCAGACTGAGGTGGTGATTGTGAGTACTATATTTCCATGTTAAGCGGACATTCCCAATGAAACTGTGAGTGGGTGGTTATTCCACTTACCCACAGTTTTCAGGGATAATCTGTCATATGAAATGCTTTATGGATACACTCATTCTTTATATTGAATATTGATTCGCCGATGCCTACAGTATTCTGGATTTAATTAATTATTACTGGCCTTGCACTTGAGCACTCTTACCCCGATTCTTAGGAGTGGGCTGACACCTTGCCCTGTTAGGGTTAAGGTATGCTGAGGAGGGGTGCTCAGGGCCTCAAGCCCGTGGTACTGCCTTCAGGGAATGGAACCTGTAATAACTATGATGTACCCAATAAACCCCAGTTATACCCTTTCTGGTGTGATGTCTGGAGTGTCAATACCTATGAGGTTCATCCTGGCTGCTCCAGGATCCTCCTGGGCTGGAGGTGCTGCGTTGACCGACGAACCATCCCAGATAGCATGTCCTGATGTCTTCCTATACCATCGTGGAGATCTCAGGCCTTCTCTTCTCCCTCACAAGTAATAACCAGCACCAGAGTACACCGATAACTACATGATCTCACTTAGGGTGAAGGAAAAGATGCTACAAATAAAACAATATCGTATTTTGAGCGTTTTATATCGTTAACATTATTTTTAGAACATTACAGTTAGAGTTTAGTTATACTAAATGAATGATAAATGTGTATATATGTCAATGGGCCTCATGCAGTAAAGTCCAATAGAAAAAAAATCACCAGGGTTTTTAAATTGCCATTTTTGACAGCGAGCAGAGAGCCCCGAATACCAGTATAGCAACATTTTAACAAATGGCGAGTAGCAGGCGCAAAGATGATCTGCCCTCCGAAAAGGGCTCACCCGGCAAGTTGATTGTGCTGCACAGAGAGAGAGAGAGACACCTCTGTCTCTGCAAATCTTGCTCAAAAGAAAAATATTTTAATTTAAATTTTATTACCAGTGTAGATGAGCAGGGGGTCTCCGGAGAAGAACCGCATTGATTTCAGGTCCGGGAACCCATGCCTCCCGAGATATAGGCCCCGTTACGGGGTGCCGGTATCTCCTATGTAAAAAGCATTTTTTTTTCTAAGTGCCGTCTCGCCACTTCTCGGCAGCTTCTCCCCACCTTATTGCCAACTTTGTGGCAGGACGATTTGGAGAGGAAATCTCCGTTCTAGAGCGGCGATCAGCCTCAATAAGCAGATTGGGGCTTCTATAATTGAGCAAGTTTGAGAAGCTGGCGATAAGTGGCTTATCGCTGCGCGTTTGCCTTTTTTTTCCCGGCAAAAAGACCCGAAAATGTTGCTCTTATTGCCAGCTTATCGGGGCTTTTTTGCCGATAAGCTAACGATAAGGGGCATATCGCTGCTTATAGCATGAGGCCCAATGTCTGAAACAAATAGCAATATATTTTATTTCTTCTACAAACACACGTATTTCTTTATATATTCACACAGGTATATACACATCTCTATATACAGTTTGTGACATAGTCCCAGGATAGTGGGCACCTTTCAGTCTGAATTATAGAAGAAAGTGCAGACTTAGTAAGGAAGTGATCCGCTCCACAGATTCACAGTCACTAAGGCTGATGGATAGGAAATCCATACCAGACTTTACAATGGTTCTGGTTTCCCTCACCTGCTCACCTAATTAAGGAACAGGAATATATTGCTGTGAAGTTTGCTGCTCCAGTCTCTCTCTTGAGCCTGGAGGCTGGGAGGGAACTTCTCCCCGGGATCCAGCTTGGTTAGAGCCCCCCCCCTCCCACCTGTTGCAGCAAAATGAGAATCTATTGGGACGCTGTCCCTATCTGAGTTAAGGACTCAATGTCATCTCTGTGTGTTATTTAAAGTTGATAACTGGATAACCAGCCAATATTGCAGTTAGGGATATGCATGTGAGTTAGACACCTGACAGGAGTAGATGTTTCCTTTTATGATTTATTTTGTTCTTAAAGTGACGGTGTTTGAAATGTTTAGTGTCACTAATGGAGAAATAAACCACTGAAGGTTGAGGGCTGAGTGCCCCTTGTGTGTATACACGTGTTTGTCCCCATTTTCTACAAATTAAACCCTAGAAGACACACACACACATATATATATATATATATATTATATATTATATATATATATTATATATATATATTATATATATATATAATGCTGAGTGCAGTCAAGCACAACAAAATATATCAAAAATAGGAGAAAGTATACTTAAGAGATAGAGGTGCGTGCAGAGCGACAGGGAAACCAGTCCAACAAATATATAGCAAAAAAGCAACACTCTCCAGATTATGATATACATTTATGGAAACATAGGGCAACCAACGTAACCCTAGAGCAATGTACGTTTCGGACCCACACGGTCCTTTCTCAAGCTCTAATAAACAGTGTAATATATATAATACATTATACAGGGACAGGAACAAATATGGTATCAAAACAATAATCACCTAATAAAATACAGCTCCGCAGGTAATCACAACCCTAGGTGTACACATGTATATCATTACTGCACATGTGCAATGCCTGCACCAATATGCAACCGGACAGTGCTGGATGCAGCTCCAGTTACTTACATTTATGGAGATAGTAGTGCTCCATGTCCCATAGAGAGTACATCTACCATGTAATGAATACATTTTATATAATACACTTGCAGGAATCAAAACCAGGACCTTTCATATGCTAATACCAATTCCCTACCTGCTACGCCACAGAATTGGTGTGATAAAACAGACTCTATAAATATACTTTACATCTAGAGCACAGTGCAGTGGACTGGTAGATAATTTGTACTAGCATAAATGATACCTTATTATTTTATTTTAATTATAATGTATAATTTATAAATTATTATTTTTATTTTAGAATTTTTAAATTATTATATAAAATAATAATTGATAAATTATACCATATCATACAGGAAACAAACCCAGGACCTTTCATATGCTAGTACCAATTCGCTACCTGCACGCCACAGGGTTATAGTACACCCATACTTAATACAGTTGTTATTATATTATATACTGTAGGAGACTGGTGCAGAGGTACGACCAGGGAGACATGTTTGGGGAAAAATAAACCATGGCTTGTATTCAGCCCGTAGCTTCAAACAATACTGTACACCTCTAAGGAAGCACACAAATAAACAAACAGTCTATGTTTTTGTAAGAGCTAACTCACTTTCCCATCCCTATCTGCAGGGATGGGAAGATAGGCCTCTTGCCAACCTCTGACCCCAAAGTCCAAAGAGGTACCTATAAGCAGGGGGCTCTTTATGTCAGTCTCGGGTTGGTGTCCATTGTGGTCCATCCTCTGACGGGTTCCAGGGTCCACTACTCCCTGGATTAGAAACTCTGGTTCCCTGGAAATCTCTTCTGACAACATAGTCCCTCTGTGTTCAACAGCCCTTTGCAATTTTTTGCAGCACACATTTAAAGCTGCTTGATGAGCCAGGTAACCAGCTCCCTGCTGAACTCATCAGCTAGAGATAGGCTCTGCTGTATATATGCTCCTTTTTTTAAACCGGGAAATGGCCCTATCACATATACCACTTAATAAAGTGAAAAAGTTAATAAGTGTAAAAATGATACATTTCTAATATTATAACAAGATTTGCATTAGCTTTTGGTAACACATTGGCTTGTAATGCTTTGGCCAAAGGGTTTAACTAAATGACCCATAGTCATGATAATACTAACATTGAAGTATGTAACTGTATATTTTGTCATGTAGCATTGGGTATTTTTGTCTTTTGTTGAACACTTATGTATTATACTGGTTTCAGTTAGTTATGTTAAATTACCCACATTTTATTTGAAGTTCACAAAACTTATAACTTTATATCATTTTACACACTTCAATATTGAAGAGTAAATCAAACCCAAGTAAATGATGGCTGCTTGCTTGAATGCTTTTTGGTTTAAAATAACATTGATTCCTTATTTTTAATGCCCACAGTTACTGTAAATCCCTATGATACCATTATTGTATGAATGACTCTATGATTAGTGTATAATTTATTTGCTGTCCAATCTTTACTGTGTACAGCCAGTAGCAGGTAATCAAAAAGTGACTTCATTATAGCTCTATTGGAAAGGCTTCATGGTACAAGGAGGAAACCAAGATACACTCGACCCACACCCATCAATAAATGACTTCACAAGAATCTTATTTCTCTTGTGCCACCAGGTTAATTGATGTTACATTTCATAGGATTTATATTGGTGTTTTTCAGTCAGGCTATGGTTTTTTATTTAAGGAAATGATTGCCTTGGTTTGTCAGATACAATAAATAATGCAGCAAACATGAAACCAATGTTTTTTTCTACCTACTATAATCATGGATCAGAAAATTTTAAGCCCTTTATTTTCTATTGCTATGTGCAGAAAGACACATTTATCTGAATGGGCAGTGAGGGACACTAAGACCAGAATGTTACTTCTTTTAAAGGTTTAAAATATTCATTTCACTTACGATATATTCATTGAAAGAATAAAATTGGACATTGTATATATTTGTTGGGTGAAGGAATAGTCATTTTAATGTTACAAAAATATAGATTCCATAGGTACTTATGGTTTTTATAACATCTTTGATTATATTTGGGGTCTGAAACTAGCTCCTACTTGGAGTATAGCTATTTTCTATACGCGGCCTGTCCACGCCCCCTCTGAGGGAGCGGAGATACGGATCCAGACAGCAGGCAGATGTGGCTGCAGACAGGGCCGGACACAGCTGCACAGCTTACCTGAAAGGTGAGTAGCGGTATTTTCTCCCTGCAGATAGCCCAAAAGGATTAATGCTGTGGGATTCCATTTAGAAGCATGGAACCATGCAGAGTTAAACCTTACGGTCCTAAGGGCTCGAGATCTGTAGCCAAAATGTGGCCGCAATGGACATTGAAAATCATGGCACAGAGGACAGCAAGTCTAGCTACATTTGGATGTTATTACAGTGGGTTTTCAACCTGTGTGTTACTGATTTGGGACCTGCGACTAGACCAAGTGTTGCATTCTATCACTCTACGACTGGTGCTGGGGACGTGTTTCTGTGAGCATAGGGTCATATTTATTAAGCGGTTCTATTCTACAAGATATGTTCCAGTGCCAGAAGACATCTTGGGCCATGCAACTAAGCGGTGGAATGCCGTAAAACACCTTCCGATGCTGGAGTGAACTAATTAGTTGTAACAACACTGCTTATTTGGATTACTATAGAGGGTTAAAGGAGAAGATCCTAAGCAGTTGCCCTTGTGAAACACCTACCAATTACCAGGCAGGAGCTTTCTTCCGTCCCTGTGCTTACCCAGAGATGGGAGGGGGGGCGGGGGGGTGAGAGGGGTGGCATAAAATAGCAGGAGGATTCCAGAGGAGGTGAGAGACAGAGTAGAGATCAAGGTACTGCCCTAAACAGTGAGTAATTAGATTTAGACAGGAGTCACAGTTGTTGTTTTATAGTACAGGGAGTGTCCCTATGTAGTGGGGTCCTTTGGTAAGGGAGCTACCACAGTACAGGGAGTGTCCCTATGTAGTGGGGTCCTTTGGTAAGGCAGCTACCACAGTACAGGGAGATTGTCCCTGTGTAGTGGTGCCCTTTGGTAAGGGAGCTACCACAGTACAGGGAGTGTCCCTATGTAGTGGGGTCCTTTGGTAAGGCAGCTACCACAGTACAGGGAGATTGTCCCTATGTAGTGGGGTCCTTTGGTAAGGGAACTACCACAGTACAGGGAGTGTCCCTATGTAGTGGGGTCCTTTGGTAAGGCAGCTACCACAGTACAGGGAGATTGTCCCTATGTAGTGGGGTCCTTTGGTAAGGGAACTACCACAGTACAGGGAGTGTCCCTATGTAGTGGGGTCCTTTGGTAAGGGAACTACCACAGTACAGGGAGATTGTCGCTATGCAGCGGGGCCCTTTGGTAAGGGAGCTACCACGGTACAGGGAGATTGTCCCTATGTAGCGGGGCCCTTTGGTAAGGGAGCAACCACAGTACAGGGAGTGGGGCCCTTTTTTAAGGGAGCTATAATAGTAGAGAAGTGTCCAGGTAGCAGGCCCTTTGGTAAGGGAGCTGCAGCAGTATAGTAAGTGTTCCCTACAGTGAGGCCCTTGACATAGGGTGCTGAAATAGAAGAGGAAGCATCCATCATATGCAAGGGCTAAAGAAAGAGTTAAAGGAAACCATGATACCCCTGGAGGGCTGCCCTCTATAGAGCCTCAAGACAGACCTGATACAGTCCCTGCAGGGGTTACTGCCCTATTTATGATCCTAACTATTGTACTGTGCCATGGTCAGAAGTCTAATGATCATCCTAGGATGCCTATGTTCCATAAGACTGAGTAGATAGGAAGAAAAGGGATCCCCAGCTAGGACACTGGGAAGAGAGGACAGAGGAAAGTCAGTAAGAGCAAGTTTCTTACTTTTGTGTATTAACATTCACCCAGTTCAAATAACTTAAGTACTGTGTCTCCTCACCTGCTCATATACAGGTGAGGAATAAGTTGTAAACAATATGATTTATTAAATAAAAAATGGTTCTAAATGAAAAAATTCTGGTGCCCATCTGTTCCATCAGCATATATACCCTGCCTGCGTTGACCATCACCCTGGATGAAGATAATGCACCCTGAGTAGTCCCAATACACATAATGTTGTAACCTCCCTTACAGCCAGACAGGGAGGGTTACATGGTAATATGTCCCATTTTTACCCATTCACTTGAGTGGGCTGTAAGGTATCTTCCAGCACCCATGTGTCATGTGGATGGCATCGCTTAGTAAATAATGTTTCTGGTTCATGTACTGATGGTGAAATCTCTTCATTGTGTATGGACATGCAACTCAGCATTTTGCAACGCATTAGATTTTCTTTCAGTGCTGAAATGGTTATGAAATGGTGCGAATTGCAGGCAGTGTGTTCCAGACCATCTTTGTATGACCTTTATCACTGCGCTCCAGGTATCAAATATTAGTTTAAACTTAAAGGGAAAGGTTCATAATTCTCTCTTGTATGGATTGGGACACGGTAGTAGAGCTTTATAAAAGAATGTTTTAAAATACACTGTTGTATAACCTAGTTTTGACCTTTTAGCCTTTAGAATTGTCTGGCTTACCAAATATTTTCTACATTGTAAAGCTCCATAGGGCAGGGACCTGTTTTGTCTCATTTTGCCTTAACATATGTACTCTTTTGTAATACAATGTTATTGTCCTGCCTCTCACATTGTGTTGCGCTGCTGAATATGTTGGTGCTATGAAAATAAAAGATAATAATTTTTGTGTCAAGTCAACAATTTCACAACTTAATGGGTCAGTATGTCAAGCACTGAAGAGTCTAGTGGAAGAAAAAGACAATGCACGTAAACCACACAAAGGAAACCAATAACATACTGCTTCAATGCTTCTGATGCTACACCATGTATAGACAATCATGTCATTATGACACTTTATCAATTGATTTATGTTGCCGTAAAGCATAAAACACTATTTACCTACAGTTGTTTTGCCTAAAATGTTACTCACTTTCAAGTATGAAGCATGAGTAGAAAGAAAATACAGAGCAGCAGCAAACCGGATATCAGACACCAAAATAGCACTGGAATCCGGAATCTGAAAAAATATAAAGTTCCTTAATGAGACATACAGGTATGAAGAAAATAGAAAAGTCCAAGAAGACTCCCATGCGTCTCTCACTTAAGTGGTGCTTTCTCAAGGAGTCGGTTTTAAGTAAGTCCCAGATTACAAAGCAGACCTAAACATAATTATCAGCATAATCATAATTACAGGCATAAAATAGTAGGTTAAGTGTGCCAAAATAGAGGAATATAACAGATGTAAATAATGATATTAGTCATATCAGTTAATATTGGTAATGTTAATAATAATGTTAGAAGTAATCTTAAAAATATTGTAAAAAATATTGTTAATGTTAAAACCCCAAAAATGATAATAAATAGATAAATAATACAAATCAGATGGATGATACCTTAAAGTAAAATGAGAACAGTGAGCTAATAAGAATACAGACTAGGAAATTAACAACTATTTCAGGAGTCCTTAAATCTTAAAGTTGATATGTTAGTTCAGATTTCTATGCTTGTGGTAAGCTGCAGCTTGTTGTGATGGTTCTTCCGCCATCTAAAGGCAATTATTCAACTGTAAGAAACAAGTGCAAAACAATTTCACATGGTATGCTTAAAGTACAATAAATATTACAATTCCCCAGAATTCGATTGTGAAATTCTGTGGAACCCCAACCCAACCCCCCCCCCCCTATCTCGCCTCACACTCTCTCCCTTATGATCCCTCTCACCCACACACTCTCCCTTACCCGTGGTCCAGGTATTTCCATTTGAGAACCAGAGGCAAGCTATTCCTGAAGTGTGCAGTTTGTATAAATAAACAAGACCAACAAACATTTATGAAACCTGAGTAAGTTTCTGGAGTATGGTATTAATGAAGGCAAGGGCCAGGTTAATATTATTATCATTTATTAATATCACGCCAACATATTCCGTAACACAGTACAATACAGTTGGGGGACGAAAAACAATAAAACAACAAACATTAACATACATTGTAACAGTAGGTAAGGAGCTTACAATCTATAAGGAAGGGTAAATTGAAACATAGGGTACAGGGGATGCGAAGGTTGGTTTGTGTCGAATTCTAACAGATTATCTCTAACATCAGCAAATGACTGACACCCTTTGGCTTTCCTTAGGCTATGGCCCCAGTATTAACTGCTGCACGCACGCCTGGTGACCTGGCGGCGCGTGCACAGATAAAACCTGTGATCTGCAGTCTGTAAGGGAGCTACGCGATGTGCAGGGGCAGGGCCATGATGGGGGGGCGCCCATTCCATTTGCTGCCCACCGTACACGTGATCGCGTTGCTGCACGGGAAGCCAAATTCTTGTCTTCCCTGCCAGCGTACGCATCATTGTGCTTTGCTCGCCCACACACACACGGCCACTGGAGCCTGCAACATAGAGGGCTTTGCTGTTGTGTGTGGTGTGCACGCCATAGCTAGGGTTGCAAGGTGTCCGGTATTGAACTGGACAGCCCAGTATTTGGTTATTCTGTCCGGTAAACAATGAGAGATAATATCGGACATGTATGTGTATGCCGGTATTAACTCCACGAATTAAGTAACCAATCGCGGGATTTCCCCTGAGAAGGGATAGAGCGGGGCTTCTGCTAGGGTCAGGCAGCTTCCTCCATCCTGATTGGCTGCTGCTGTGTAATGCAGCCAATCAGGAAGGAGGTAGCAGGAGTCTTGGGTGGGACCAAAGAGCGGAGAAAAAGCATGAAGCAGAGAGAGGTGAGGCTGTGTCCTGTCTGTGTATTTGTTCTGTTTTGTCCTGGTGTGTGTATGTATTTGTACTAGTACTTGTACTGGTTTTTTTTGTGTGTGTGTGTGTGTGTTTTCTTTGGCTGTCCTGTGGGGGTGAGATGATGAAGGGAGGGGGAATGAGAGAGGATGAAGGGAGGGGGGTGAGAGGATGAAGGGAGGGGGTGAGAGCATGAAGTGAGGGGGATGAGAGAGGATAAGGGGAGGGGAGGTGAGCGGACGAAGGGGGTGAGAGGGTGAGAGGATACGGGGAGAGAGAGATGATGAGGCGAGGTGCAACAATCTTGGAATTTGTGGGAGGAGCAGTAAGATTAGTATTGCTTCCCATGTACAGTATGGCTGCAGGTCAGTTATTTATAAATGTTCTGACCATTACGTAATTTGTTCTAAATTTCACTCAAAGCATGCACCAATTTGTATTAATTTGCACTATTTCATATTTTATTTCCTAAAAAAAAATCCTCGGAACGGCACTCCCTCCCAAGACTCCTCCCCAGATTTTTGATGAAACAGAATATAAATTGGTGCAAATTATGAATACTTGGAGTGAAATTTAGAAAACATTACGTAACAGTCAGGTCATTTATAAATAACATTCTTCCTCACCAACGATTCTCGCGCACACCGCACCTTTCACCATTGTGCCCAGTATTTTTGGACAAGCCATCTGGCAACCCTAGCCATAGCTTGTGCTGCAGCAGCCACTGGGGACCTGGCCTTAGGCTGCCACCAAAGGTAGAGGCGACTTGTGTGTTCTCCTCTCAAATAGAGTCCTGAGGTGAAGTGATATCACCTGAACTGCAAACAGACCCTTCCAGCATAGATGCAGGGGGGAGGAGAAGGTGACAAAGTCCAGGTTGTACAGGGATAAAGAAACTGGTCAGGTGTTTTAGTAGCCTCTCTTGAAATGCAGGGAAGAAAAATACACATTTGTCTTGGATTCGAAGGTGCCTGTTCTAATTTTGCATATATGTCACAGTGATTAGTATTATAGAAGGCAAAATCATTAAAAAAATTGTGTCTATTTTACAGTGTCAAATTTACTGAGTTGAGTCTGAGATGCTGTCGCTTGCACAATTTCACAATAGCCTGTAATTGGCATTAACACCTGATAAACAACACAAAATCGGTGAGGTTTTACTTTATGTACACATCTAGTGTCATATTTTGTCATGGAACATTATTTGTGTCAAATGTTGTTCTCTTAAGGGTTTTCATCCCAGTGGTTGCACAACCACAATACATTTTTATTAATACCAGAAAAAGTGGAGTCTAATTAGTCATTTATTAAAACCAGACGGGACAAGATTTCAGACCAGTGTAATATTTCAAAAGACCCCCATAGCCCATATCACAACAATCTCCTGTGAATTTCATACAGTAGGTGTGTAAATACTTATTAAGGCCATGACTTTATCTCTGATCCTTTTTTTTTTATGTTGCAGGATTTGTGCAAGATCTGAGTTTGCAATCCAACCCTGCAATTTAATGAGCTTATTCAGATAATCATAAATGTGTGTAATAAAGCACTGCAGGAGCTAAGTAACCATCAAATTACTTCCTCAATGAGGTCAAGTAAATTGAAGAAGGGATTATGTTTCAGTTACAGTACTTCTGTTCTAAAGTGCATTATGGCTATATTCAAAATCAATAGGATAACGCTTGCAAAGGAGAGGCATATACCCTGAAAGGAGATCTATGCCTGCAGGTTAAAAAAAAAAAAGAGTACTTTGACGCATGCGAATGAAAAAATACTCTGCGTGTGGTTTTGTCACATGTAATAAACTGGGCAATTAAGGTTCTCACAATTGATGAATAAGGAAACATGATGGACAGAAACATACAGTAATTATAGTATCTGTATTGCCTAACTCCCATCACAGACTTATAAGATTGGAAAGTGATGCAACTTGACATGGAGACTGAAGTAAAAAATTATTCTCTTTAAACAGCAGTCCACAATGTTGGAAACCCATTCTTTGTATCCTTTAAAACTCCTGACTATATTATTTTGATGACTGGTTTTTGGTATCTTTGTGTCGTTTTCCATTCCTGAGATACCGAGTCACAGTAAGCTGGATTTCCAGGGATGGAGTAAAACGACGGACAATAATTACCTTGGAAGTCAGATAACAATATACACATCAGCAAAACCTTTATCATTAAGAATGACTGAAAAAGCCAATGTGATTGAGGAACACATACATGCATGTCATGAACTTATATTGTATCAGGGGTGGCAAACTCCATTAATCAAGAGCTACCAACAGGTTAGGTTTTCAGGATACCCCTGCTTCAACACAGGTGGCGTAGTCTTCGACTGCGCCACTGATTGAGCCACCTGTGCTGAAGCAGGGGTATCTTGAAAACTTGACCTGTTAGTAGATCTTGAGGACTAGAGTTAGCTACCTCTGTACTATATCAATAATGCATTTGGTAGAGTTTTGCTTTAATAATTTCTCTTTAATGGTAACAATTATATTTTTAAAAGCTAGTCAATATAATGTACATTTTAAAGGGACCAGTAACAATGGCACTATTAGTAAGTGCTTTCACGTTGACAAATTGTTACTATAGCATATTAGGTGTAATATAAAGTAGGGCTTTTGTATCTAGTTGCTTTCTACAACAATAGCACTAGAGAGTTGTTGGAAGAAATAATGGCGTCCTCTAATAAAGAATGCACTAACAGAGCACAACCCAAGGCTGTTTCAGATTTAACAGTTTATTGGCATATAATTAAAATAAAAGGCCAACACACACGCCATTTTTGTTTACCTGAGACGTGACTGAAATGCTGGTACATTTACCGGTGTGCATGTCGGGAACCAGGGGGTCCCCAGAGTTGAAAATAGCAGGGGTTTTGCTGTGGGGACCCCCAGATTCCCATGCCGTAAAAAGGGATTTCTGCTTTAATGTGTTGATTTCCATAATGGTGTCTTGGCAATATGTTTCATTTTAGCATATCAGCAAAGCTTCATGTACTGTAAAGTGGATTGTGTTTGTATTTAACTGCACTGGATCACAGGTACCCCAGGGACACATCCTTCAGAAACATAGAAGTTATGACTTTACCATGTAATGATCTCTGGTGCTGAAAGACCTAGATTGTGTGGGTCATTAACAGAACAGTTGCAGCTTCCCTGTTGCATTGCACTTGTAATACAAAGTCATTTGAACTTGCAACTATTAAAAGAAAGTCTTACTGCATGGGAATCCAGTTCCTTATATATTTCTTAGTCATGTTTTTAAAAAAAATAATTATGGGCTCATTGGGGAGTATGATTTTGTTTGATTTGTTTCTTGACAACACCACAGGGTCTTTGTTTTCGGTATCTTTACTGGTTAAACGCCCCTGGCATAGAATGTACAGCTGTGTTTGCTCGTATCTCTAGGTGCGAAATGACTTGGCATTCTTCAGCCCAAAATTGTAACTCAACATTTTCATGCTCTTCTAAAAATATCAGCATGGATTTTATAGTGCATTCATGTATGTAATCTTATTGTGAGGTTTATACAGAGCCATAATTTGATTCTATTAAGGGAATGTGCACTATGCATATAGGTTATATATGTTGTTCAGTTTACTCCTGTTGTTTTATTTTTGTATTGCCTTTTATGTGTATTGTAACCGTAATGCACAAAATACAATAGAATGCATTACAATAGCAATAACCCATCATTTCAGAGCTGTTTATAATTCTGAAAAATACTCAATGTTGACACTATAACCTATAATATATCAAAATGACTCAAGCTTCGATTGCTTTATATCTACTGTGCATACTGTATGTGCTAATAGTTTATTATTATTCAGAACAAACTACCAGCAGAGCCCTTGGTTCCAGTACATAATGTGGGACAATGCCCTTTTCTTCTGGGAGCGAGTTTGATAAGGAGGAGATTTCCCCAGAGTCCAGACAATGGTTAAAGGCGTTCTGTATATTCTCCCAATTAAAGGACCTTAAGGAAATGCAGCAGTCAACCATTTGTTTTTTGCTCAAATTACAATTTTTAATAATGGAATTGTGAGGTAAGAAGGGGTAGGCTGGATAGAAGGGGTAGACTGGATAGAAGGGGTATACTGGGTAGAAGGGGTAGACTGGTTAGAAGGGGTAGAATGGGTAGACTGGGTAGAAGGGGTAGACTGGGTAGAAGGGTAGACTGGATAGAAGGGGTAGACTGGATAGAAGGGGTAGGCTGGATAGATGGGGTAGGCTGGATAGATAGGGTAGGCTGGATAGATGGGGTAGGCTGGATAGATGGGGTAGGCTGGATAGATGGGGTAGGCTGGATAGATGGGGTAGGCTGGATAGATGGGGTAGCCTGGATAGATGGGGGAGGCTGGATAGATGGGGGAGGCTGGATAGATGGGGTAGGCTGGATATAAGGGGTAGGCTGGATAGATGGGGTAGGCTGGATAGATGGGGTAGGCTGGATAGATGGGGTAGGCTGGATAGATGGGGTAGGCTGGATAGATGGGGTAGGCTGGATAGAAGGGGTTGACTTCAGAATGGTTCAGGGGTTGACTGATAGAATGTTGACTTCAGAACATATATTTATTTGTAATTACAGGGCAGAGATTTTTGGGTGAGATGTACAAAGCTCAGTTAGCCTATTTAACCTAATTTGAGCCTAAATTAATGTTACAGTAGGATAATTATTATGCCTATGCACTAAAGTAAATAACCTAGTGTTAATCCAGTGATAATCCTTAAATAACGCATAGTTATTTTGTTTAGTTTGTTTAGTGCTAATGATATGCAAAAGTGATGTTCCCCCTAACATCGGGGAGAGGGAGAGGGGGAAGAGAGGGAGAGAGAGAGAGCTCCCCTGTCACAGAACACTTTAGAGCTCTACTGCTCACACCCATAGCTTGTAGCTAGTCACACTCGTGGACACTCTCCTGGCTTCCATTAAAAGCACACCACTTCCAGCAGGGGTGGAAAAAGCAGGGGTGCACAAAGTCGGGGGAGCTTTTTTTCCCCCCGTAATATGTTGCGGTATTTTAGCACTCGTAATATTAGCATTTTATTAGCGCTGTCTGCAATACTGCAATACCATCTAAAAACTCAGGAGGGCGTTCGCGAGTTGTTGTCTTCAAAGTCTAATACTTTAGCAGTTCAACCTATAGTACGTCAGTACACAGTCTGCGTGTGCGCGCAGTAATTGTAAATTTGCATATTTATACATGCATGTGCAGTGCTGTATGTCTCATTTGAACATTGTTGAAACGCATAGGCGTGTACTGTAACAGTATCTCATTTCGGCATACACAGCGCTCTCCCCTCGCTCGCCCCCGCACACACACAGGCTAATTTACTGCACTGCAGTATTTCAAATTCTTATCTTAACTACAGTACAGTACACCTCTCCCACACCATTCCTTTGAATGTGTGTCTTTCTGGTTTCAATCACATTCCTGCTTGCTAGCTGATGATTACTGCGCATGCGTCTATAACTTCACCACTGCTTGCTTGCGAAATTCAAGAGTGAGTGACCAAAAAAAAAATGTTCTCCTCATTGTTTATTTTTATTTTCTCCACAAGCCTGCCTAAGCCATCTTGACATTACGATATTCAATCTGTGCTGCAGCTTTTGACTGCGACACTGTGCGTTTGACTGCACATGGTTGATTTGTGTGGTTTTTATGTATTTGGGGGTGTGGGGATCAAATTATTATGATAACCTGTCTGTTGAAAATATGTAATGTCTTTCAACTACAGTACAGCTAATCCTTCATGCAGCTGTACCCTGTAACCCCCTCCCCCACGCAAACACACAAGGCTCACTCAAGGATTTGAACCTCTTTCTTATCCACACCTCTACAGAGCCATTCCATTTCTAAAGCTTGTCATTGTGTTTTTAACCCGTCCCTAGCCGAGCATCACCTCTTTGCGCCTGCGTGTCTACCATTCATTAATTTTCCTATTGTTGGCTTTGAGTCACCTCTCTGTAATCCTCTTTGGGAAGGAAGCTAGCTGATGATTACTGCGCATGACTCACCCATCCACCCCCCCCCCTCCCAACCCTTTGAGGCTTTGTTTACTGTAACGCTTGTGATAATCCCTTCTCGAATTTGATATGTAAATCTGATTTGCACAGCACTGTGAAATTGAGAGTTAAAATTTGATGCAGTAAATTACCACTTTTTGTCATTATTCAGTTCTTCTGTCAGTTGAAAATTGAGGGCCGGTGGATAATCATGAATAATGCACATTGATAATATTTATTAATATATATACATATATATTATTATATATTATTAATACATTTTTCCTTCTTTATCTTCTTCCTCATTCTGTGTACAGTAGTTCATTGAGAGAGGGGAGGTTTTGTGTACATCATGACTGCAGTTTAGTACAAATACAGAGGCGGCACATTTTATTTGAGTGCGGCTAGCTCCGCAAGCCTGGGGATGCCCCGGCATGCTAGCCGCACTCCCTCGGCGTGCCGCGCGTCATCGACATGTGGTCACGCGTCATCGGGTGCCTGCGCCCCCTGCACGCGCGTCTAGGGCTCCCCGAGGGAGCCCTGGTGTCCCGCGATGTGGGGGACGGCGGCAGGGGATTCCGGGGGACCCGGCGGACCCGGCAGCGGGAGAGAGAAAGCCCCGATCGGAGGGTGCTCCTCCGTGTCTTCGGCGCGCCCGGCACCCTCTGGCGCACGCCAGGTTACTGCTGCGGCCGAGAACGGGCAAATGCTCGAATAAACTCGGCCGCAGCAGTAGTTCACAAACGTTACACATGATACCCCTCCCTCTCCCCCAGTCCATCCTATTTTTTCTGAAAAGACAAGAAAACAAAAAATGAGTGCAGTTATGTGCATACTGTATTATGGCATTATGTGCTGTATAGTACTGTCAAGCTAGTCTATACTGGAACTACTGTTAAATTCTTTGCAACCAGAAGGCTAGTGCTGCCTCAGGAAAGAAAAAAAATGTACAGTTACAGTAGGTGCATATTATGGCATTGTGCACTGTAAAGCTACTCCATATTGGACTCCAGTATGCAGTTAGTACTGTCAAACTAGTCTACTGTATACTGGAATTACTAGTCTATACTGTGACTACTGTTAAATACTTTGCAACCAGATGGCTAGTGCTGCTCTCTCAGGAAAGAAAAGAAATGTGCAGTTAGGTGCATATTATGGCATTGTGCACTGTACAGCTACTCCATATTGGACTACAGTATGCAGTTAGTACTGTCAAACTAGTCTATACTGGAACTACTAGTCTATACTGTGACTACTGTTAAATACTTTGTAACCAGATGGCTAGTGCTGTTCTCTCAGGAAAGAAAAAATCTGTGCCATACTTACCTGTATCATACTGTACGTACAATACTACAGTACAGTACTATACCATACTACCTTACTGATGCATATATATAGTGCTTGAGATTCTGCTAAAAAATATCTTTCTTTCTCCGTCTCCCATATTACTGTGTCTGGACAGAACTAATGCCACCTTTAGGAAAGACATGTTATGCTAATGCAAGGTACTGTAGAACTAACTTAACATGGCCTCAAGCCAATGCTAATGAGATAACTAGTGTACATTCATTTTGCACACACAGTAATTAGCTTAGTGGATACCCTTTTTCGCTAAGGGAAAATAATATCCGTTAGCTATTTAGGTCATATTATTTGCCCTGATTTAACAGAGCTTCGTGCATCTGGACAGTTGAGATTAATTTTTCAGAGCTCCAGTCCAAAAAACTGAAAAGACTACTGTATGTAGTATCTCAATCTTTAACATATGCTGCCACTTGAGAGTTTTATGCATGAAAAAACAGGCCTACTGCCCAGAGTAATAACCTGTGAAAAAGAGTTAACAGCCAAATATTTTGTTTAACAAGTTACTTTTATCTATTTTTCCCTAAAATAGCTATTAAGCATAATGTAAAGTAGACTATGAGTCGTAATCAGAGTATTTTGATGGGGCAAATAAAATAGTGGTAGAATTTTTTTTATATGACTGCATTTTTTCATTCATGTTGTAAATACACTAATAATCCTGAAAATGTGAATGAGGAGTTATTAAAGTAGCAGAACCTACAGCAAATTAAATTCTCAGGTTTTCCACTTAACACTTTGGGGTTATTCATTAAAGTGCAAAAGTGCAGATCTGACATTACTGCATGGAAACTCCTATTGACTTGACTTCTATAAATAATTGGGTGTAAAAAAAATCTCTGTACAAGTTTAGGGTCTTTTAATACATTGCACAGCAGCAGGGCGCAGGCCAACCGACAATGTATATTCGGAGAAAATGCCCCTCCTGTTTAGACTAACTACTTAGATTGTAAGCTTTTCGAGACAGGAACAGTGATCCAGCATGGCCACACCGATGCTGGAACTCAAATTACAAAGAAAAAAACAACAGTAGCCCAGCTCAGTGTGTAAGGTATTCACAAGTGTCATAAGCCGTTCTTCAGTGTTACTCTTGTGTATTCATTATTAAAAACAAGTGGAGAGCACGTACAAACACAGTGTTTCCCTGAGGAATGGTTGTACTCTGGAAGCCCATGAGTACTGATAATGAAGTGAAATTAGACAGAGCATTGATGTAGTCATAATGTGTACCCCACTGAAACATAAGCAGCTGCCTCTCGGATGTCTCTGTTGTCCCCTTGAAACTCCCTGAGGTCATCTAGACTTACTGTACTGTGTGTGTGTTTTTCAAAAGTGCAACATAGAAATGTAAAAGTGTTGGTACTACTTTTTTAACGCATATTCCTCATTAACTGGACGGAACTGGAGGATTTGCCCATGCTAAGTCCGTCCTTTTCCATGGTTTAGCACGCACAGAGGTGCAAACTGGGGGTGCTAGATTTTCTGGGGGGGGAGGCAGTTATAGAGGTCCTGCGCTCTCCCTTGAGGCATTTAAATGAAATGCTGGGGGACTGCGCGAGGTCTCTATAACACACTTGCCTTCCCTTCCAGCGACGTGTCGTCATGGTAACCCGCGTCAAATTACGTCGTGGGGTAACGTTACCATGGCAACGTGACGTCAAATGACCCAGCACGTCATTTGACGCTGGGGCCGAGCAGGGGGGGGGGGGGGCGCAAGGTGCCAAGTTGAGCAGGCAGGGGTGCACACACCCCTGGTTTAGCAAATGAAGCACAATTGACTTCTTTAATGTAGAAGAATGTACACAGTACGTTTAGCAGGCCTGACATGTATCAGAAGGCATGTTTAGTAACGGAAACAGTTGATTAATGGAGAAAACTGGTTTGGGATTTAGACACTGTATGTCTAGTTATTTTGTTACTGCACAGTATTGCTGCCTTAAGGTTTTAAAGTGTGTACCAGCCCAAGCCAAAAATAACATCAGGCAAGCACCGACAGGATTTGTAGGAATGTCTTTTTAGAGGGGGGGAGGGGGGAATGCAGCATAACGATATTGAAATCTTTAAACACATCCAACACACAACATCCCTCAAAGCTCCTTCCCTTGAAGAATATATAACTTACAATAGCTGTAACATAGAGGTACTTGCCATTCTACCGTGTTGATTTCCCTCAAGATCCTCTTACTACTACTAATAGCCAACAGGAGAATCTCTCTTCTTTATCAATGTTAAGGAGAGAGCACTTGATGTACATTCCCTCAGTAGAAGTAGCGTTGGAACTGTAGGCATCCTCAATATTGCTTTAGATTGCAAAATGATAAATGTCAGGTGGGATTAATTATTGAAGAGGAGATTATTGCTTCTTTAAAAGCAAATCTTACCTCTGCAGTCAAATGCTTAAGTACATCTCTGCTATTATTAAGAGTTGCTCAGTTGTTTTCATAGTGCAATGTAATTAAGGGAAAGCTTTAGTAAATGTTTATTGCATAATTAGCTTGTTTTTTTTAGGGGGGTAGCAGACAAGAATTAAAACATGCAGAAGTACTTTTCACCAATATTCCCGAAGGGAGATCAATTCAAGGACCTTTGAAGGATCTTCTTTTTTTTAAGCCACAAGCAATAAAATCTCAGCCTTGTTGTAAATAGGTTATATGAGCTAGTGTAAGGCTGTCTTGTCTAATAATAAACACAATTTAAGTAATCTTATAAAGACAACGATTTTAAAAAGTAAAAGCACATTTTAACAATGTGGCGAGGCACACTGTAGTTTTTTTGAGATCCGGCACAAATGGTATCCAGGTTATAACGCACTGCGTACACATTACAACACAACTGTCTCTAGAGTGTTAGCAAATACTACCAGGAAATCTACAGTGAGTTGTGTCCTAATACACTACATTATATTGGGCACTGGTAATGCCTAAGTTCCATCATAACATTAAAAAAACATTTTTACCAAAAGTTCACAGTTGGGTTTTCTGATGGTAAATACAATCTCATACTGTATGTACTGTAGTACAATATACCAACATTTCAAACTAAGAACTTTAGTCACTGTAAGAGGTGTGTGCAGAGGTATGCAATGGAGACCATTTTTAACATGAAACTAAAATAAGGCTTTATTTCCTGTTCCTTTAAACAATACAGCAAACAAAAAGATACATAAAACAACAAACACCTATCCCTGTGTAAGGGAGGACTTACTTCCCCAGCCCCTCTCTGCAAGACTGGGGGGGAAAGCCCTTTAACCACTTATCCCAAAGTCTCAGCGACACCTTAACGCAGGTGGCCCTTCAGGTCAGTGATGTCCAGGTAGGTATCTGCTTGAGGGTCCAGGCATAGATGTCTGGTCCCCTTGTGCCTATCTCTCAGGACACAGTCCTCCTTTTCCTTATGTCAGCGCCATTGTGAGCTAAGCAATCCTCTACCTGTTTCTCAGACAGGCTTTTTCTAAAAGTCCTAATCAGCCAGGTGGAGTCAGGTTAATTGCCTGTGTGCAATTAACCAGCACACTGCTGGATTTAGAGGCAATTTCTCTCAAAGAGTGATAAATCTCCACAGCTGGAAAGCACAAGCTTATATATCCTGCTTATATATATTGCTTATATAAAGCAATGTATACTGTATGTTTCTCCAGGGCGTCTCAGGGGCACTACTAGATTAAAATCAATTTCGTTTAAAACAAAAATATCTTTATGTTGTCTGTTATGGAAAACATATTTAACTTATCCATGTCTCAGCCCTGATGACTGGAAACCACTATGTATGACCTCTAAAAATGCCATAAGTACAGTATTGTATAATCTGTGCTATTTGTTATAGGGATTTTCACACTAAGGTTTTCTAAGGCCTACATTTGCAAAGCTACTGCACCGACACACTTTATTCGAGCAAATACCCAGTATGTACCTGGCAGATACCTGGAATGCGCCGCTCCTCACCTCTGACAAGCCCCGTTGCGTTTGCCTTCCCAGCCTGGGTTCATGCCCGGCTGACGGGCGGCTGATCTGTTAAATGATAATGATTAGGATTTAATAGGCTGCAATGCTTCGCGTGTCTACCAGATGGCATAAATTCATGAATTGTAATGCAGTATATATATATATATATACTGTGCAGTATTGCAGCCAGCGGGAATAAAATGCTTCAATCCCTGCCTGGAAAATAACCCAATGCACTCGGGCAGAAAACAGTCACAAACCTCAATACACCCGGGTATAACCGAATTTGTGGGACTAGCCGAGCTCGAATAAAGTGTGTCGCCAGTGTAGTATGTAACATACATTAAGTTCTAATGTTTCTCACGATAGAGAACCCATTAAATGACAGAGTGGTTTCCAGTTACAGTATTGTGTTGATAGTGTGGGACTGCACCCTGAATTGACAAATGTTAAGTGCTTGGTACACTTTGCAAACGGGCTGCTACAGCAGAAACTCTTCACCTCTGAGGACTGGAGTTCTGTTGAGAAATGACTTTCATCACAATACAGGAAATCCCTACTTCAGGAATTCCTCTGTCTTCCTCCAACCTCACATCCAGGTCCTAAAATGATTTAGTTTTATGGTAGGCTAATAATAATAAGAAAAAATGGGCCTAGAAAAAAAAAATGGAAGTACTGGCTGGTACTGAAAACATGTCATCGTCCCTCTACTCATAGCAATAATTTATTACTCTTCTTAATTCTACCAGGCAGCAAATCACAGCAATAGTGTGTTCCAGTCAAGTGCAGTGCTTTTGTGGCCAAATATTATGAATAGTAGTTTGTTTGAACTTCTCAAATACATGAAAGTCACTGTATAAACGTTTTGCTTTTCTTTGGCACAACTACACAGTGCCTCCTAAGGGTTTGTTGAAGTGAATTTGCTGGATAGAAGCATTATTATATAAGAAAGTCCTTATGGGGATGGACACCAGAATGTCCTTCATATAGAAAAATGTGATTAACTGAGTTGTGAGGCTTTACAGCAGGTAGGCATATGGCTAAATGGGCCAAGGGCCCTATTATATTGACAATTAATATGTTTCTATGTTTATATTTTTATGAACCCAATAGTTACACAGTTAAATAGTTACCTAGTAGATGAGGTTGAAAAAAAGACATTGGCTCATCTAGTTAAACCTATGCTAAATTTAGATGACAGATACTTATCCTATGTTTGTATTTGCAGTATTTTGGTCAAGAGGAAGGTAAACAAAAAACCCAGTGAATAATCCTCCAATGTTGTCTCATAAGAGGAAAAATAAATTCCTTCCTTACTCCAATGAGTGAATGTTGGCAAGTAAATGGTACTTATGCACTACTGTAAATATATTATATGACAGTGATATCACCAATGCTGTATCTTAGATAATTGACAATAAGCGATAAATATCAGATCACCAGTAGGTTTCATACCTTTATGACGGATATGGATTTTGACCAAACGGTACATTTCAGTGCAGTGTAATTACTATCCCACAGAACATATAAAGCAAACACTGAGAATTTACAATATTCCGATAGTTTTAATGAATGCAGTCCCATCTTACTCTAAAATATAGAAGAAAACAAATGAATTAAATTCAAGTTGCCTATTGTTAACTAACATCGAATTATAATTTTCCAAATGTATTTATGTATATTACAGATTGAGGTGTAACCATATTTAAACCTTTTATCCTATTCTTATTGGCTGCTTTGCGACATTAAGGGCTGTACTTATAAAGCGGGGCTATTTACAAAATCGTGCCATTCAAATAAATGGGCCTTTAGGTTTCTTTCCCCTTACAGTGCACTGTAGTGACCCTTATGACATTCAGGGAATGTCATTTGAAATTGCTTGGTCTGTAGTCCATTCATGTCACTGTACGCCTGCCCACAACCATATGATCTCATCCCCAAACTGGCATGTGATCGAAATCCTGGAAGAGTGCTGCCAGTCTTTGTGAGCTAAAGACTTCAATCTTGGCACTGCTTCATAAATATGGCCCTAGAAAGACCTCTTGGGATTACTGTGAAAAAAATCTCACTGCTACTGTGTACAAGTCATTCTGGACCATTTACAATAAGTATTTCTAATAGACCCAATATGATGAACAAAACTAATGTAAGCGGCTTTATTCTGTATATTGTTATTTTGCCAATGGGAGCATGATCATAGCTTTGTAGCAGAGACCTTATTCACATGTGAGTTTCAAAACAGTTCTAATCAAAGATGCTTTCACATCTGATTTAGACAATGAATTGCTGTTATCAGACAGTTTTCAGCTTCATGCATATTCTACTGAAAGTGTAATGAACCAGACTTTTCTACAAGAAACAGACTTGCCATGTAAAATGTAAAGGTACAATCCCTGAGGAAATAATGGGTTTACTTCATAATGATTTAATGAACGTAAGTGTTTAAAGTCATGGATATATTTAAGAAGAGCATTCTGCTTTCCTGCGACTTTGACTCCCTTTTTAGAGGAACTGTACCAGTGAAAGTAGCTGGCTGCAAGGATATTTCTATTGAAAGATAGTGGAAGAGTCTGCAAGAAAGTAATTGTTTTTGAAATATGGTTAAAGGAACTTTACAAATGTCTAAGATGCAGTAATGCTGTGATTAAGGATTCAATATGTAGTATATATACATCCTTATAATATTAAACCGAACGAAAACAATTACTAATGAAAGAAAGCTATTGAAACCACACAATATCATCAATGTATACTTTTATTAAAGAAGCCGCATTTCTCAAGAAGTGCTTATTATGGGTGCATTTGAGATTGCAACTTTGCAACATTACTATTATTTTCCTTTGATATTCACAGTATTGAATGGGTATCTATTGCAATTTATGGTTTACAAAATGAATCTTAGGCAGTGGTCTGGGGGTTATTGAAGTTCTTTTGAAGAGCCCATTTTCCTAAGGCGCAGTCTGAAGACCGCGCATGGCATGATCCCATTGCCTTAAAGCATTGATCACGCCCATAGAACGTGCGGGCGTGCGCACGACAGCAGGAGGGGGTGCGCGTTGTGCAAGGAATCAGCTGAAACTGATTTCTCTGCGTGATGGGCAGGTCACGTGAGCGGTTCGCCCAATGAGGGTGAACTAGCTCCGTGACATCACAGACACACATCCTAATGGCGCGTGTAGCATGTCCAAAACACGCACCCGCTTCAGGCGGGTGACGTCACGGACACCCACGCCTCCGCGCGGGCGAAGGCAGTATGGACGCAGCCTAACACGATATCATCACACTACCAGGATTTATGGAATTGCCTGATAAGAGAGATAAAGCAGTGGCTTATCCTATTTGTTCTTTTGTCATTGGGAGGCTTTATTTGAAACATGTGTTTTTTTAACAATATCTTGTACAAAATACATTTGTTCAACCTCTTCAGGTTTTACAGTGCATCCACATTAAGAGTTGTTTTTCAATGTCTTCTCACTGGACCACTTTTGCATCAGTTTTGCTGGAGACTTTTAAAGATATGTCCAATTATTTTTAACCCTCTTGAATTAAAACTCTCTGGAGCAGAGCCTTCTTTACCTCCCATATCTGTTTGCACTTGTCTGTTCTAACTCGTATGTCCTTCTGTTCATGTAATTGATGTCACTCTGTACCCCCCACTGTACTGCGTGGTGAAATATGTTTGCGCTTTACACATAAACACGAAAAATAATATCTGTCAACATTTTATCTTTGACCATTTTAATTCATGAACCTATAGCAGAGGTGATCAAGTTTGAGGGCTATGATTAGTCTTATTTTTCTTAGAAATAGATACCTAAACAAGTTGTCATAGGAATAATTCATTCTATGATATTATGTATGTGTTAATTAGAGAAATCTGTCCTGTTGATAGCCCTTAAGGACTGAGTTGGAGCAACCCTGATCTAAAGGGATTAGTAACATTATGTTGCACAAACAAAACACAAACATATATTAGATTTGGGAAATATTGTAACATAAGATTTAGGGATTTTTAATTCATTTTATGTAACCCTCCTTTTCCGGGTCTCTTACATTGGATATGATAGGACCCTGGTTCTGGGCTCCTGGACCGTAATCCAGCCTGCTGGCTAGGCCTCCCAATGCTTCCATGTGTGAATAGCTCTTTCACAGAAGCACCTTTGAGAGGCCTGCCAGCAGCTGCTTGTATTCAGATCTCCAACAGGAAAAAGAGAGAGAGAGCTGCTTTTACTGCATGCTCGTATGTAGGCTGGATTCCTATCTAAATCATTGAGGAGTGTAATAGTCAATTAAAGCAGGGATTGAAATTACACATTCACTGATAGGAGGGATAAATTCAAAACTTGCCAATAGAAACCTTGCTTGTGAGTTTTGACATCCAGGGCCGTTTTTCCCTGGCTCCGCGGTGTCTACGTAAAACAGACTTTAAACAGTAAAACAGACTTTCAAAGTTGCTCTGTTGCAAATAGCAGAGCAACCGGCTTCGTTTTGAATCTAGGAAAGTCTGCCTCGCAGAGACTAAGGGCTTATTCAGAGAGGGTTGATAAAAAAAATCGCCAGAGAATGTAAAATGCCGTTTTTTTGGGTATTGCTATCACGGTATTCAGAAAGGCTCGATTACCAGTGATAGAAAAATGCCCAAATTGGGCGAGTTGCTGCCAGCGATAGCATCAACCCTCTGAAAAGGCCTGAACCGGCGATTCATTTCTGCTGCAGAGAGAGCTGCTCTGAGAGAGCCGCCTCTCCCAGCTGAAATGTCGCCCGAAAATTATTTATTTAAATATACATTTCTTTAATAGTGTAGAGGTGCAGGGGGTCTCCGGAGCTGAACCACGTTGGGTTTATGTCAGGGGACCCCCTGCTTCCCGAGATACAGGCCTCTTTATGGGGTGCCGGTATCTCCTATGCAAGGAAATGTCCCGGACACGTGACGCGGGACATTTCAATGCAGAGGGATACCGGCACCCCGTAAAGGTGCCAGTATCCTGGGAAGCAGGGGGTCCCCGGACATAAAACCAACGTGGTTCAGCTCCGGAGACCCCATCCACCTCTACACTATTAAAGAAATGTATATTAATAAATATTTTAAAAACCATCAATACACGCCCCCCCTCCGCCCAAACCCATACAGTACAGTAATGGGCAAAATAACTATTATCCAGATATGGATAATAGATTATTTGCCCATTATTAAACACTGCATTAGCATACATAAATAAAATTAATAAATAAAGTTATACTTACCACAACAGCAGGTCCCTCTGTCCTCTGTTGTCAGAAAGCATATATACAAAATAAATACATTCTAATGGTCCCTAGCCCCTTAATCACCGTAGCGGTTACTAACCACTTTAGTCATTAAGGGGTTAACCCACCCTGACCCGGGAGGCCTAAGCACCCATCCCAGACTGATTATACCCACCTTATACCCATTGAGTAGTTTAGTGGTACATCATACCCATATAATAATAAAATGGGCATGATAAGCCTCTATAGCACTCAATGGGCACCCTAATCACAATACAGTAATACACAAGACACACAGTAATAAAAACATAACTAAACTCCAAAAAATCACACGTCACTAAATAAAATCAGTAGCCAGCTAATCCAATCAATAGAAGCAATTACATCAACAATGAATTAATTAAACCATTACCCATCTTGGATTTAGTGATGTCATCTTAAAGGCAAATGAAGCACAGCCATTCTGATTGGCTGGTATCATTCCCTTTAAGTGACGTCATGTCCAAAAAAAAATTTTTAAGTCGGAACATGGTTTTAACAGCCAATCAGGTGGCTGTTAACCATTTTGAGGCTAAATGTGACGTCACAAGCCCTATTTAAGGCCGTAACGCCTCATTTGAGCCCAAGAAGCCGACGAGACAGCATCGGCTGGGATTTAACATGGGGTATTTTGGATTGACAGATGAAGAAAGAATATAAAGAAGACCAAGAAATGGTGACAGATGAAGATAGAAGAAGGTGATTAAAGAAAGAAAAAAGAAGATTGCGGTACCTGAGCCGGATCTTCATGGCGGATAACATCGGATGCTGTTGGAGGCCTTCAAGGTACGTGAGCTTCCTGTTTCCAGGGGAGTCGGAGGGCCACCGCTTCTAATGGTAAGTAATATATTCAATGTTTGTAAATGTCTCTTTTTACAGGTTTAATCTTTGGATGTGTTTTTTGATTTTTTGGGGGAGGCACATTGACTGATAATATATTAATCTGTACCTCTTTAGGGTACAGATTAATACATTATTATGCCAATATTTGGGGGGCATTTCTCGCTTGGTATTGGTGTTGCTTTTTTGCATTTCATATATTATGTGGATGTCATTGTTTGTTTTTTCATGCTTAATGTAATTAAAGGTTTTCGATTGGTGTTCGTTTGTATGTAATGTTATATTATGTTAGCTAATGTGTTTTATGGTTAGTTCAGATATTGTTAGAATTTCTTTCTTTCTATTTAACTGTTTAAATTCATTAATGTTGTAGTAATTCATTGTTTAGATTTGTTAGTGTTACTATTCATTTTGAGTTGGTTTCGGAATTAGTTGGTTAATGGTTTAATTAATTTGTTGTTGATGTTGCTATTGATTGTATTAATTGGATTAGCTGGCTACTGTTTGTATTTAGTGACGTGTGATTTTTTGGAGTTTAGTTACGTTTTATTATTGTGTGTCTTGTGTATTACTGTATTGTGATTAGGGTGCCCATTGAGTGCTATAGAGGCTTATCATGTCCATATTATTATTATATGGGTATGATGTACCACTATACTACTCAATGGGTATAGGGTGGGTATAGTCAGTCAGGGGTGGGTGTTTAGGCCTCACGGGTGGGTGAAGGGGGTATTAGCCCTAAGGATGGGTGTTTAGACCTTGCGGGTGGGTAGCGGTTGGGTTAACCCCTTTATTACCTTAGCGGTATAGGTAATGAAGGGGTTAACTCCCCCCGCAACCCCCCGCAATGCCTAAACAGCCACTGAGGGCCAAATTCCCTCTTCACCCACCCCCGCTAGCCACAGTATTGTATTGTATTGTATGTTTTTACAGTAAGCCTGGCATGGGTGTTTAACACCTTCATTGCCTTAGCGGTTAGCCGCTAAGGTAATGAAGTTGCTGTACATGCATGTTTACTGCCTCGGATGCATGCCGGGGGGTTACGGAGCTGCTATTAATGGTTATCAGCTCCGGAGACCCCCGGCATCAATCAGAGGCAGGAAAGGGGCCTGATTTTTTCTAAGTCCCGACACATCGCAGCTCATCAAGGCCATCTCCCCACCAATTTACCAAAAGTTTTGTGGTGAATTGGATTTGGGGAGAAGAACGCCTTTTAGGGCTGCGATGGGCTGCGATATGCCGCGACAGCCGACTCGTGGGTCTCTGAATCACGTGAGTTTATCAACCCTCCGAAAATGGTCGATAAGCAGCTGATCGCCGCTCAGTTGGCGAATTTCGGATGGCGATAAAATTTTGCGTCGATACAGGCCGTTATCGAGCACTTATCAAGGCTATCTGAATACGAGTAGCCGTTTTGGTCGATAAGTGCTCGATAAGGGCCTTATTGAGGCTTTCTGAATAAGGCCCTAAGTCCCGTATTTTGTGGCCACATTCTACAAATCAAACGAAGCGGGTGCAGCTAGGAATTGAAGCCAAAAAGAATACAAGGAGAGTCGGGTGTATATCCCAGTCAGGGTTAAGTCCATCCAAGTGGGCACCATGCACCTAGGAAAGCCTAGATTTTTTTCCACCAGACCCCCAGTAAGTGTACTTTTACCTGTATATTGTGTAATTCTTCTTGTTGTAAATTTTGTTTCCACTACCTTGTTTTGCCTAATGCATGATCCGGTACAAATATAAAAAGGTGTTACAAGTTCGTGGTCTCCCGTGACAACTGCTTTTTGAGGTCCTCTGCGATTTCTTTTGATCTTGGTACACACATGTATGGTGATGACCAAACTCACAAAGTTTCTGATCGTTATATAGGACGAGGCCTCCCAAACTCACACCTAAAGATCTACCTAATTATGTTAACACATGATTCTAATTATCCTCTTTAATTTAGCTGATAAAACCAGGGTTTCTTTGACTTTTGCCCAATTATTCATTGTTTGTCTAATTAATACATCATTTTGTTTTAAAAGACATGGAATTGGTTACTATAACCCTATTGGATATTTAAGAAAAGACTGTTTTTCATTCAAGAAGGTTATCATGGAAAAACTATGGAATTTCCATAATTATCATTGGTGTTCACAAACTTTGTCTCGCCACTGTAGATACTGTATACTGATGGAATAATGAAGGGCGCCAGTAGTTTCTATAGTACAAACTGGAGCGTCATTAACAGCCGTTGATAATGTTCTTCATTCTTAGACACATCTCTATTCATAGTTATGGTATATTTACAGTGTTTGTGCTATTTGCTTCTTCCCCAGTAACTTAATACGGTAGGGAAGTACTTAGGCTTTTTTCTCTTTCTGTTAGCTGAATTGTTCCTCTTTTGTATAGCATCCGTAAAGTACCATTACTAGTGAGCCCCATGAGGGCATTGGCCAACATTCTATCTCCTCGGCATCAGTATCCCAGTACTGTACATTGACTGCCACCTCTGGGCAGACTGTCTGAGTTAGCTATGGTATAAAGTCCATGGAATTTAGATGTATTTAGTTTATTACATTGTCTTTTAACATACTAGTTAATCCTATTTCTAAATTTCCCTACGGTCAAATGCTCTGTGTTATTACTCAAACTTATCTTTTCTGTACAAAGATTTTAGTACAAGTGCACAGTGGGATTGATTGTCATATGTATTATTTCTTAGAGATTAATACATTTGATGTTTTCATCAGTTTCTCTCAAATGTATCCACTTGATCAGTATACATCAGATTAATAGTATATAAAGTATACATTGAGCATCTTCTATATTGCCATTAATTTCTAAAGTAACATTTATATGCATTAATTGTTGGGGTGTTGTGTGTAAAGGCAATTGTTCTAAGAAGTTATGCCTTTTCTTATTTTTATTTATTTGTTATTATTGCTTACTGTAATAACAGGATCTTGCCACACTGTAGCCAGTATATTTCATATCTAAAAAGAAGGGGCTATACGGAAGATTGAGGAAGATCTTGTGTTTTTTTTAGCTAATGTTTGTTTAAATAAAGCTGTTTTGAATGTTTTTCTTAAAAAGTTTGTGTACCTAACGTGATGACGCAAAGACGTTCTGTTGGATGCGTGATGACGTAAGTGCCGGCTTTTTTGCCGGGCATTAGAGGTATTTAAAAGTCCCTAGTGAGGCTAACTCAAAAGGACTTTGATAAAGCGCAGGCAGCGAGAAACATGTCGTTCTTGGTCTTACTTTTTAACTTTTTCAACCACCCTCTTCCTTGCTATTTGACTGGTGGTGAGTCGCATTTTTTTTCTTTTTCTCTCTCTTTTTTTCCCTAATGAGTTAGCTATGGACCTTCTGATTGAGTCGATCCAACTATACCCTAAAGTTCATATCTGGGGAACCCCTTTTGGGCCCAGGCTTCCTTGTATCTGGACAAATTTGGTCATCATGGCCATTGCTAGGGACGCTGTCTGGGTAGGAGACTTTTTCAATGTTTATATTTGCAGTGACATTGACATTTTATAAACATTGACACCAATGATTATATTTGCACTGCATACTATAAAGAATTCCTGCATCTCTTTTCTAATTTTTTTTGACACCTCAGTAGTATCTGCAGCTCTGTATTCCATCTCAGCACAGCTACAGCATAAGCACTGTCTTCTATTTCATGCAGGCGCCACCAATGTTTTAATGAGTCTCTAGGCAATGGCTCTCCTCTTTGGACGCTTTTGTTTTTACTGTGGCTATACGCATGTGTATATAACCCTCGCTATGTGCAGGCTCCACTCACTTTATTTAGTTACAGGACAAGCACTGTCTCCTGCAATTACATAGATGCGCCACTAATGTTTACATGGGCATCTATGCAATGGCTCCGCTCTGTGGACGTGTATGCTACAACCACATATTTACACATGTGCATGTAACATCTGCTATGCGCATGCTCCACTTTCTGTTTAGATGGTTCCCTTGGCAATGAACGCATCAGCCAAAAGGGCTTTTCAAACTGATACACGCATGCGCAAGACAGCACGATATGGTTACCATGGTGACAGTGACCTTTAAATAGCCTGATTGGAATGCAGGCGCTTAGATACCCCTGATGAAGCTACTTTGCAGGAGGGAAATGTGCGTCGGGCATCTAGCATTATGCTGTACACAGCAGACACTCAATGGTTCTGCAGTTGGGATATCGGGTGTGGGATTAAAGAGCTATAGGGTCTAGCAAGCAGGATATTTGAGTCAGCATATGCATAGTGCAGCATCTGTCTCTATCTAAGGCCGAGGTTATAGTAGCGGAGTCGGTACGTGCATACGCCAGTCAAGCACTCTTCCATAGTTGGCTATTGAAGTTAGCCAAGCACTTGCTCACCTGCAGGCGATGTAGCGCGTTAACACAGCAGCTTTTTACGGAGACAACATTTTTTGTCTTTTCATGTGGCTGCTGTGTGACGTCAGCGTCGCGTGAGCTGGTTCAGCCAATGAGGGTGAAACAGCTTCGTGACGCGTCCGCCGCGCCCCCGCCATGCCCCCACATCGCCTCCCCAATCTCCTGCAGCCAAGTTCATAGATCGGTGGGGCGTGGTCACGAGCTCGTTTGCGCGTGGCCGCGTAGGTAGTATTATCTCTGCCTAAGGCTACACAATAGTGCTGGCGACGGCGACGCGACGGTCACTGGAAAATCAAATAGAGATGACTTCCAGCGATTGCGACCAATCTGTTGCTCCGTCTCGCCGTTGCATCGCATCGGGTGGGTGGGTGTCATTCACCTACAAACCCAGTCACTGTCTCCCACCCACCCAGTCACTGTCACCCACCCACCCAGTCACTGTCACCCAGTCTGTCTCCCATTCACCCACCCACCATCATTCACCCACCCACCGTCATTCACCCACCCACCATCATTCATCCACCCACACACAGTCAACATTGACCCACCAACCGTCATTCACCCACCCACCCACTGTCATTCACCCACCCACCGTCATTCACCCACCCACCGTCATTCACCCACCAACCATCATTCACCCACCCACTTTAATTCACCCACCCACTGTCATTCACCCACCCACTGTAATTCACCCACCGTCACCCACCCACCATCATTCACCCACCCACCATCATTCACCCACCGTCATTCACCCAACTGTCATTCTACTGTCATTCACCCTCCCAGTCATCCACCCATTCACTCAGCCACCCAGGCAGGCAGTCACATGTCTTTTGTTGAAAATATAAAAATAAATAGGTTGCATTGTAATGTTTTTTCTTTATCACAATAAGAAAACAGTTAAGTAAAAGTTGCACGCTAAAAGATATTTTTTCGTGGTAGGTTTCGCTATGGGTTCGGTGGGGGGGTTCACTATGGATTCGGGGGGGGGCTATGATTTCAGGGGTGGGGAGTGGCTGCCCCTTTCATTTGTCCCGGGCCCCATGATTTCTGTTGGCGACACTGCCAGTGGCAACACTCTCTTTGTTATATTATAAGTACAGTATTTATTTTAAAAGAATACCAGGAAGTAATACATTGAGCGCTACCTTTCGTTTTCAAGTATGTCCTGGGCACAGAGAGTGCTACTAGTGGCATTCTATGATCTTCCCATCTGTGGTTTGCATCTATTTAATATATTAGTGCCTAAGCTTCCGCTGCCTGCAGCCATATATATATATATATATATATATATATATATATATATATATATATATATATATATATATATATTATATATATACTCACTGCTCATTAAGCCCAGCTTTGTGGTGTTGCTATTTACCTATTAAGGTTTATTATTTCACTGAGTTATAATTTTACTCAAATTACCTACCATCTATAGCTTGACTATCCATTGTACTTTGTAATATTACCAGTTTACCCTACTAATATATATTTTAATTACTGTTCAGATTTGCATACAGTGATATATATTTTAACTTTAATTAGAAAATGTTATGTTTTAACTTGTGGCATACAACAAGTAAATTCTTTGCCAAGAGCATATCTCATATGCCCTTTTTGTTGTAATTCACTAATTCACCTTTTTGCACCACTGATTTTTCACTCACCGCACTGGTCAATTACGTGCTAAATTAGTCGATAACATCCCCCGTCCCTCATTTTGGTTCTTACGAAGAAACTCAGCATTTGACATTATCTAATATTCATGTTTTCATTTTCTTTTTTACTGTTCACTACTAAGCTTTGTTTATCTTCGATACCAATAAATTGTTGAGAGTCCTACAGTTTAATAAAACAATTCACTTAGATTAATGCACTGGTTTAATTTAAGATAGGATTGATGCTTTCAAGCATTCCCATGGCTATGGATATTGCAGGATATCAGTAAATAATGTTTAGTATATCAAATGAAAAGTACTCCATCAGAGACTTCTGTTTATCTTGTAACAATCTCTTAATGCCCGAGAGTGAATGTCTGCTTTTAGAATCTGTTATCTTTATGTTACTGTGCATATTTTGTAATTGCTTCCTACTGTAGATAAATAATATATATATATATCATTGTCATGCATATATCTTCTTAAAATACATATTACATATAATCTAAGCAATAAAGTACATTATCAATTTAGGATAGATGCTTCAAAATTATACATAGATGTGTGTTATTTTACTCTAGTCTCTGATTTGTGGATTTAAATGTTGGGGACACCAGTCTATCTGTTTATAAAAACAATGTATAAACCATCCATGAAAGTAATTCCAATACTATTGTTTGTATGTATGTATGTAAGTCTTTATTTATATAGTGCCATTAGTGTACATAGCGCTTCACACTAGTAATACAAGTGACAATAATATAAATAAAAAATAATACAAATAACAGATCATGGGAATAAGTACTTCATATATAAAAGTAACATTTCGGAAGAGGAGTCCCTGCTCTGAGAAGCTTACAATCTAATTGGTGGGGAGAACGTACAAAGACAGTAAGATTGTGTCTTAATGTGGACTGTTTTCACAAATTATCTGTTGAGAGATATTCTGAAACTAGTTGGCTTTTATATATTTCCAAATAAATTCACAATAGCCTTACTATACATAGGCAGATAACATCTAACATTCTCTGATGGATACAGTACAACCAATAATACTATGAGAATATACAAATATTCCTTGTTAAAAACAATAGAGTACCAGTAGCCTGACCGCATTGCAGAAAGAAGATGAAAATGGTTTTCAACTTCTTTAACTCTTTTATCAACCTTCTTCTCACTTGTGCTTCCTAAGTCATACACAGCATATGAAGGATGATCCTCTTTCCACATTTTCTTCCCACCATTCAACTTGTCCATAAAAGCTATGGAGTTGTTAACTTCGGGTTATAAAGAACAAATAAAGTTTTGTTTTTTTTATTATAGCAAACATTGTAAAATAAGACAATCTTGCTCAAGAAATGTGACAGATTGAAATGATGTGGCCTATTCAGGTAGCTTCGATGTTATCACTGCAACATCGAATGTGTTAGAATGTTCCTACCGTACAGTATGTGAAATTTGTGAAAAATAAGTATTTAGTAAGATATATTGCTGGTTAGATGCCGTTTGGTACAAAAAATGACACTGCACAAATTTCTAGTTACTTTTCAAGTGATATGCCAATGAGATTTCCCTCCGTCAGTCTGGAAGAGCTGTGCAGAGAAACTGTATCTCCCTACACATCTCTTACAAAAGATCGCCCTGTTTTTTATTTTAATGACGTAGGTTTGAAGCAGGGGTATCTGGAGCTGACCCGCGTTCATTTCAGGTCCGGGGACTCCCTGCTTCCTGAGATAAAGGCCCCAGTATGGGGTGCCGGTATCTCCTCCAAGTTTAAATGTCCCAAGTCACTGCCCACATTACCGGGACATTTAAACTTGTAAGGTAATAAAGTGGTTAAGCTCCCCAACCCCCCCCCCCCCAGTGAAGCATAACCACTCACCCTAGGGCAACTACCCCCTTCACCCACCCCTTCTACCACCAACAAACCAGGTATTGCTATTTAAACACTCTATTACCTTAGCGGTTAGTCATTAAGGTAATGAAGGTTGCCTGTCATTTTATTTCTATTATATAGGATTGAAGCAGCGGGTCTCCGGCGTTGATATTAATGTAGCTCCAGAGACCCCCGGCTTCAATCCTATGCAGTAAAAATAATTATACTGCATGAGATGCAAAGTGTAAATCTGATCTCACCACCCTTTACTGTAGGTGTCGAAAAAAAAGAAATGTGTATATATCCCGTGATTTGCATCTCGGAGCTACCTGAAGAGCAGTTGCTGGTAAAAAATGCGAGTTTGGGCATTTTCTGAGCTACTGTACTGTCAGAGGAAGAATGATAACGGTCGTTAGAAAGCCATTTACAAGCGATTTTGACAGGTCATCACAAGCTTTGTGAATAGCTACACATGCAAAACCGCTTGTAAAGTGCACTTAACAAGTGGTAAGTAACTTATAGAAGCTACATGAATAGGCCCCTATGACTGTAAGATGAATGTACATTTTATTATGTGTCTCTTTGTTTCAGTGTTTAAGGTGCTTTGCCTCAGATTTGCTCCTGTTGTGTCAGTGAGCAATACTAGTTGCTCTGAACAATATTACAGTATACACACATCAAACTATGTTGTAAATGGTGCAATTTTCCTTTCTCTTGTGTCATTTAAATCCACCAGATATGAATGGCATTAACCTTGTTACATAACATTTAAGATATAAGGATTACTGCCATCGGAAATATTTGCCCCACTTTATGGGTTGTGTGATTCTAATACATATTCTCCAGGGTATTAACACATTTATCAGTATTACTAGATTGAATCAGAGTGTGACTAAGCAGAGTCATTGTTCTTATGCAGCACTGAACTGGCAATAAACCACGGCATAGAATGGCCAGTCTGTAGGATGAGATTACACAATGCTTCCTTCTCTGGCTGGTGAACTCTTCACAACTGAAATGAATCTCGCATCCTGTGACCCTGAAAACAGCAGCAACAGGAAAAGTAAATGCTGTAAACAGCTCTATAATGGAACCTCTGTCAGCTTGTCAGTTTGTGCTGAGCTGTTGGCTTCCCCTGGCTACCGTAACAAATTGGCTTGACCTTTCCATGCAGGTATTATAAATAAAGTATTGTGTGCATTGTAGGGTAGGTCAGACATAGACAACGGTGCCTACGATCTTTACGTACGATCTTTCGCAAGTTTGACTTGACAATAACAAGAAGTTTAAAGTTTCTGATTTTTAATAGTTTAATGTAATTAAATATACATTAACAGCAAAAGAGGACTCATAAGGACGAACCTTTTCCTGTCATGCATAGTCCCATTATTATAATGACAGTATAATAATATGTGCTTATAATGTCTTGGCATTCTGCACAGTATAATACAATTAATAGAATATAATATTTTCCTAATATTGTTTTCTGATATACCATTACAGTGTCTGCTGTACTGTGCAAATACTTTTTCAAGCGTATCTCCTTTACCTACCGAGTGTACAGTCCATGGCATGGGAAATCATGAGGCTTGGCCAGGGTCACAAGGAGCTGGCCCTAGATTTCACACAGGGTTCACCCATCTTAAAACGCTGCTTCAAATACAACATTACTGCAGCATTACTCTTTTGGATACAGATAAAGATGAAGTTACTTCAGTGTTCAGTTGGGTTGTAAAATATAGTCACTAGTAACTCACTGCACTGCCAGTGCATTAACCACAAAATTATTCCTTCTTTTCTCTTTTAGATTGATTTTGTTGAAATATTGTGTGTGGTGTAAGTATATTAACAGAAGTGCATTATTATAAAGAAACGCTGAACTTAATAAGCCAGACCTGTACAGATGTACAAAAACATCATCATGCTAAACAGAGGTGAAGATCTCTCAGTCTAATTGTTTTAGTATGATTGTAGAATATCTTTTTTTTTTTAATATGTCTTCATTTTTTGTAAATAAAAAGGAACAATCTAGATTGATAAACTGTGGTAATCATTGCCACCCAGTTCTATCACACTGGGACCAGGAACAACCTTTTGCAATATAGAACAACTTAGATTCAAATCCTTATTGTTTCACATGGCCATTGTGTGTAAAATGATGTCCTACTCTGGCAGGCATATTAGTGTTTCTGAATCCCATGTTGCACACATTATTATATTTTAGGAAATAAAAAATGCGATGTCCAGCAGCTTATTGTTTCTAGTTTCACCACGGGGGGGGGTGAAGAAATGAATTATATGGTTAGAAAAACGACCCGCACTCTGTGGCAGCCATGATCATATTTGAAAAGAGGGGGCACTCACTGTTCACATCCTGAATGCGGCCACGGTGCACGTTCCTCCATGAAAGCAGAGAAGTATACACCGAAGACAAAGAAGGCAACCCTACTCCAGTGGTCTTAGTATAATAATAGACTCAATTTATTCTGAGAAAAAGATCAACGTTTCCGTCCAAAAGTTCCTTTCTATTCTTGAGAAAGGCTCACTTTTCGACCAGATTGTAAATCTTTTTTTTTTTTTTTATATATATAATAAATGTAGTATGTAATTATACTGTACCAATTAGCAATACAAGGAGAATGGCAGTGCACAGCAAAGAAAGGGATTCCAGGCGAATATAAAACTTGGTTTTATTGGTACATGGCAAATTAAAAAAAGGGTCAAAAACACTCCAACGCGTTTCACATATTGCACTGTGTTTTGTTAAAGGGTAATTATTATACTAACACTGTTTAAGTGCTGACTGGAGTCATGATCATGCAGTAGGTTGAAAATTAAGTTCAGTCTAAATATACACTACTATAAACAAAATATAGATAGGAAGAAATGTATTTCCTATGTGCTGTTGATATCCTGTACTATCTTCACTCCCACATTTGATTCCTCTTGGAAAGAATAAAATACAGTACCGAGCAAGACTTTATCCCAAGCATATCAATTTATCCTCAGTATTCACCTGTTAAGTGATAGGCTTCATAAGTCACTGGAGACTTCACCTCTGGCAAGTTATGATCTCTTTCCTCACCGAGAACTAGCAAAGATAAAGAAAAAAACAACTCCTTCCCACAGTGTACATCATATCAGTGATCACGAATCCATCACTGGTTTCAATAAGCCCATCCCAATTCTGTTTAGAAACAGTCACTTCTGATATGCAGCAAAGTCTCAATAATCACAAGGTGACATTGCTGTGATCATGAACATGGTATAATTACATTAAATGAATAAAAAAAAAAAATTTTGGTGACAGAAAACAGAAATAATGACTTACATATTAGTTTTTACCTATTGTTACACAACTGCAACAGTAAAAGGAAAATTTTCAAACTATTCCAATGTACATATTTTAGGATGTGCATATTCATGGATCCTGTCCGTGCTGATTTTTTTACAAAACTAACATTACTGGACTAGGTTCACTAAAGGTTGATACAGCTGTGTTAAAAATGTGACATTATTCTAAAAATGGGATTGCAGTGATTTTTTTTTTTTTTTTACAATTGCTACTGTATTCACTAAGAATGATTTTTCATGGTTACAATCTGACACAAAGTAAGTCATGGTGAGTAACATGGTGACAAAAACCCTCTACCGTGAAGTGTACTGCAAATAAAAATACCACTTATGAGCACTTTCACATGCCTTAGATATGTCCACATACCTGCCTTTTCCCATTATCCTTTAGCATACAATGTTTCTACTGCAGCCAATGTTCCCAAACCAGAGAAGGATGCTGATGTCACCGGGTGGGTGGAAGTGCATGGACGGAACGCTTTAGCTGACCATTCATTTCTACTGCACCATTTTTCAACATTATAACAGTGCCTTTTTGCATGCTTTTTAAAATTCTAATTTATTTGTGATTTTCTACCCCCAGAGCTAACACTGTTTTGCAGGCAGTAAAGGGAATAGGAATTTTCCCTTGTAATATACAACACAGCTTTTACAGATTTGCCCGCTGGTCAAACAGAATTCATTTTGCTGTGACTTAATATTTGAGAGAACACAGAGGAAAGTAAGTAAATAAAAGTCACTATAGTAATAGGTTTTCTGTAAACAAAGATACTGTAAATGAAAAGAGACAGGTGATTTGTGAATTTTGCTCCCAATTCTGCTGCCCACCAGTAGTCATTAGACAGAGCACCACATTTGTCTTTATCTCAATACGGAGCTAAATTTCTGACTTTGCCAATTCCTCTGGGATTCCTAGTGAGCAACCAACCCAAAGCTAAACTCTGCAACAAATGGCTTCAGCTTGAGACTGCTATTTACACTCCTCCTCGGCTCCTCATCCACAGATCGCGGATTACAGTATTTGGTTCGAATTATTAATCTGTCGCCCGGATTGTGAATGATAGAAATTATTTTGACGGATACAAATCCTATAAAAAATGTTGCCCACCCCATCCCTCTAACTGTCAACCATTGTGGCACTTTGTATATACACATTGTCTAGTGTTGTTTGCAATGCACAAGATGTAAGGCATCTGTCTTTTTTGATATACAATATATTTCTTTATTCTTTGGCATAAACCCGTTGTTGTACTGTTGTTTATTTTGAGTGCTGGGAATCCCCCACCCCCCTTTTTCCTAGAATATTGTGTATTAGGGTTAGGATCCCTCCAATATTCCCGCAGACCTCTAGAACATTTGACGAGCCATATTTGGCGTTTATTGAGTGCTGCCTATACACCATATTTTTTGGACTGGAGGTCGGAATCAAAGGAATATCATACTGTGATGAGCATGCAACTCACCATCCTTTAGCCTAGTAACCAATAGGATTTCTTCTTCAGTCTTTTTCGTAGTAGTCGAATTGAGTGGCCACAAGGTATTGGGAACCAACTCTTATAGAAATTGACATTATCCACTGTTACCTCTGACTCTGTCGTCTATTTTTCTGATGTGCTTTAGTGGTTCTTCTTACTTATCAGACAGAAGTGCTTATTGGGTGATATTGAAGAGAGTCTTCTATTGTTGAAGAGAGTTTTAATTGATTTATTCACATGTGTAAAATAAAAGTATAGAGTAAAAGGAAAATCATTGCCTTAGGCCCTTATTATGTATAATCCAAAGTGGTTGTTCCAGCACTTTTTGGTAGAAAATCCCCATTGAAGTCTAAGGCTAAGGCCCCGCTCCCTCAGTCAGCGCGCCCGCACTGCAGACAGGCGGGGTGCTGACAGACACAGACCGCGATATGCGGTCTGTAGGGAGCCGGGACGGGAGTGGGAAGGGGGCGGGAGTGGGAGGGAGGGGGGCGGGATCTGATTGTGGTGCCGTCCACCCCCCCACACACATACACACATACACACACACACACACATATACACATACACACACATACATACATACACACATACATACACACTCACACACTTTAACCCGCAGCTCCTTCCCTGCACCCCGCCCAAGGCGCCTCCCATTTAGCTCCTTCCCTCCCCTTCTCCCCATTGGCTGACTCGCGTACCAAGTGACGCGTTAGCGCCGAAAATCACTAGGATCTTGCAGCGTTGGCCGGCTGACGCGTCACAGTACGTAGTCAGCCCTGCCGGAAGGAGGCAGCGGGGGCAGGGACCATCCGGGCAAGGGTCTGGTGGTCCGCGGCCGCAGCGGGTAAGCAGCCTAAGAAGGGGATTTCCAGCTGAAAATGGCCACTTCGAACAATGTACAATTACCCCCTTAGACTGTCTTTGGTTTCCCAGATTTTATATACAGTATACTATAAAGTGCTGCACACTATACAGTAAGTACTGTGTGTGCCTCTTTATTTTAAAATCTCATGGCAGCAGTTCCCAAAAACCAAACTTGTAGTCACAACATTAGTTGTTAGTTTATTGTTATCCTAATTAATTTTTTACTGAGTTTTCACCGCTTATTTATTTACCACGGAAACCTCTGCTGTTTTAATGTGTGTGGATGGCAGCGGTCATTTTCATTTCCTCCACAGGCTGATTTTCAGCAAATGATACCTCGAGCATGTAATTGCAGAATGTAACAAGATTGGCATTGCTAAATACAGCAGTATAGGTACTTCATCACACTTGTAAAAAAAGGGTTTTGTTTATGATTAGTAGAGGGGATTGCTGCTTTAAGGCACTGATCAAATATCACTGTTTGTTTGCAGACTGCTGACTTTCCTCTAGGGTTCTAAAATACTCCATGGCTAAAAAGAAATAAAAAATATCCTATTCAAACTACTGGAGCAGCAAATGAATACAGAAAGAAGCAAAAAAAAATATATACATTATATATATATTACCTACTCTTATCTCATTTGAGCAAATGTCTGTAAGCCAACCTCACACTGATGAGACCCATCAAGGTTGAAACATGTCTGTGAGTGGGTTAACTGACTTTGCATCTCCCAAGTCCTTGCTTAAAAGCTGTGTTTAAAGCAGCATGCATTGCCTAAGGGTTGCTCATGTAATGTGAGCATGAGATAAAAAGTGGCACTGTGTGCTCATTTGCATGTCATTTCCCAGAATCCCTTGTTGCAGTGGAAGTGCTGTTTGCTGGGTGATAATGGTGAAAGACAGGGTTGCAGACCTGTCTAAGACATGCAAATGAATATACAGGAATATTTACAATTGCTTTATGCTTTACTGTGGAGGGTTTTAGTCACTTTTTTTACCCACCATAACCTTAATAGTCGTGTATATATATATATATATATATATATATATATATATATAAAAATATATATATATATATACTCATTTATTCTGCAATATATATATTGCAGAATAAATTAGTTCTTCAGTATTACAGTAGGTGATACCTTTTTTATTGGACTAACAATTTATGTCATAGGACAAGCTTTCTAGAGTTCTCCTCTCTTCTTCAGGTCAGGCAATACTGATATACAAAGGAATCTGCTTTATATATATATATATATATATATATATATATATATATATATATATATATATATATATATATTAGTACATTTCTTGTAAAATGTTGGAGGAACAATGATTGTAGATCCTCAGGAGTGCGCTAAATGAGGTCAAGTAACGTTATGTTACCTAAATAGGTAACAGGCGTTATTTTTCCTTCATTTGACGGAGATTCTCAAATCTAATCATATGCATAAATAGAGTCTGTTAGCAAAACCACCATCGTTACGTTACCAGCGGTTTCCCATACACTGCACATACATGCCTATTGGTCAAATTTTAATGTGCCTTATCAAGGTGTACAAAGAGAGACAACATTAGATCTTTTAGTGCTGCACACTTAAATGTCCAATAGTATACGTAGAAATTGTATATAAATTAAAAGTATCTTTAATTGTATCAAATAAAAACATCAAACTAGATCAAAACAATTAAACATGAGGGGGTGTACTTAAGGGAATATATATATAGTTCCTTTATCTGATGTGCAAAGTCTCCAACAGATAAAGATTGCACAAATGGTGTACACGTTATATTGGGTTGCAGTCTCTTGCTGAATATATAAAAAGATTCTATTCGAATATAATTGTTCCAAGATACAGAGTCTCTCAGTTTTGGAGAGGGTCTTTGATGGAGTAAATAGGTGTAATGTTAGCAGGTGGTGGATTTCCCATTAGGCCTGGGCCTAGGGAAGCGAAATTTTGGGGCGGCAAAAATATCTGCCCCCATATACAGATGCTGCGCTCTCTGGCCTTTTGGGCCCGTGGGAAGGCACTTACATGTGGCGGATGCCTCCTCGTTGCCACTCTCCTTCAGAATTGCATCATCACATGACACAGCGGACGCCAAAGTGACGTCATATGGCGTCTCGTTGTCATATCAATGTGACGTGACACAGTTAAATTATATCATGACATTCCATTACCATGGCAACATGACGCTGTGCGACATCACGATGGCGATGACACCACAATTTGGAAGAAGGAGGGCTTGGCACGGAGGCGACCGCCACATGTAAGTGCCATGGGGCAGCGAATCTTGAAATTCACCGCTGAATATTAGTCCCTTATTCTCTGATGGGGTTAATAAGTGTAACGATAACCACTTGTTCTATGGTGTCTTTGGACCCATATTAACATTCTTTAGTTGGTAATAAGAAAAGGAGCAAAAATCTACCTTTGTGGTATAGCAAATGTTAGAAGATATAGCACCGCGTTAAAATGAAAATCTTCATCATTTAGTTGAGCATGACAATCCATTTCTCTCGCATTATTAAGGTGGCGTTATTAACAGAGATTTTCCTGGGTGTTACCAAAAGCTGATGTAAATCTTGGTAAAATATTTGAAATGTATCCTTTTTACATGTATTCATTTTTTTACTTAATTATATGGTATATGTAATATAATAATAACTGTACAAAGTTTGTGTATACAATAATATTTATCCATACATACTGCAACAATAGTAATTAATATTTCTTTTATATTAATGTACAATTAAAATGTAAGTTAGCCTAGTGACTAAGTTGTGAGCCCCACATGATAGAAAACACTCACAACCATGGGACTGTATATGTATGCTTGAATATGCACAAAATTGACTGTATATCTAGTTATTGGCACTAATGTATTTACGTCTGTGTGAGCTTCCCCCCCCCTTTATAAATGAAATATTAATTGCAATTGTTGAGATATGTATAAATATCCATTTTTGTACACCCACATTAATACAGTCATTATTACATTAGATACTAATATTAGTTCACAAAACATATCACTTTAATCACTAACAACCATAATATAGCTTATGATGTGTTTCAGACATTTATGTAATCCATTATACAGATCTGTGTATGTACCTTTATGTAAGGAGTGGGTTAAGTCCTATTCTCAGTACATTGATCTGAGGATCTCTGTTAGTAGGTAAAGTGCTCATTTCCATATGATTTGCATATGAAAAAGCCCAAGGTCCATTAAAATTTAAGGTTCCTTAATTTGTTTAAGGAAAATGGCTAAACAGCAGCAGCTTTGGGCATATGTGTTACTGATATGGATATGTTAAAATGAGATAACTTAACATTAAAAGATAAGCGATCTTCTGAAGATCTACTCCATTGTTGTTACATTGTCATAATTTAAATAAATAATTACAGCCATACAACTGAAATTATTCCTTCTCAATAGCCTTCTGAAATGTTGTTAGAGGTTCTTTAAAGTCACCAATATGGGCAATGTTATTTTTGTAGGAACAATAGATGTCTAAGCAAAGAAAAAACAATGTATCTAAACTACAAAAAACATTCCAGCTTTAAATAAGGAATATTTATCCCTTCCTAATTAATATTCTATTTCCATTCTTAATCATTTCATAATTAATATGAACAGTGTTGTGTCGATCTAACTAACTAAAGTTCTTGTGAGATTCCCACCATTTATAGCCTTGGAATTGTAACTGCAGACATCAGATCTTTACTTGTGTATTCTGTTTTAATTCTTCATATGCTTTTATTGCTTTTTTATTTATTTATTGTCCCCAGCTGTAGCCAAACCCATAATGCATTTTAAGATTATTATTTCAACTAGTTATAGACCTGACAAAAGAAAGACCTCTCCTTTCAAAGGAGGTAATCTATATTTTATACTTCTATCAATATTTCATCGAAGAGAAGGTCAAAATCTACATTTAAATGGAAATATTTAACAAGAGTTAGCATAATATTTGACTAACAGAAACCTTCTCCACCAGGAGAACATGAAGAGAGATAGAGTGAGCTTAGGAGTCTGCAGGGAAACTACAGTATAATTGCTCCCTTAAAACTGTTAGCAATCTTTAAGTCAAAAGAATGATTTATCAGCTCCCCATGGCACATTTATGTTGTTGCAATGCTCATATGAACCCTAGCATCGATAAGAATCTACCATTCAGAAAATCACAGAGCAGTTCAGTTATGACCTTTATTTTTTTTACCAAATTGTTCAGCTAAGGTTGATGGAGTTCTGTACTGTACCTCTTAATTTAAAAAACAAATTGGGTCACTGCTTGAGTGCCGCCCCAAGAGGCACAAAAATGGGATGATGACAGATTGTCATGTATTTTTATGTGTGACTTGAATCTGTACACACAAGATAACATCTGGATCTCAATTTCTTAATTTGCAGGGACTAAGGTCTTGAGTATGCATTTTATATGTGTAATTTCTTTGAATTATTAACTAACTTTTTTAACATAATAGTCTCATCCTTGTAAATTGGCCACATATTTAGATTAGGTACCATACTGTAGTTACAATCTAATGTTCCAATAACAGCTCTGATGGGATACAGTGCAACTCCTCAGTGGTGGCAAATCCCCAGCTAAAACAGGGCTGAACGTAAATTCGGGGTTAGCCTTAGTAAACTCTTTAAATGTTTTACATGCAAACTGGGATCTATTATCAGTGATGACAACTCTAGGTATTCCATGTCTTCATTTAGCATGCGTGACTGCTTATTCTCCTTGCAGATCTCCCAACTGTCCCAGTTGTGGGTAGTTTTGAGAAATAATCAATTTATGCCAAATGCTCTTAAGGTGCCAGCCTTCTCCCATGGTGATAAAGGGTAACCTTCATCAAGGAGTGATTTTTTTGGGTGCCTTGGAAGAAACGTCTGGCATACTTGTCATTGAGCAATGCAACATCATTCATGGTAGCCAAATAGACAGAGTCCTATTCCCCCTGTTTAGTATTTTCTATACCTATATGTCCTCCATGCAATCTTGATAGGATTAGGACAGTTAGGGATGAGTAAAATACAAAACCGCCTAGTGCTACATCTAACTTGGCATAGTTAGATGGAGCACCAGGCCTTTTTGTCTTTTTTTTCTATACATAAGGTCATAATCCTAGTAGCACTCTTTTTGACACAATATATGTGATATGGTGGATTTGGGTTCTGAGTTTGCAGGGGCTGTGTGTGCTCAGTTAGGGATGAGGGAATTTTGGAGGTGCGAGCCACTCAGGAAAACACCATATACATCTGACAGCTCATGAAGGTATTCCAGTCATGTTTCAGGTACACCAAAGACAGCATTATTGGCTTGTATGGCCCATTTAATGTGTTGAAAGATTGTATCACTGTTATTGGCTTCAGCTATCTATGCCCAGAGTGCATGACTCACTCAAAAAGTGGATCTTTATAAAATCGACATGTATAATGAGATCTTCAGTGATGGCCCCATGTATAACAAGTCCTGGCAGGTACATTTTTGATCATCTGTATGCAACCACAAGATGCTTACCTGATTTATACAATAAAGTAAAGCCATAACATTGAAGGTGCAATAGTCATTTTTTAATTCTGGATGATGCTTCTCCCACATCCCATTGTACTGTATTATTGAAAGTTTGATGGTCTGTTCCTATTTGAAAATTTCACCATATAAATATTCATGACAATTTTCACACATCGAAATTAGACCAAGTGTCATTGTTTTGCACCCAGTCCCCTCTGTGGGACATCGATTGACAGTCTGCTGGGGAGAGCAAGGTCAAATAACTATAATACAGGAAAAGTAGTTAATACCCCTTTTATTTTCCTATAACACTGCTTTGTGCTCTTCATTCCATTCTCAAGCTGTGTCTAGCTTGAGCAATTTTCTCAGACTGTGTGTATAAACTTGGCAACAAAATTGATGATACACATTATTAGTATTAAATGCACACAAGTAATGTATGGAGAGTAGAAAAGGGACAAAACCCCTCCACCTCCTTCTATGGATATGAAACAAAAAGTGACACTTAGTGACTGAGTGCTGATTGCTCATTTGCATGTCATTACCCAGAATCCCTATCTGCAGAAGAAGCATTAAGGGATAATGGGGAAAGGCAGGTCTGTCGACCCATCTAAGACGTGAATGTGTTCACAACTGGAATTTTAATTTTCTATTAAATGTATGTAATTGCTGACTCTCCTTTTTATATTTATAAAATGTTTTACCAGGAAGTAATACATTGAGAATCACCTCTTGTTTTCAAGTACGTTTCCTTAGACGGGGCACCTGCCAAATCCACTAGATGCTCTTAAAGTTGTGAAGACCTTTGCTCCAGACTATTCTCCTAATATTTCTGTTTATGTAGGCAAGGCGCTGTATAATGTTCTCTCTTAATGCATTTGTTTAATTCCTTCGGAACCAAGCAGATCATCAGTGCTCCATTGTTCTTTTGTACTATCACCATTGAGTTCAACCATTCTGTGGATTTTACCATGAACCGTATCCCCTAGATTCCTTTAGCAGTCATTATTTTTTAATCTGTTTTTTTTTTAAATGGATACTGGTACATTACTGTATGTCTTGCATGCACTACAGACTGAGCACCTCTAAATGTTAGTGTATGTGACAGGATGTTTCAAAGACTTCATTATACTCTGTGAGTATGTTTTGCAAGTTATTATTGGACATCTCACTGGAAACTGTATTGGCAGCGTCTTGTATTTCTCCCACCTTCTTTACTACAGTATTAGAGCTTCTCACATGTAGGGTCTTCTAATGTTGAATGGTGGGGAACAACTGCCATTTTCAAAAGGGTATAGTTTATTTTTGTGTTGTACCATTACACTGCTTTGGCCCAGTGTTGGAATCAATTTCCCTCCATACTGTATGCTGTAAGACCTATATTAATTTTCGTGATATATGGCTTTGCACTGAGCACACATTTTGATTCCAACAAAATGTCCACTGCAGCACTGTTCCCAATTCATAACTTATTTCCTTCCCATTTGTAGGCAATGTGATGTACCACTCTGTTGTGCGAACATTCGTTGCAGTAGTGCTACCTACACAATGTCTTCCTCAATGTCAATGGCTATGGCTGCTTTTGTACTCTTTTGCTTGAACAACACATTTTCTGAGTTGATTTGTCCCTTCACATTTTCTGCATTTCTGTCCATAAGCCAAACATTGCTTATAAGCAATTTACGTTTCTTTGTGACGCAACAACCAGACAGGCCTGAAAACATTTGATGTGTGTGAAGTGTTTAACCAAATTTGGCGCTCATATACATTTACAATAACAGTGATATAATCAATACAATAGTGATAATAGTGATACTTAGACAAACACAATGGTTGATTGCAGCTGTGACCTGGTGTAGGATTTCTTTCTCAATCCTCATAGAAAATGGCAAGTGGATCATCAGGAAGCGCATACCATGTGGGAACATATAAAAAGAAAAATGCTTTTGGTGCAATATTGTGCAGACAGTGGTGGAGTAAAGTTGCTAGCACAGAATGTGTACACAGAATACTCACAAACGTGAGGTAGGATGAAGGCACATAAAGGTATCTTTAAGAGCTGGTGTCAGTCTGTGGAGTATGGTGTTGCCAGAATAGTGTGGTTCTCAGCTGACCTTAGGGCAGGAAAACACTGGACATAGCATAGACCGTAAAACAATTTAATAAGTGAAGTAGTTATAATCCAATCTACTCACATGTTGCAAGATAAAAAACAGCATTTTAGATCTCAATGATCTCTGCAAGTATCGCTCAATGCTGCCACCGGATGGGGCCTCTCTCTCTGGTCTCCTTCCTTCTCTGCTATGCGGGTCACGAGTGCGTGTCAGCAACCGGAAGTGACGTCACGGCATCCAAGGGTTCCAGTGGGTAGAGACAGCGTCACTCTATGCATTTCACCTTTCTTGGCGTCCTCAGGAGTCATGAAAACATTTGACCCTCTGAATTTTATTTTGAGGAATTCTCATATAAAGTTTTTATGGGTATATACCATGGATGCTCCCCATTCTTAACAGATATACAGATAAATACTAGTCATATCTACGCCTTTTTGTACCATTTGGACCAGTAGAATTATATTTGTTTTAAAGAGGCTATATATTCGTTTTAAAGAGGCAATCCAAGCTGGCAATTCGTTTTGCAATTTTTTTTTAACATAGGATTGAAGCAGGGATTCTCCAGAGCTGAACACTATTAATTTCAGCTACAGGGACCCCCCACTTTTGGAAATACTTACCTCCACATGGGGTGCCGATAGCCACGCCGCTCGACCACCAGGGTTCATATAATGGCAGACACACAGAGCAATACACTGCTCCCAATCCAGTGCTCCAGAGTACTCCTCATTAGTATAGTTAAGATAAATGTCATGTAATAATGTTCCTTTTGGCACATCAATAGGAGAAACAGTCCATACACATGAAAAGCGGTATTATATTGACCCTGTGGTGTTGGGGTTAAATTGCAGTCCCGCAGATCCACAACTCCATGCGTCCCCGTTTAACGGTATGAGGATGTCTTTAAGGTGCAGCAACAACTGGCATATTAGAAAGCACAATGATGTTGAGCTGAAAAATACTTAGAAGCCGCTGAACCGTCTCCTATTCAGGCGTGCTCCCAGGCGAAATCAATGTAGAAGGTAGATGTTCCAATCCAGGAAAACTGCCGGTGCACCGGCATTTTTCCTGGATTGGAACGTCTATCTTTATATAATGGCAGAGGTTGAAATCTCCTGTGCCCTGCAGGCCAATAGGAAATTGTGACGTCATCTGGTTCGGCTAACTATTGGGCCGCGTGGAAGCTTTACATTTTGCCGAGATACCGGCACCCCCTTTGGAGGTATTTATCGTGGGAAGCAGGGGGTCCCCGGAGCTGAAACTAATGGGGTTCAGCTCCGGAGACCACCTGCTTCAATCCTATGTTATAAACCAGTAATACAATAATAATAATAATTGACGTGTGTGGTCCTTTGCATTTTTTACTTACTAAAAATATTTACCTGAAGGGTTATGTAAACCTTAGACCAGGGGAGCACAAACTTTTGATGCTGCGCCCCCCTGCCTTGCCTCCCCCGATCTTGCGCCCCCTCTCCTACCTGGCATCCGCATCAAAAGATGCCGCGTCACATGACCCCGCGGCGACATTTGATGCCTCGTTGCCATGGAGACGTGTCTGGATCTCGGTACGTTTCATGTTGCAGAGGTCTCACACGATCCCCCGGCATTCATTTAAATGCCTTGGGGAGAAGCGCAGGACCTCTGCAACCGGCCGCTCCGCCCCAGACAAATCTCCCGCCCCTCATTTTGCGCATCGCTGCCTCAGACCGATACACAGGTTCATGTGGGATGTGGTTCTCACTGTGAACTAATTGTATTATATGTATTACAGTGTGACCCTTTATGTGTCTGGAAAGTGCAACAATACATTCTATATGTAAATACTTTTTTTGTTGGTGTTTTCCATATGTGTCTTTATTTATCTAATGGTTGTTCGGGCCTTTAGGGGAGGTCCTATGTCTCCGTGCACCAAGCCACATTAGATTTTTACGTATAGTTCTGTTCAAGTACTTCAAGTAGTTGTAGGGCTGCCACATAGTTTTTCCATGTAGATTCCATAGTTCTTTATTTGTAGAGATATTGGCAGTATTTATATACAGCACTGTGGAGCCGACTATTATTTTAACATAAATATTTGATCACTGAATCTTTCAAATTGATGTTTCTTGAATTTACATACAAGTATATACACCAAATTGTCTCTTGAGAAAAACATGTTTACTCAAAGATATGTGGTTGACAATGTATAGTGTTTTGTCTTTAGGGTTTAAGAACTAAATCAACAAAGATATTTAGTAGATAACGTTTGCTGCATTTGCAATAAAGAATTCAGCCATGCAAAACCCCTTCCAGAATGTTTCATATATGAAGGAAATCTTTGAAACATTATTTTATGAGGGCAGTGCTAGACAATGTAAGCAAATAAGAGTGGAAATACTTTTATTGCGTGATCACATTTAATGCTCACCACATTTCTGTTATTTATTATGCATAAAACATAACCAAACAGAATAATTTCTTTTTATATGCTAATGCTGACAACTTCCATGGGTGAAGGAAGCATCAGAGCATCAGTGCGTTGCCATGTGTGCAAAATTACAGCTGTGTCTATTTTAAAATGATGCAATTTCTTTTTCCAGCACAACCAAAGAGATGCATCAGAGACATAAAACTACAATACAGATCCCTGCACCAGCCTGCCTGGAGCTCCTCTTTTTGTTTGGTCACTGGGCTGTAGGAATAGATGGAATTCATGTGATCCTGCAGGCCAGGGGAGAGGTTGCTAAGGGCATTCTCAATACTGCTTACTAAGCTTGCCTGCCCTTAAGAAGTAAAAGGAAAGAAAGTCAGGTCAGGCATACGGGAGATAAATTAACGGACAAATACATTTCTCATCTAAAATAAGGAGATGTTGTTTTATTATTATTATTATTATGATGTAGGGATTTTTTAAATTAGTATTTTCATATAGTATGTGCAATGCACACAATGCATGCAGGCAATTTAAAGCAGCAATCCCCACTAACTCACCCCTGTTTTCCCTTTTTATTTAAAATAGGATTAGAACGGGGGGGGGGGGGGTACTTCCAGGTTTTCAAAGGGGATTTAAAAGGCTGCCCAATAGCAAGCCACAATATTCTATTGGACTGAGATTTTGCAGCCATTTTATTTCCCCTGGAAGGGTATTTAAACTGAGGAGAAAATGGGGAAGGAGAAAATATGGAGGGGAAAATGGGGGGCAGGGACAAAAAAAATGTAGGGGGATTCCTGTTTTAAAATACAGTACAGGAATACATATGCACTAATGGGATAAGGGAAGTGTGAATTCCTATGGCAGAGAGCTGACATTATAAGGATGGGAGTGAGTGATTTTGGTGAGAGGGTTTTGTAGTTAATATTGCATTCATGCTATTGAAATGTCTCGTGCATATTAAACATCAATTTGGTTAGTGTGTTTAAAAGAGAGAGGGGGGAGGGGAGGGGGAGGGGGAAGTCCTGCTCAGCTAAGAATTATACTTGCTAGAGAGGTGCTACCAGGGATAACAAACATGTGTATATAGAGAAAGAGGAAAAAGATCCCTAGAACGGTGCACTCTACTCTACTAAATCAAAATAACAAATAATTTACTAATATATCATAAACATAGAAAATGGTTAAAACCTAAGAGGGTGTGCTCTGGGAAATCCTATATGTGGATTCCTCAATAGTCAAATGGCACAGGTAAATTAACCATAATGTGGCCAATCATGCATGTAAAAACAGTATATACATCTTAGTTTAACTGCATATTTCTGTTGCTGCAGACTACGATCAGACACCTATGCATCTGTTGCACACCTGACATCACTGTGACGTCAAGTGTGCGACAGATGCATAGGTGTCTGATCAGTTCACAGATCACTGAGGTTTGTCTGTTGCTAGTTTTTTACTAAGTTCTTATGTGCAGGCTAGAGTGTTACATATTATGCCATCTAGGTACACTCTGATGATTTTGCCACACATTGAAGATTTAGCTACAGTCACTTGATATTAGCATACATTGTTTCACTTAACAGGATTGCCTTATACCAAAGCAACAACCACACAGGGACCTAGCTCAGTAACTGCTTATACTGTTTTTACATGCATGATTGGCCACATTATGGTTAATTTACCTGTGCCATTTGACTATTGAGGAATCCACATATAGGATTTCCCAGAGCACACCCTCTAAGGTTTTAACCCCTTTCTATGTTTATGATATATTAATAAATTATTTGTTATTTTGATTTAGTAGAGTGCACCGTTCTAGGGATCTTTTTCCTCTTTCTCTATATACACTAGTGTATTTTAAAAGACACAACACCTACTTAGTATTACTATTTGTGCCATACTGTGAATTGCAAAACACATACAGTATGGATCACAAATAATGATGCATATAATGCACTGGTAGTATATCCTAGTTATATACAGTTTGGCATGTAGTTAATGCCGTTAACTATATGGCATTCACAACTTTCAACTGTCCTCATATCACATTTCTTTACTAAGGTACAAAGGGAAAAATGAACCATTGAGCTTGTTATGTTTGATGGTTAACAACTGCTACATTAATATGACAAACTGGGGCACAGAACTCTTTAGCATTAAATATACTATATGCTAAAGGTCAAATTACATAACGTGTTTGTCTTAAAAGGAAGCATATATTGCATAATTATCTGCCCTAGGAACTTTTCTTCCTAGCTTTAGTTTGATTTTGGCCAATCCTAAACAGTTATTCACAGTAAAATACATGTAATATTGGAACATTAGAAACAGATATAAAACTCACAGGACACTGCTGTGAACAAAAGTTATCCAATGTTAATTACAAACATCTACATTAAGGTAGTATTATTAATCACCTTGACTGGATAAATAGTTAGGACATGTCCCATTATAGGTGGTTATTTTCTTTGTATTGTTACGTAAAGTGTGATACTAAGAGCCTGGTATGTGGAGAGTATTATCCTACAAGCCCTAGTTGGTATGAAATATGTTTTTGTGGTTGCCTTTTTTCATATAATGTTCATAGTTGGCCACTTTTCAAATATTGGTAGTACACTGTAAATGACAATGTTGATTTAATAATTCAATTCACGACTAAAGAACAAAAGCTGCCGATCAAATAATTCTCCCGTGATCGACCAGCAAAATCCAGCTTCCCAGGGTTTACATAATGGTTGCCTCTCGGTTTCAATCAATTCTTCAGTCAGTGTAACTCAGCAGTTATAATGTATCCTTATATTACTAAAATAACATTTTCTATTGTTACATTTTGCAGCTCAAACTGCTTGGGAATATTGGAAACAAATAATCACAAACAGGAAAGTGTTACAAATATCTTGCACTGCTGGGAAAGTGTGCCAAAGCCTGATATACTAATCAAAGGATGATCAGTATATTAAAACTCATTACAATTGGCATTAAGAGTTGATTTTTAAAATAAAAAAAAGTAGTATTATAATTCTTTTTACAGAACTGATTAAAAAAAACACACACACATACAGTAGGATATTGCTTGGATTGCTCCTTTTAAAGAAATAAAAAGACATGGAAGAATACTTACTGTAGATGAAGTTATTTACAATGAGTATTATACAGAAAATGAGTAGGTAATAGAGAAGACTTGTCATTTACTGTACTGTACATCCACTGGAATTATTCAAACTGTAACAATAGGATATTGTAAGTAATGTTCTGTCTTGCTTCCGTGTGAATAAGGAAAGAACCACAATTCCAAATCCTTGCAGACCTTCAACCTACAGAGAAGTACAACATAAAAATCCAGTCTTTTAAACAGATCTCAATTTCTGCTTCACGTCTTCTTATTAAGGGATTGTAAACAGTAAAATAAATTATGTCACCATCATTATGTTTTTAAATATATATTCAAAACCCTTGTAAATCAACTGTTGCCTGGCTAATATTAGTGTGCCATGTTTGATGCCAGCAACTTCTAAGACATTACAAAGCATTCATCAGCTGGTGAGTTACATAAATCCTGTACAGTATGTTCCTTTTTAGCCATCCGTTCTCCATTCACAGCAGTTTATCAAATCTTTACTCGATAGTCAAAGTATTGGGAGTGCCAAATATGTACACCCCCCTTAATCACCATGACATTTGAGGATTACATCTGAATGCTTTCAAAAGGGTGAGATTAAGGGAGGGTATTTTTAGTCCATATGCTTGTTGGAAATATGTTTGTTGTTGTAAAGGACTGCTGCCTTAAGGATTTCTTTAATGCTACATAATCCCCGGCTCTGCTCTTTAGACTTTAACCCAGTGCGAGTTTCACTTGGGGAGAAGATTTTCCCAACACATTATAAAGGATATATATTGTTATGTGGTGACATTATCATGTTACGTTGATGCTAGAGGGGAGTTAGATACATTATTACATAGTTATATAGTAGATGAAGTTGAAAAAAGACATACGTACATCAAGTTCAACCTATGCTAAATTTAGACAACAGATACTTTTATCCTATATCTTTACTTCCTTATTGATCCAGAGGAAGGCGAAAAAAAACCCCCAGTGAAATATCATCCAATGGTATCTCATAAGGGGAAAAATAAACCCTTCCTGACTTCAAGAATTGGCAATCGGATGAATCCCTGGATCAACATCCTTCCCATGTATACTTATTTGGTATATCCCTGTGTACTTTTCCTTTCTAAAAAGATGTCTCCATGGGTAATGAAAAAAATGTGTAATTCATTAGCCATGGAGACTGTGATGGTATTCCTTTCTGGGCCAACTTGGTTTAGTCTTTAGAAGTTTTCTAGTATTATCTGTATGTACTATTGGTATCTCACTATTTGTCAAACTCACACTTGCCCCCATTCTACCTCCAAAACCCCTTGTTTCCTCTTCTATTGTATTTAGTTCGCTAACTGTTTCATTCCCCTCCATCCCTCCATTCCCCTCCCCCCTCCATTATGTGCGATGCATTCATGTGTTGACTGCCATTGACTTGGGGGATGGAGACCAAGTTAGGAGAGGGCCCATTGACTTGCATACCTTCAAATAGATTAACCTGTATTCCACATGGTGAGATACTGTATTTGTGAACACATCTGAGATACCTGGCAAAAATGGTAATTAAAGTATGTAAAATATATTGAAATGAATTGAACTAGTATATTTCACAGGTATCTCATGTGTTTACAGGTATCTCACCATTGTGAAGTATAAGTTCATGTATTTGGAGGTATGTAATCAATGGGCCCTCTCCAAAATTGGAAGGTTGGTCCCTTATTTCGTAGCATTAACCTTAACTGAGCTTAGTGAATATATACGATGAATATTATTGAGGCTAATTTGCATAATTTGCACTTATCCTCATGACCTGTTATTTATATTATTTGTTATTTATATGATTACCATGTGTATTACTGCTGTGAAGCACTATGTACATTAATGGCGCTATATAAATAAAGACACACAATACAATACCATTTAGAATAACGGCTGTGGAAAATAAAGCCATGCTTTTACAGAAGCAAATCCTGGTAAATATCACATTCTTTTTCTTCAGTAAATACAGCGTTATGATTAATGGACATTAACTTAGGTTAACGTTATGTTAAATAGTCTTTGTAAATCTGGACCTACTGTAACAGCGTTCATTTTATTTGACGTCTGTTTGAGTGACTGTATAAAGGTTATTTGCACTGGCCGCCGTGAGGCCTTTAAGCAGTGCTTAAAAGAGCAGTTAAGGGAGGGATTGCTCTGCTCAGTATTATAACAAGTTGTATCAACCTTTTAATCTTTAAATAGTGCAGTTATCCTAGCTCTCTGCTCCATTTAAATCGATCAAGTTTGAAGGTAGTGTTAACATCTTTGCTTAAGCGAACAATCCAAGTAACGAAATGAACTGATGAGGGGCCCCTTTTACATAGACAGCATACAGTATATATACAAGGTGTACAAGTTAACTGACTGAACTTTGTCATCAGACAAGTGTGTGCAGGTGGACGTCTCTTCTACCAAATTAGTGTTGCTATGCAAACTGGCAGTGAGTTGATAACAGTGACACATTTTTAAGCAATAGCTCAGGGGAACTCTACTCCCAGTCCTCAAGTGCTCCCCGCAGGTCAGGCTTTCAGGATATCCCAGCTTCAGCACAGGTAGTGCAACAATCAGTCCGTGCTTCAGCACATGTGACTGAATCAGTCTCTACTTCAGCACAGGTGGCTCAATCTGTCACTCCTTCAGCACAGGTGGCTCACTGAGCCTCTGATTGAACCACCTATGCTGGTTGTATAGTATTGTATGTCATTATTTATATAGCGCCATTAATGTACACAGTGCCTCACAGTAGTAATACTCGACATGCTGGGATATTCTGAAAACCTGACCTGTTGGAGGGCTTGAGGACTGGAGTTGAGCACTCCTGCAATAGCTAATGCCATTGCAGGCATGTTGAATCTCTAATACTGTATAAGCAGTGTTGGTACCACGTGTTACTAACATTGCTTAGAGTTTGGAAGTCAGAATATTCAGCCACAAAATATATCTTGATTCATTTAAGCTGTTTAATTGATAGTATTTAAAGCAAGGGCACATGCTCAAGTGAACATGCTGTTGAATAAAGAAATACTGAGTACAACACGGTCCCTCCAGTCATGTGAGGATTCTTCTTCTAATTGTAGCACTGCCCCCCCCCCCCCCCCCCCCACGTGGGTGATACACAGCCTACGCTACCTAGTGTGTGGTGCAAATGCCTGTTAGGGTCAGGAGAGCTGAGTCTAATCTGCGATGGTGAGAGATCAGGAAAGGCTTAGGTTCTTCTCTGAGCACTTCTCATGGTGCTTAGCGCCATCAGCAGTAGTGGGCTCCAGGGTGTTTAGTGATCAGCCCCCACTATTGCACTCTTTCTCCCTCTGCCCAAGGACTGATACTCAGACAGAGGTATATGATGAACAAGGTCTTTATTGGTGACATCCACTGCAGATCTTCTTACTGCAATTCAAGTTATCAGAGGCTCCATACCTCTGGATGGTGCTTTGCCCCTGGTAGTATAGGGCATCTGTGGCTGAATCAGATGTTTCCCAGCCCAAAGGCTGGGGATGAGCACGCTCATCCCGCCACGGGAGACTCTCATAGCTCTACTGCTTCCTCTCTCCTCCAGAGCAGGAACAGGACTCACACTAAATTTGGCACTTCCCTAATTAGGAACAGAAGGGGTAGGCTCATGATCTATACAATACCTATCCCTGATAGGCTTACACAGGCCATGAGTCACCACCTTATTTCTGTCCATCTTAGAGGAGCATGGATGGGGGTCACAAGCCCATAAGATTAACCCCTTACAGCCTGCAGCTATCAGGACTTAGATAACAGGACGGGGAAAGATAGGCAGAAATTCATACTTACCCTGTTACATAAGCTTCTGACACATTTAATTTAAATGCTTTGGGGAAGAGTGCGGGGCCTCTAAGCGCCGTGCCCCCCAAGAAAATTTTGTGACCCACCTAGGGGGCACAGCCCCCAGTTTGCGCACCCCTGATGTAGATAACCAAATACGGTCCTATAGTATCCCCTCTCATAACATGCTCAGGTGACAAGCTGCTTCCCTCTAGGACACTCTTCGAGACTGGTGGCTGGTCCAGTAGTATTAACGCTGCTGGGGTCCCATTCAGAAGCATGGAACCGACAGAGTTATTCTTCCTAGGCCACTTACTGTTTTCAGGGGTTGTGATCGCGCACGGCTGCCATTGCGGTCCGGCTGCTATGCATCAATGCGGCACCGAGAACATTAAGGTTTGCTACATCTATATGGTGGGATGCATTTGTCCTTCCATTGACCTACATTACTAGGATAATCTGATATATCTGTGTCTAGTTAAGTGTTCTGAAAATACTTTGTGTTGCACGTTATAAACAAAGTAAAAATTAAATTACAAATAGGTAAAGAGAAGAAAAAACCAGGGCACAAGGTCAGAAAAGATTTCCTCCTGCTGTTATGTTTGTACATTTAGTGTAATGACCAGGAAAAAGAGTGTACAGGAGATGATTGCTATCATATGTCATATGTGGTGACGACTAGCTTCACGTGTTCATCATTAAGTAAGAGCATGATGTGATTAGATTGAACAAACGTTCCAGGAGAATATTGTTCTGAACGACCCCAGATTTCTTGGAATTCAGCTGAACCATTATATTTGATTAGGTTTGCAAAATTTTAATGAACCACATGAAAAAAAAATAACCCCTCAGAAATCCTATAAAATATATCATCGAACACTTGCCTTAAATGCAAAGTCTTCCTACAGCGCCTGATGATTTAAAGCATATGGAATCCCCCTCTTTAAAATACTTTCTCTTTGTCAGATTCCTATGGTTTGGTCTTTCACCACATGCTGATTATGTGATTTGGCTCCCTCACTTACTGTATGGTATCCAGACATCCTTGCAACTGTGGCCACAAATGTCAATGAATGGATTAAGCACTGGTATTTCAGCATTATAAAGACATATGTTTTCAATTTGAGTGCCAAAAGAAAAAAGAAACGCAGCTCAAAAATACAACATGTAATATGTTTCCCAGGAAAAGCCAGTTGCCTTTATTACTGTTGTACATACCACATGAATACATCCACAGTAAATAGGTATAGTACGTAAACAGCAATGCAAAGTAATGTATTATGTATTACTCTGATACATGAATGTGTCTGAAGCTTGAAATGTTCCCAAAAAATACCTGGATCTTTGAGATGGCAATTTTTTTGTCAACGAGAAACACAAAATACCTCCTCCTCCTTCCGCGGGTTGGTAAAACTCTGGAATCGTCAGATTTAAGTTGAATCCATCAACAGATACAGTATTATTAAATCCATATGGCCGAGACCCAATTACGGATTTTGAAGAATCCGGGTGGCCTTAAAATGAAGCAATATGATGGCGGATTTCATTCTGCGTATCGGATTTGGCAGCAAAAGCTGCAGATCAGATTCAGAAAGGTACACCCATCTCTACTCAAAGGGCTAATTTCTATAGAAAATGTGTTTGTGTCTATTTCCTCTATTTAACACCACAATGCAAGAGGGCACTGAAACGGATGTGTTATTGTGCTGCCATTCTGACGTTTAATATTGTTAACAAAATGTAAAAATGCTTCCAGGCATTTAGAGCTAGAGGAAAAAATGGTTCCTACTAATGGTTGCAAACTAGTTACTAATAAGAAATTAGAATTTTGACCTTTTGATTTTTATTACTTTCTGACAAACAACATGTAGCACAACAAGCCCATCCACTCAGACTAAAGTCCGATAAAAAAAAATCGCCATTGTTTTTTAATCGCCATTTTGGACAGTGTCGCTATCACGGTATGCAGAAAGCCCAGAATACCTGTGATAGGAACATTTGCAAAAATGGCGAGTAGCTGGCGACGAGATGATCACCCCTCTGTAAAGGGCTCGCCCGGCGATTTCTTTCTGCTGCAGAGAGAGAGCCCCCTCTCCCTGCGCAAATCTCGCCAAAATGAAAGTTTTTTCATGTACATTTTATTACTAGTGTAGATGAGCAGGGTGTCTCTGGAGCAGAACTGCATTCATTTGAGGTTCGGGGACCCCTGCTTCCTGAGAAACAGGCCCCGTTATGGGGTGCCGGTATCTCCTATGCATTGGATTCCCACGGTCACGTGGAGCGGGACATTTACATGCACAGTATACTGGCACCCCATAACGGGGCCTGTATCTCAGGAAGCAGGGGTCCCCGAACCTCAAATGAATGCAGTTCTGATCCGGAAACTCCCTTCTCATCTACACTACTGTAGTATTAAAATGTATAATCACCAATACACAACCAACCCCCTGTGCCCCCACATAAAACCATTATTTATTTATTTCTTTTAACACATGATTGATAACAGAGGTCAGCGGGTGTCCTCAGGTGTCCCCATGGGTGTCCAGGGTCCTCAGCTGGTCCCCGCGGGTGTCTGTGGGCCCATGGGATGTGAACGGGGACCATCAGAGGAACCCCGGATGCCCACATGAACCACCCAAAAACCCCTGGACACCCACGGGACCCCTGTGGGGCCCCTGGACACCCATGGGACCCACCAGAGGACCCCCAGACACCCATGCAGATGACCCAGGGACCCCTGGGGACCCACAGGGACCACATAGAGGCCCACAGACAATCACGTGCACCAACCGAGGGCCCACAGACACCCGCGGGGACCACCTGAGGATCCCCCGGACACTCATGGGGACCACCTGGGGACACCAACTGGCCTATGTTATCAATCCTATGTTAAAATAAATAAAAATGGTTTATGTGGGGGTACAGGGGGTGGGTTATGTATTGGTGCTTATTACATATTGTAATATTTATTGGGGGCAGAGGAGGTGAGTGAAAGGCCAAGTACCCCCTTCACTCACCCCCTCTGCCCCTAATAAAGCTGCTGTTGTCCCTTTACCCCTTCATTGCCTTAGCGGTTAGCCCTGCTAAGGTAATGAAGTTGACTGTAAATGCATTGTTATTGCATGGGATTTATGCCGGGGTCTCGTGCTGATATTAATGGGTATCAGATCCGGAGACCTCCAGCATCAATCCGATTCAGGAATTTTTTTTTCTAAGTCCCCTATCTTGCATCTTATCGGCAGCTTCTCACCACCTTCTTGCCAACTTTTCCTGGCGGGACGATTTGGAGAGGAAATAAGCTAATCTGGGCTACTAGAATAGCACGAGTTTGAAAAGCTGGCGATAAGTGGCGAAAGGTGGCTTAACGCCGTGCGTTTGGCATTTTATTTTTTTCCGGCAAAAAAATTGCCGAAAAGCTCTTATCGCCGACTTATTGGGGTTTACTGAATAGCAGTAGGCTTTTTTGGCGATAAGGTGCCGATAAGAGTCTTATCACTGCTTAGTACATACGCACCTAATCATGTCCTTCACTTTTTCAAATAGAATGCTCATTTTAGGTCATGTCCACCATATGAGGAGGAATGTGCCTCTGCCCCTGCACTCTCTAACAGTCAGGAGAGTGATTGTGGGAGATTGCGTACAGTCTCTGCGGAGTGTAATGCCATCTATGCAATACTTTGATGTTTGTCTCTTTTATAGATGAGCATATGGAAGACACGTAGGTCCGCTCGAAAAAATCCCTCCAATCCCCCCAGTCCAGTTCCATACCTAAGTCTCTCCCATTGTTGCATACCCTTTGTTTTCTTTTCTATGCGTCTTACTGAGAGTGAACTATAGAACAGGGAGACTGTCCCCGTGTTGTTTTCAGAATTAGAATAAAGTGTTTCAAAGACTTTTAACAATCTACTGCACGACACACTTTATTCGAGCAAATACCCGGTATGTACCTGGCAGATACCTGGAATGCGCCGCTCCTCACCTCTGACAAGCCCCGTTGCATTTGCCTTCCCAGCCTGGGTTCATGCCTGGCTGATGGGCGGCTGATCTGTTAAATGATAATGATTAGGATTTAATAGGCTGCAATGCTTCGCGTGTCTACCAGATGGCATAAATTCATGAATTGTAATGCAGTATATATATATGTACTGTGCAGTATTGCAGCCAACGGGAATAAAATGCTTCAATCCCTGCCGGAAAATAACTCAATGCACTCGGGCAGAAAACAGTCACAAACCTCAATACACCCGGGTATACCCGAATTCGTGGGACTAGCCGAGCTCGAATAAAGTGTGTCGCCAGTGTATTTACAAAATGTATTAGTGCATGTATTAGTAAAAGAGTTTGTTAGGGAGTCTATTATTTTCATGTAAGTCCTGAAAGGACCTGAAGTGTGTGTTCTTGTAAAGGTCCTTACATCTCTTTATCTCCATTTCCTTCCATAAGAGGAATGAGACGGTTGTTCCCCTCTTGGGAACTCAGGATGTTCCCATAGTGAGGTTAGAGGAGATGGGATTGATGAGAGGCCATCTGTCTTATTGGTTGTGTCCCACAATTCCAGTGAGTGAGAGATAACTGGATGGGAATCATGTTTGGAACATCTTTTGGAGGCTGGGGTATATATGTAATTTACTTGCACTTCATTTTAAACGATTTCTACCCAGGGCTTCTGGCATTCCCTTAATGACCAGTATATTAAATGGCTAAGTCTGGCTGCTCTGTAGTATCTCTATATGTGTAACGGATCGGGGGACTCGCGCTTACCATCACCCCAGGTCCCACGGAGGCTAGCTATTCCACTCCCCTACGTCCCCAATCTCTATCCTCCTCACTGAGCCATTCCTCCATGGCACGATACGCACGCCCAGGCACACGTCCTACGCACGCGTGCGGTCTCCTCACCGATCGCTTGTCTCCTATCGTGGTACACGCACCCCTCGGCGTGCCTCTGTCATCCCAGCCCTTTCCCTACCTGGTCCTCCGCTCCTCCTTCCCCTCTGTCTCTCGTGCCGAGCGCCTCCTCCACGATGATTCCCCCACGCTCTGGTACATGCGCGGTGCGCACGCATAACAAGGTTACATAAGGCGCGCGCACCCGCTCTAGTTATCAGCCATCCCCAAGCACTGGCTCCGCCCCCCCGTCGGTTGCAGGGTATTATCCTAGATTACCTCACCTATCTCCTCCCCTGCTCTCACAGACCTATCCCTGCAATAACCCACTCAGACCTCTGCTCCTCCCTTCACCCCTATTGGCCCTTCTTCCCATATAACCTCACTCTGTCCTCTCAGTCCTTGCTCTGCATAGCTTTCCTGTAGCTCCTGTGTGTGCAGTGTCTATGCCTAGCTCCCTTGTCTGTTTCAGCTCTGGCTCCTGTCCCTGCCCTTGCCCCTGTTTGGATTCCCTTGGTTTGAACTTGAACTCTGCTTTGGACTTGACTATGCTGCCTTCTCCTGCCCCTGAACCCTGGCTTTCGGACATCACTACGCTGCTCTCTCCAACCCCTGAACTCTGGCTCTTGGACATTACCTTCCGACCTCTGGCACCCCGGACTCAGCAAGTATAACATTAACCCTTACTCACCAGGCCCGACAACGCAACTACCACACTCCGGTCACACCCTCACAGCTGTGGGTGCGTGTTATACCCTTACCCACCTCAGTACTTTGGACTGGCCAGGTCTGCGGGCATACAGGAGTTACAATATGTCAGGCAGGACTAATTTGATTCAAAATTCCTTATTGCTCCACACAATTTGATTAATTTGATTCTAGATTCCTTATTGCTCCACACAAACCTATATACACTCCCTGGAGACATACAGTATCTTTAATAAACACAGGGACACAATTATGTTGGTACAACAAGGCCACAGCTTTACATTTCAATTATTTATTCAGCAAATATCATATATTCCCCTGCAAGACTTCCTGTCACCAGTACAAAATCAGTTGGCATACAATACCTGCTATCTACATTGGGACAGCAGAATTAACCCATGCCTCCATGTTAAATGGCAACCCATTACTTATCCAACAGCAGAAATGTCCTTGGGCACCTGGCAAGTCACCACCACCAAACAGTCACCACCACCAAACAATGAACATAAGAACACATTCCCATATCCTTTTTCTGTTTTTTTTTAACTCTCTCTTTTTTGTTTATTTTTGTTTATCATTCCTTGTCACAGCTGGTGGTGGTAGTAGTGGTCCGATTGCACCGGGGGGGGGGGGGGTGGATCGTCTCACAAGATGGAATACTGTGGTGGGGAAGGCCTGTCTGGGGATGTATTTCTAGCTTGGCTGTGTGGTCATGGGGTTTGTCTTGCTTGGCCTGTAGAGAGGATGGTCATTGACAGTATTGGTGGGGATGCGGTGGATAGCCCATGAGTGGTGCAATCTGACTGTTGGTATTAATGTTGTGGCTATCAATAAACACTGTGACCATTGAATCCCATTTAAGTTGTCTGTGTGTTCTGTTGTGTGGGTCGTGGGTTTGGAGGAGCGGTCAGTCAATACCTACCAACACTATGTCATTAGCTTGAGCTTTAGGCCCTTATTCTGTAAATGGCAATAGTGCTGATCAGGCGCTATTGCATGAAAAAAACCCATAGATATCAATGGGGATCTCCAATTAATTGGTTTTATCACACATTATAGAATAAGGGCAAGAGCAACAGAGTCATCAAATTGTTATTCGCTGTATCACACCCAAATCAGCAATATCGGCCAATGATCTAAATCGCATACAGTATATTGCTGATTCGGGCGCTATAAAGCAGATCATGCTTTGATGACTCCAGGGCACATTCACTGCTTGTATTATTGGCTACCTCACAAACTTCTGAATTGTTTCTTGATTATTAATTGGCTACGTGAGATTCAATAACTATACATTAGCACATATCTTTTTATTTATGTGAAATGCTCCATGTGCACATTCAATGGATTATGCATTAATTTTTTATGACATTATGAATTTTCATGATAAAAGGAGCACAGGCTGTGATGGCGAGTGGGTAACCAGGCTCTAAATTAAGCCCGTTTGGTTACCTCTGATCCATGTATTCGTGTTCAAGAGTGTCAGCTCTTGAGCCCAACCGTTGTACATGCATACTGTCTAAAAGTGCAACAATAAAGAATTTTTATGTTTTTGCCTTTCCAGAGATGCCAGCAAGCAGGGATTAAGTTTCAAGGGGGGTTTGCGGAGAGATTGTTGCCAGAATGTGCCTGGGTAGTTGGGGTCCTGTGTTGTCGGTTCCCCTAAAAATGTACTAGAGAATAATGCTTGGTTCTCGGATACACGTAGGCACATTGTCCCGGCAATATCTCCCCTTGAAAGTGCTTGTGCAACTCATCGCTAGAGTTCCCTGATTCAGCACAGCCCAGAAAGGTAAATGGGCAAAGGGATATGCAGTGTCCATGTAACTATGAGGTGTCCCTAGGTTAAGGGGGATACCCAGTTACTGCCCAGATAGCCCAGAACCTGGAGTTGAAAGACACCGGAGGATGCCTGAGATGTGAAGACCATTTGGGTAGCAGGGAAGGGCTCAAGTACCCACCTCCTGGGATGAATGGAAGTCGTCCGGGCTACCATTTGCCTCACCAAACTTAGAGGAGCCTGACCCAGCGGGTGGCATCTTAATAGCAAGGGACTGAGGTGGAAACTTGTGCATGTCCCTTGGCAGATTCAGTTTCCCCGCTTACCAGGCTTTCCAGACCGGCATCGCTCTGATTGGCTAGTAAGAAAGTTCCCACGCTGTGATTGGCTGTAGGATTTTGCGAGTGAACGCCAAAATACTATAAGAAACCTCTCAGCCAATCAGACAGGAGATTCTCAGCGCCAGCGCCCGGCTCTTTGAATGTATTAAAAAGTGCTCTTGCGCGAATAGCAAGGCACCGGCTTCATGAAAACCTACCCAGCTTTTTTGCAACCAAGTTCTCCTAAATGAATGTTGCAGTCACGGTTGGGATTTCAAACCGATTTTAGTTTCAGGACATTTGGAGCTAAGTCCCTGTCAAGGAAAAACTCTATTTTAGAGAGCATAGCAGCTAGGAATGTCTAGGTTTTTTTACCCCAGTTCCCAAGTAAGTGTGTATTTTCTTATGTAGTTTGTGTATCATTGTGTGTATGCCTTTTCATTCAAATAAATTTACAATTTATTTCACTTTACCTGTTTTGCTCAATGTATGATCCTGGTAAAAAGGTGTAAATGCCATTGTCTCCTGTGACACAGAGCGTATCAGTTGAAGCCTAATAATTATCCAGAAGTCTTCCAGCATCTTGCCTTTGTGCATCTCTTGGTGTTAACTGCAAAAAATAATAATTCAAAATAAATCCTTGCAAGGAGATAAGAAGACTTGCAGGTTGAACAATTTGAAAGTTCAGTTTCTCACGTCCTAAATTATCAATGACAGATTTAGCACTGCTAATTATCAGAACAAAGTAGTGAAGCTTGTTTTCTTTTTCTTAATGAATTACCTTAACAAGATTGCAGTGCTAGTTCAGATAAATGATTGTTTCTAAAAACAACATAGCTTGGAAACATTTACCCACAAGACAGACACATTAGAAGCAGGGAGCTGCGACCAGCACTATAATGTTTTTGCTTTGCTCGGGTAGGACCCCTGGGTGTTTCAGATTTCAGATTGCTGCAAGGTCCATGCTGAGAAATGTACCACAACAAGGGAGAGGTTATCTTATGTGTTTAGATTTGGACTTGCAGGATAATGAAACTGGTTCTATGAAAATGAGAGAGCTGAGCTCCGTGCTTTGTAGATCATGACATATCCCATTGTTTACCCCATCACACTTGGGAGTGTTCTGCGGTGCTGTGTATTTGGCGAGACTGTGTTTTGGTTGAGCTTCTAAATGCTGTTTAAGCATGTAGGGCAGTTTCTGCATTGTTATGATACCAATGGTGCAGAATTCTAATTTTTTTTAAATTATTTTCAGGCTTACACATGCACTTCCATTTTAAAAGGAGCAATCCATGCAATATCCTGCATGTGTGTTTTTATTTAAAAAAATCAGTTCTGTAGTATTAGATAATACTTAAAAAAATATTCTACCCAATGCCATTTTTAATGAGTTTCAATATACTAAGAAGCCTTTGATTTCTATAGCAGAGTTTAACACACATATTTGTAACACCTTCCTGTTTGTGAAAATTTGTTGCCAATATTCCCAGCAGTTTGAGCTGTAAACTGTAACAATAGATAATGTTACCATAGTAATGTAAGAATACATTGTAGCTGCTGAGTTACACTTACTGAACGTTTGATTGAAACTGAAAGGCATCAATTTAATGAACTCTGGGACGCAGGATCTTTGCTGATCGATTACGGGAGAACAAATATTTTTATTTTTTAAAGTGCCACATGAATTGCCTTTTTAATACCTGTTGTTGTTCCTACACCTTAAATTTAAGCTTTTAATCTGTACGTTTTAATAACTGTGTGGCCAGTTGTAAATTCCAGAGAGGGAATATGTGTTGCTAGAAATGCAGAAAAGCTTTGGAAAAGTTTGTAAGGCATCAAACAGCTGGCTGCTGTGTTGTTTGTGTTCAGTCATTTCTCATCCAGTGTTAATAATGTGCAAGTTTTGTAAGGAAAAACGATGCCAGAAACCTAAGTAAAGAAAACAAATGCATACTGTATTTTTATAAGACAATACATAATCCATCTTCAGATGGAAATGCAGCAGAAAACGCATGGAGCCCTCTCACAGGGAGTGACTAGCGCCATTCCTAATATTTGTACAACCACGCTATGGTTATTGTAGGACTCTAAAAGGAAAGGTGCCACACCCTGCCTACAGTAGTTGGCCAAGTCTGCACACAAAGATATATATATATATATATATATATATACACACATGATTTAAGGCAAAACGTGACACATTGTGTGCTCATTTGCATGTCATTTCCCAGAATCCCTTGCTGCAGTGGGAGCGCTGTATGCTGGGTGATAATGGTGAAAGGCAGGGTTGCAGACCTGTCTAAGACATGTGAACGTGCTCACAAGTGATATTCTTTATTGGCTATATTCTAACTGTGAAGGTTTTGTGTCGCCTTTTTCACCCACCATAACTTAAAATGGAGAGAGAGAGGAAAGAGAGGAAAGAGAGGAGAGAGAGAGGGGGGAGAGAGGAGAGAGAGGAGAGAGAGGAGAGAGAGGAGAGAGAGGAGAGAGAGGAGAGAGAGGAGAGAGAGAGGAGAGAGAGAGGAGAGAGAGGATAGAGAGGGGAGAGAGGGGAGAGAGAGGGAGAGAGAATGAATTCATTCACATATTCTTGACACCAAGTGTAGCACACCTGCACATTCTGACTTTCTTAATGATCAAGGGCCCTCATTTCCTTTTCACTGAGGAAACTCCATATATCAAGGACAAATGTTCTCACTTCTTATGGGAAACAGACTCTCTCGCCCTGTTTATTGTCTGAGTGCTAATTGAAATTTGCTAAAGATTTACCACATTACACAGGCAGGTGCTGTTCTGTTGCTTCATGAATATTGATGCGCTCCTTTGCAGCACTTGGTAATTCTATTTAACCAGTTTTCCATGGCAGATTTGTGTTGCATTGTGTGTACAACATGTTAAAAAGAAGTAGGCATGCCCATTTAATTTGGATTATTGTGGTAGATACTCTGGAACACTGATACTGAAGCTGTTTGATGATGATGGGGTATATGGGACTGTCCTTGTATGCAACTTGTGTTATTTTGCTAATGTAAAATATATTTTAAAAGGATATGGGTGCTTTTGATATTCTGTCAAGGACAAGAAGTGGCATAGTGATTAAAGCTCTGGATTATAACACGGGAGATATGTTTGAGTCCCAGTGCAAGTCACTTCATCTCCTTGTGCCTCACATATTAAAGAAGACTGTGAGCTCTTTGGGGCAAAAATCTACTTCCCTATTTTGTTGTACTCGATATAGTAATAGCTTATTTATTTATTTTAATTAAGAAAAATGTTTATTTTCCCAATGAGTCTGTATCTGTGAGAAATACAAATTCCACTTATACTTATATGAGTTTTTGTTTTCGACTGCTCTGGGATGTGCAGTTAACCTGATGGTGGTATAGAGCAGGGGTGCACAAACTGGGGGGCACAACAACTTTGGGGGGTGCGGCACTTGCAGAGGCCTCGTGCTCTTCCCCACAACATGTAAATAAAATGTCGGGGGAGCGCGAGGCCTCTGTACGTCTCATTTACCTTCTCTCCGGTGGCTTCTGGTGATGCGTCGCATTGACACAGGGTCAAATGGTAACATATTGCCATGGTAACGCGATATCACGTGACGGTGTGACGTGAAATTACGCCGCTGATGCCGGATAAAAGAAAGAGGGGGCGCGCAAGCATTGGGGAGAGGAGGCAGTGGGGCGCAAACAAAAATGTAGTGTACCTACACACAGTAACATGCCTGTAACAGTTTTCATCTGTATAATTCAGAGTTCAGCAAATTCAAGTAAAACCTCTACCTCTGATCTACCAGGAACATAGCCAAGACTGGCCTAGTGGATGAAGATCAAGCTAAGCCATTGACATGTTGCAACCCAACCAATTATCAAATCTGTCTATCCCACCATCCATTCCCTAAATGTTACCTTGGAGGAGTCGCAGTCCCGGTGGGTGTAGGGTGCACAGTCTGAAGTCACGCCGCAGAAATACATTTTAAATATTGAGACAAAAACATCAGGGCCTTGACCTCTCGATGAAACTATTTCGTTTGAATTTATACTTTATGTTGGGGCTTTTAAAATAAGAGTCGCTTAAAAAACATGGGCAAAAGTGTTGCAGAAACATTGCTACAGGTGTACTAAAGAAATACATGTTAAGCCTGCAACCACATCAAGGTAGAGCCCTTAGGCACTGTATGCATGTCACGCATCCCATGCTATGGACGATATCATTATTTCCTCTTTTCTCTATGCAGTGCAGGAAATACAAAGGACACAGTATACGATTGGTAGGAACCTGCAGAAAAAAGTTTACCATAGTTGCAGTTTTGACATGTTTTGCACAAAAGATTAAACTAAATGACCCATACTTATTAGAAGAAAAAACATATACAGTGTATAAATGAACTAAATAATTTGTCATAATCAATGTGCATTGAGGCTTATTTGTTTACGGTTGTCCATTATATTCTATATCAAACGTATGACATGTTATTATGCCATTGTGGCCCCTAGCATAGATCACATCAGCATACAACGACTTTGAAATTTGATATCCCAAAACAGATTATGCTGTTGATCCTACCAGACAGCCTGAAATTGCGCACAGCGGTTGTTGCGTTGGAAAAGTGTCTAATTTTCACAGATGCGAACAGAAGTACATGCATCTCCTAATTAATTAGAGTACAGCGTGGAAGGTGCCAATAGGATGCATTTCCAAACAACCCCACTATTGTGGCTCCACTGTGTCCTAATTCATTTATTCTGATTCTTAAGGTCTTTACATTTACTTTAAAGACTGACAGTCTGCATCCAATGGTTTCCTTAGTTCTTATTTTAAGATACACAAGTTAAGCAAATTCATGTGGGATAAGCAAAGGGTGTAAAGACTGAGTTTGTATTAGCATATAATATATAATGTGCTGCTTGTTATGTTAGTCTTCTATAATGGAAAGCATTTTAATATTGAAATTATTGTGATATTGATTTGTTTGTTTTTTATTGAGCTACAATAACCTTAGAAGGTGCCAAGGGAATATGTTAAACTTTGTCCTAGTTCTGATCTTTTGTTATAAAAAGCAAAAAGTCAAAATGTATTGCAAACTCTAAGATGGAGAAGGTTCCAGAGAAAGCATATTTGGCAAATAAATTGCAAATAAGGTATACATTAGAGAAGTATGTATGTATGTATGTCTTTATTTATATAGCACCATTAAAGTGCATAACGCCTAACCGTAGTAATACACGGGACAATCATATAAATAACAAATAACAGGTCATGGGAATAAGTGCTTCACACATAAAAGTAACATTTCGGGAGAGGAGTCCCTGCTCAGAAGAGCTTACAATCTAATTGGTAGGTAGGAAGAACTTACAGGGACAGTAGGAGGGCATTCTGGTAAGTGCGTCTGCAGGGTGCCAAGCTTTATGTATCATGTATATAGTATTAGCCACGGTGCTACTCATATGCTTCTTTAAGCAAGTGTGTCTTAAGGTGGGTCATAAAGGTGGATAGAGAGGTGCTTGTCAGGTATTGAGGGGATGGGCATTTCAGAGGTGTGGAGCATTCAGTGAGAAAGGTTTAAGGTGGGAGAGGGCTTTAGATACAATGGGGGTAGAGAGAAGACATCCTTGAGCAGAACGCAAGAGTCTGGATGGTGCATAACGAGAAATTAGGGCTGAGATTTGTGGAGGAGCAGAAGAGTGTAAAGCTTTAAAAGTGAGGAGGAGAATTGAGTGCGAAATGCGGGATTTGATAGGAAGCCAGGAGAGGGATTTCAGCAGGGGAGATGCTGAGACAACTTTAGGAAAAAGTTGAGTGATTCTGGCAGCAGCGTTTAGGATAGATTGTAGGGGAGACAGGTGAGAGGCAGGAAGGCCGGACAGCAGGAGGTTACAGTAATCGAGATGGGAGAGAATGAGGGCCGAGTCAGAGTTTTAGCAGTCAAGCAAAAGAGGAACGGGCTTATCTTTGTAATATTGCGGAGGAAAAAGCGACAGGTTTTAGATACGTTTTGAATGTGAGGGAAAATGTGAAAGAGGAGTTGAGTGTGACTCGTTGGCAGCATGCTTGGGTACTGGGTGAATGATAATACTTCCAGCAGTAATGTGGGAGGAGGTAGTAGGGCCAGGTTTGGGAGTAAGTATAAAGAGCTCTGTTTTTGCCATGTTAAAACATGGCGGAGGGCCATCCAGGATGATATCGCAGAGAGATATTCAGAAACTTTGGTCTGTACAGCAGGTGTAAGGTCAAGGGTTGAAAGGTAAATTTGTGTGTCGTCAGCAAAGAGGTGATATTTAAACCCAAGAGATGTGATTAGGTCACCAAGAGAAAGTGTGTACAGAGAAAATAGAAGAGGTCCCAGGACAGAGTCCTGGGTTACCCCCACAGAGAGATCGATAGAGGAAGTTGAGATATACATCACAAACCTATCCGAATGCCTAGTGATGCATTCAGGATTTCATGGCTCACATAAACCCTGGCAAGTCAACATTCCGTTTTGTGAGTGTTATGACATTCCAAGACCTGTCAGAGCCTCAATTTCCCACCACTCTAAGGGAAGCTGCTGAATAAGACAGGTCAACTGTGGCACTTCCTGTGTCAAAGGACCCTGCAGCACAAGTACTGTTTTTATAGTGTCTAAAGTATCCCAATTTGCTCTCTGCCCTTCTACAAAAAGAAGAATTGATGTACCTTTGAGTCATCCTCAGGCAGGAAAACTGCAATTGTCTATCGCATACCACTGTACCATATTGGCACCTAGTTGCCCTTTCATGAATAGATGGTTACGTATGGTATACTTTTTAATGTCACATTGTGCCATTTATATGATAAACATGTGTTGTTGTTTTTCTGTGGATCCAGTAATGTATTGCTTAGCAGTTTGTTGTAGGTCTTCTGGCAAGAGATTGAAGAACGAGATTAATGATTTCAATGTATCCAAGTATAAACTGTTTATTTGTAATACTAATATGTATGAAGTTCCATAAAACACAACAAAAAATAATTGCAATGCAGAAGTGCTGTCACTTTGAACACCTAGGATTTATCCTTCCTTGAGCTTGATTTGATGAACATGGAAATACTTGCATAGGTTCTCACGTTCACAATGTGCCAAATATTGCCAATCTGAGGCATTTTGCAAATTACAGGCTTGTTAAACAGGACCCATAATGTTGGAGACAAATACCTATTAGAACCCCACATAAACCTAAAAGTGTCAAATATAAATAATAATAGTAGAGGTTTTCCTGAGCATGCTTTAACAAGCTAGCACTTCACAAAGCATGTCACATTCAAGTGTTATTTTCCTAATGCTATTGCAAACACTTGTAATTATATTTACTTGGATAACTTCACTGCTCTCAAATTGCTTTGTTGCTGCAGAAAGCCAAAGAATGGCTATTTAACATGCTCCTTGTTAATTATTTGTTTGAAGAAAATGCCACTGTGAAGCTAATGATAGACGTGTATGTACTGTAACCCTTCTTTATTTTACCTCAGACTATAGCGCCCGTCACTGAGGTGGGGGCTTGAGTACTATGGATTATGGTTTAACTCTTATAGTGGGTGGTACACATGGTGTGAGGCTGGAGGAACTAAAACAATATATATATTGTTTTAGTTCCTCCAGCCTCACACCATGTGTACCACCCACTATAAGAGTTATATATATATATATATATATATATATATATATATATATATATATATATATATATATATATTTATATAGATAGATAGATAGATAGATAGATAGATAGATAGATAGATAGATAGATAGATAGATAGATAGATAGATAGATAGATAGATAAAAAGTTAATAGACAATATAGTTCTGTGGCTAACGAAATGCTTTTATTTGTGCGAGCTTTCGAGATACACTGATCTCTTCTTCCGGCGCTGTTACAATGAATAAAGCAAGCAAAGGGTTTACTTAAAAACAGTGCATCTTGGAATGTATCTGACTGAAGCTTATCCCTCCCCCCTGTGCAGTATGCGATTTATGACTTGAGGTGTTGTATTGTATTGTATGTCTTTATTTATATAGCGCCATTAATGTACATAGGAGTAATACATGTGGTAATCGAATAAATAACAGATAATATAAATAACAGATCATGGGAATAAGTGCTTTAGACATAAACATAACATTAAGGAAGAGGAGTCCCTGCCCCGAGGAGCTTACAATCTAATTGGTAGGTAGGGAGAACGTACAGAGACAGTAGGAGGGAGTTCTGGTAAGTGCGTCTGCAGGGGGCCAAGCTTTATGTATCATGTGTTCAGAATGTTCACAGTGCTATTCGTATGCTTCTTTAAGCAAGTGTGTCTTAAGGTGGGTCTTAAAGGTGGATAGAGAGGGTGCTAGTCGGGTACTGAGTGGAAGGGCATTCCAGAGGTGTGGGGCAGTCAGTGAAAAAGGTTTAAAAGGTTTAAAGCGGGAGAGGGCTTTAGATAAAAAGGGGGTAGAAAGAAGACATCCTTGAGCAGAACGCAAGAGTCGGGATGGTGCATAGCGAGAAATTAGGGCTGAGATGTAAGGAGGGGCAGAAGAGTGTAAAGCTTTAAAAGTGAGGAGAAGAATGGAGTGTGAGATGCGGGATTTGATTGGAAGCCAGGAGAGGGATTTCAGGAGGGGAGATGCTGAGACAGATCTAGGAAAGAGTAGAGTGATTCTGGCAGCAGCATTTAGGATAGATTGTAGGGGAGACAGGTGAGAGGCAGGAAGGCCGGACAGCAGGAGGTTACAGTAATCAAGACGGGAGAGAATGAGGGCCTGAGTCAGAGTTTTAGCAGTCGAGCAACAGAGGAAAGGGCGTATCTTTGTTATATTGCGGAGGAAAAAGCGACAGGTTTTAGAAATGTTTTGAATGTGAGGGGCGAATGTGAGAGAGGAGTCGAGTGTGACCCCTAGGCAGCGTGCTTGGGCTACTGGGTGAATGATCGTAGTTCCAACAGTAATGTGGAAGGAGGTAGTAGGGCCAGGTTTGGGAGGAAGTATGAGGAGCTCTGTTTTAGCCATGTTGAGTTTAAGTCGGCAGAGGGCCATCTAGGATGATATAGCAGAGAGACATTCAGAAACTTTGGACTGTATAGCAGGTGTAAGGTCGGGTGTTGAAAAGTATATTTGTGTGTCGTCAGCATAGAGTTGTTAAATAGTCCCTCAATAGTTTAATACCTCAAGTCATAAATCACATACTGCAAAGGTGGAGGGATAGACTTTAGTCACAGATACATTACAAAATGCACTGTTTTTAAGTAAAACCCTTTCATGTTTTATCCATTGTAACATAGCCGGAAGAAGAGATCAGTGTATCTCGAAAGCTTGCTGTCTATGTATATGTCTGGGTACTTCTACATACATATACCAGTGTAGTGATAAATCTCTTAGGACGTAATAGCACACAATGCCTAACCACAAATAATGTGCTCTATGTACTCGGACAAAACATATAGGGAAGTGCACCGCAGCGGCAGGTGAATCCCTCCGGATAAAGATAGAGGACTGTTAAGTATGCCGACAGGGGCTGGAATACCATGGTATCAATAGGACCCTCGATGCGGACCACTGAATATAGAATAGATGTGGCGCTGTGCCGGCTCCAAATTCATGAGCTGCCGTCAGCTGGGTAATGAGAGCATACACACAGCAAAGTTACAAGTGCCGCCGAGACAGCATGTATAGGCTAGAGGCGAGATGGATCAGGGCTCACACTCTGTATGCAGAGTTGAAACGACATTTGCTGTATTGCTGATATGCAGACGCTGCGCTGATGCATGGCTACCCCTAGATCAGTGATTTTCAACCTTTCTTTGGTTAGGGAACCCCAGAATTTCCATTTTGAAATTCTGGGGTTCCCTAACCAAAGAAAGGTTGAAAATTCTGGGGAGCCCCAATCCTCACCGCCCCATCTCCTGCCCTCCCATCACCCCCGTGTCTCTCTCCCCCCTCCCGTTACCCCGTCTCTCTCCCCCTCCTGTCGCCCCCATCTCTTCCCCTCACGCTCTCCCTTACACTCCCTCTCCCCTTGCGCTCCCACTTGCATGTGCGCACATACACTCTCCCACATACACACACACTCCCCCACACGCACACTCTCCCCCACTTACACACACACACTCTCCCCCACTTACACACACACACACTCTCCCCCACCTACACACACACTGTCTCCCATTTACAGACACACACTCCCCACATTTAACACAAACACACACTGCCCCATTTTCACACACACTGCCCCATTTTCACACACACACTCTCCCCCATTAACACACACACACACTCTCCCCCATTTACACACACACACACACACACACACACACACACACACACACACACACACACACACACACACACACACACACACACACACACACACACACACACACACACACACACACACTCCCCCATTTACACACACACACACACACACACACACACACACTCCCCCATTTACACACACACTCTCCCCCATTTACACACACACACACACCAACCCCTCCCCCCTCTCCTCTGCAAGAGCGAGCACCTGCCCTCTCATATTCATCTCTCTCCCTCTTGTCAGCTGCGCCAACAGGAACAGGCAGGGACATGAAGTACAGCAGTGAGCCACAGACCTGGTCGTATGCTGCATCTCCCTTCCTTCCCCTGCCCTCCCCAGCTGGTGCTCTTACCTGCCATGAGTCCACCTCGCCCACGATAGACACGGAGGCAGCAGTAACACGATGAGCAGCACTTCCTCCAGCCATGGCAACCAGACCACACAGCGCCGCTCCGCAGCATGCATCTGAGACACATCCACGAGCTCCAGGCCTCTCTCCATGCCTATGGTGCCGGCATCGTTGCTAGGAGATTCTTAGTGCGGGAGGGCGGGCCTGTATGCGCCTGCATTGCTTTCGCAGTAGTTCCGTGCATGGCGTAGCGTGTCACTGCAGTGCCTCCAATGGATGTCTGGTCTGCGGCTGGGTTATTCTTCCGGCGTCCGTGTTGCTAGGTAACCCGCTCGATCGCGTCCTGACATCCAGAAATGAGCCACTAGCAGCGACACTCGACAGGGGGTAAAATGCAAATGCCACAGGCGAGTGGGCGAGTGTATTTGTCGAGCCATGTGTGTGTATATATATATATATAGTGCAGAATAAATTAGTTCTTCAGTATTCGGTGACACATTTTTTATTGGACTAACAATTTATGTCATAGGACAAGCTTTCGACAGTTATCCTCTCTTCTTCTGAAGAAGAGAGGATAACTCTCGAAAGCTTGTCCTATGACATAAATTGTTAGTCCAATAAAAAAGGTATCACCGAATACTGAAGAACTCATTTATTCTGCACTATCGCAACTGGACTAACACGGCTATTTTCTGCTTTATATATATATATATATATATATATATATATATATATATATATATATGTATATATACCATCACGTTTTAAGTTATGGTGGGTGAAAAAGGCAACAGAAACCTCCAACGTATTGCATATAGCAAATAAAAAGATCACTTCTGAGCACATTCACATGTCTTAGGCAGGTCTGCAACCCTGCCTTTCACCATTATCACCCAGCATACAGTGCTTCCACTGTAGCAAGGGATTCTGGGAAATGACAGGCAAATGAGCACACCGTGTCACCTTTTGCCGGAAAAACCATTGTTGCATGGAGCCCATATAAGCTAATGCTCGCTGTTAACACAGCTTTAAAGCACAGCATGGGAATCAGATGCAAAGCCAGAGAAACCATTCACAGACATGTTTCAACCTTAATGGGTATCATCAGTGTGAGGTTGGTTGTACTGCTGGGTTTGCAGTTGATTAAAACATGTATGTGAATGGTTTCTCTGGCTTTGCATCTGATTTCCATGTTGTGCTTTAAAGCTGTTTTAACAGCGAGCCTCTAAATGTTAAATATTGCTGCGCCCCTAATTATATGGTATAGTCACTGCAGCTGAGTTCACTACCCTGCTGATCATACAGGGTATTTGTCCCAATAACACTTAGTTGGAGCTCTTAGTTCAAAAGAACTACTGTACTGTAGTTGCAGGCCCGTGCTTTTTACAGATAGAGTGAAAACATAACCTTTACTCCAGTGCACAGGAAGTCCTTTTCCTCTGGGATGGATGCACCCTGGGCTTTTCCTCATCGGCTGGCAGGTTTCTTATCTTCTCCTCTGGGCTGGGCAGCGCTCACTGTGGTGTGTCACTGTGCTTTCCTACTGGCCAGCAACTCCACCACTGTCCCCACTCCCCAGGTCTATGAGGCACTTGCAGAGTGCATCTGCAAGCAGCCTCACACTCCAAAACGCCATGCAGCTCTGAGTCTCAAGATGGCTGTTTCCCTGTCTCCTTCACCAGCTCTTTTACTGGCTTATCATAGTCACATGCCCTATATTAGAGAGCATACCAGTTAAAGGGGCAGCATCCTATGTTGCCTTCAGACACAAAGGGTTATATGTATATGTCCTCTTAGATATCCTTTCATTAGCGATGGGGATCGCTTCACATCAAAAAAGTTCAAGTGCATCTTTGTTCTGCATTATAATATTGATATATTTTAGATATAAAACACCTATTACAGAGGATAGAAGCAATTGAACTCAATGGCCTAGCTTCACTAAAGGTCGACATTGATGTCCATTATTGGCTCAAAAAAGGAGTTCAAATTACCATTGTGTTCTCTACAGCTTTAACGCTTAAATAGTGCAGTGACAAATCTCATTTTATCTCAGTGAGTCTAAATGTAATGCCAAGATTGCTAATTAGTATGCAATTGGATATGCATCGCCTAATTACATATGCAAGAGTTTTAAATTTAACAACAGCATCACAAATGAGCATGCAAATGTATGCAAATTAAGAATGAACTGATAATTACGTATTCACATGCTACTTATTAAATTGAGAAAGTGGAAAAGTATCCGAAGCTACTGCAATGCACTGGCATTCAGTGAAGAGGAACCCAGGTAAAGAAAGAAGGCTTTATTAATGCACACACACAAACAGGTTATACCATGTCAGGGAGGACATGGTATAACCTGTTCGTGTGTTTGCATTAATAAATCCTTCTTTCTTTACCTGGGTTCGTCTGTGCTGATTTCCGGTGCATTGCAGTAGCTTCGGATACTTTTCCTCTTTCTCAATTGTTAACCACTAGATCCAGGACGCAGGAGAGAGGGTTACCAAATAGGCGACACACAGCATCACTCATTAGCACTTTATTGTGCGTTAGCAACTCACCGGAGTGCAAGACAGCACCAAGACTGCTACTTATTAAAAGCTGATACCTGGCTATACCAAGTTACCACAAAAAGGTATTACCAATTTTTATTAACTAAACCAGGCTAGCATTAGGTCGATCTTACCAATATATATACTGGCCACTATAGACATAGGCAAGATAGTATGGATTACAATGTATTTGTAGGGTGTATATGTTAAACCCTTTGGTGCTTGAAGATAGTCCTTTGCAGTGCATTTGTAGCTTAAGGCAGGGCCGGTGCTAGGCCTAGGCGGTCGCCTAGGGCAGCACATTTTGGAGAGGGAGGCAGCGGTGGAAGGTGAGGGTGATTGATGGTGGCAGAAGGTAGGGCAGCGGGAGGCTCTGAGCAGAGAAGAAAACACGCGGCTGTGGCAGAAGATGGTGGAGGCAGAGCCCACGCCAGTGGTCTGACCCTGAAGTAAGTGACATCTTCCAATGTCTGCCACCCAGGAGAACCTGCAACACTCCACAGACAGGTAAGGAATTTTAACAGGGTGGAAGGGTGGGTCAGAGCGGATGAGAGAGGATGAGAAGGGGGGGGGGTGAAAAGATGAAGAGGAGTGTGAGAGGATGAAGAGGGGGTGAGGAGGGAGGATTAAAGAGAGAATGAAAGAGGAGGATGAGGAAGGGAACTGAGAGGGTGAAAGGATGAGGGGGCATGAGAGGATGAGGAGGGGAACTTAGAGGGTGAGAGGATGAGGAAGGGTGAGAGGATGAGGATTGAGGATGAGAGAGAGGATGAGGAGAGATGGTGAGAGTGGATGAGGAGGGAGGGACAGAGAGGACAAGGAGGGAGGGAATAGAGAGAATGGGGGAGAGAATGCAGGGGAGGGGGAGAGAATTGGGGGAGGAGAAAGAATGGGGGAGAGGGGTGGGAGAGAATGGGGGAGAGGGGTGGGAAAGAAAGAATGGTAAGAGGGAGAATGAAGGGAGGGGGTGGGAAAGATTTAATGGAGAGTGGGAAAGAGAGAATGGGGGGAAGGGAAATAGAATGGGAGGGGGGAGTTGAGAGATAATTATGGGGAGGGAGAGAGAATGGGAGTGTAACATTTAAAAAAAATGTCTCCGAAATGTCATTATGGAGGGTGGTGGGGGGCACAAGGCTGAAGGTTTGCTATGGCGCCAAAAACCCTTGCACCAGCCCTGGTTTCAGGCATTAAAGGGGTAAAATCATTATTTGGCCACACAGCTTTGTTAAACAGTCCATTTTCAAGACCATATTATAGAGATGTGTGATAAGCAGTGACAATAACAAATGGCAGAAGATAAGGGGACTAAAAATAACTCCAAAACCCTTCATTTACAATATTTACAAATTCTTCCAAGATAGTTTTCACACACAAAAAAAAATACTTATTCTTGTCTGCAACAATAATTTAAAAATAAAAATAAAAGCCTATAAAACACATAATTGCTCATAACATCTTGTTTTTGTCCTTCATGGAACTATATCTTTTTAAACAAGGGTAGAGTTACAATCAAACGTTCTTTTAATTGAGATTCAAAATTTGAATTGTTTCATTATTTTTCCGTGATGGTCATCAATTTAAAAATACCTCTATTAGTAACATAGTAATGATTGTTACTATACTTCTGTCTCCTGCCACTGGGTAACATTGATATAATCATCATGTGTTATATGGAGATTGCCATATAAATTGCAAAATATTACAATTTGGTAAAATTCTAACTGAGGACTTTATTTAATATGTCTAATGCTGCAATCAGCCATAAACTGCCATTCCTTTTAATGGCAGTTTTCAGACTTTATTGGATTGATTAATGATGTACAGTATATGAGTTATCATTGGAAGGGGGTTGTCAAATCAAGGCACTAATAACTAATTGTTATTATCAATATTATTTGAATCCTGTGACTGCAGAGATTTAGACCTCATGCAGCAGTGGTTTCTTTGAAACAATTTCACATATTTGCTGATTAGTTTTTTTTGTTTTTTTACTGTTCTTGAAGACAAAGTGAAAATGCATTATACATAAGGATCACATCTTGGGCAAGAGTTGCACTGCTCTAACTGTTTTTTTTCAGTATTATTCTTAGAAATGTGTCAGCATAGTTTAGCTGCCAGAGATGTTCCATATCCATTTCAAAATATGACTTTGTTTTATTTTTTACAACACTTCTACAGTATGCTGCCAGAACGGCAATACTGCTTTCCCCATTCTCTTGTATGTGTACAGTATGTTGTTCTTGTGGGAGAAATAAAATTATATAAATGTTTATACTTGGAATAGAACAACCACCAGTATTTCAGAAGCCAGCATCTTTTGTTTTTACGTGTCTATGAGCTAACCACTTTGCCATTGTCAGAAACGGTTGGATTTAAATCCAATAAAATGCAATTGGACGAGCAAGCGAAGACATCAACTATTCTTTGTGGCTACTTTGGGTGTGTGTTTTTTGTATGCTTTTGTGTTTGCAAACACAAAAAAAGAAAACACAAAAAAAGAAAAGTGTTCTCTCTCCATAGGTGAAACGCCTTGACTGAAATTCTCAATATACCTTTCTGCCATTCTAACTTACTGTAGATCTGCCAGAAGCTTCAACCATATTAGCGCAGTCCCTGTCTTGGATTTTTTTTTTAAATCTCCCTATATTAAAAAAAGTTATGTCCGTACCACCATGAGCATAGATAATTTATGACATCATAATGCACATAGCTTGGTGACTGTAGACGGAAGTTCACAGAGGTACACAATTGGAGACTTTATAAGGTGAAATTATAACGAGGCTTTATTGTGCCTTTTCCTTAACACCAGGAAACCATCCAAACAAGGGGGAAACACAGCTTCTATTCACTTGGGAGTGGTTCTAGTGAAATAATATGCAATTCACAACTCCCTTAGTTAAGCATGTCTCCAAGCCCCAAATACATAGCATGAAATGAACAGATATACAAAGTCTTGTAATAAAAGTCTTATCTGTTCCTTGTAGTTTGGAGGGAAAATCTTCTCTGTCCCTGGTTGCTACCTTATCTTCAGGGTTTGTCAGCATTCAGGTTTAGAAATTTCCCCTGTGTCTTGGAAGCAGCTCTGCTGTGTCTTCTGGCAGAGCTCAAGACATGGTCAGCTCCAGAGATCTGTGTTCTCTTGGTCAGTCTCTCCTGGGAGACTCAAGAACCTCTGCTCTGTCTCCAAAGGTCAGCTCACATGTGAGCTAAGGAGTCACTTCCTGTCTCAACAGACAGGCTTTTGTAAGCAATCTAAATCAGGCAGGTGGTGTTTATTAATTGACTACCAGCAGTTAACCACCACACTGCTAGATTAAAGGCACATTACTTGAACAGGGATTACTCCCCTGTTACATACCTCCCCTGTTTGTGGGAAGCTCGGGCTTGCCACGGCCAAAGACCATCCTTCCACTCTCATTCTAGATATCTCTGTGACTTGAATGAGAGTGGATGGAGGAAGAGAACCCTCAGTCCTGCTGGGATTGGAGCCCTTTTTTTCTAGTTTATTCTTGTCTCCTCCTGAAGGTGCTTGAGATCAGCACCCCTCAGTCGCTCGAGGAGGACTTTTTCCAAGTATAGTCTTTTTTCTACGTGCGCGGTCATGAGATTTCCCTCGCGTCGGGTGCTCGTCTTATTGTAGGCATACTGCATGGCAGCAGTTGCAGAGCATTTAAAAACAGCCCTTTGAGTTTTCCGCTCTTGAAGCTGTCTCTGCCCTTTTCCCACTCAATGGGGTTGCTAGTTCAGCCTCTTTGAGATTAAGTTTCAATTCCACACCCACTTCCAGAGAATGTCCCATCTTTTCAGCTTCATCAGCTAAGGATTCTTCTGGTTTTAATTCAGCACGTGTACCTTCTTTTGTTGCCTGCTGGGTGGCTGAAGGTTTTGCTAGTGCTTGTTTAGGTGGTTCAAATTTTGCAACCTTGTCTTTCAGATGAGCGGTATTCCCAGCTCTCACTGTACCCTTGTCTTCATGAGTTTTTGAGGCTATGGGATACTGATGCTTAGTCAGGGTCAATACTTGTCCTTGTAGGACTGTAATCTCATCCGCGAGAGATCCCTGTTTTTTGAGTGCGTCTTGCAAGTCTCTTCTCAGGGAATTTATCTGCATGCTTTGCTTTCTCTGAGCTTGCTTCCACATTTTTATTGCATTATGAAGCACTATGAACTTTTTTGCTTGGGCCACAGTTACTTGTTTCAGTTTCTGGACCTTCTTGTGCTCCCTTTTGTGCCGCGTCACCTGAGTTCTAAGCTTGGCTTTTAGCGTTTCTTTGGTGATGCTCAGGGTAGCCTTCAGTTTCTCATGCTGCTTTGCGGGGACATATTGGGTCATCAGACGTTCCTGCAGCACTTGAATTTCTTTAACAGCCTGCAGATTGTCATCCTGCAGAGTTCGCTGCTTCTCCTCTGCCTTCTCGAGGTGCGTACGCAGACCTTGCAGTTGGTTCTGCAGTCGGTGCTCTGCTTCAAACTTCTCACCTTCCAAAAGTCTATTTATTTCTTTAAGCTCGTGCAGCTTTTCATTTTTTTCCTTGACGTAGTTTGTCAAATTAAAATTTTCTTCTTTGAGTTTTACGTTTTTTCTTTGTAATCTTAAAGGTTCTCCTTTTTCAGTCTCTGTACTATTCAGGGCCTCTTTGCAGTCCTTCTTCCATTTACGCACATCTGCTTTGAGACTGACAGTCTCCTGGCGTGAGACATCCTTCTCTAGGTTGAGGGTCTGAAGCTCCTTCTGGGAGACTTGGAGATTTGTATTAAGTTTGACAATCGTTTCTTTAGAAATGTCCAGCTCCTCAGTGAGACTGTGTAGTTCCTTTCTGGAAACTTCCAGGTCTGTGCGGCAGCTGTTGGTCTCATGATGTGAGGCATTCAGCTCTATGCGAAGAGTGTGAACCTCTTGCTGGAAGACTGTCATCTGCCTCCTCATACTTCCGATTTAGCGTAGCCACCATTTTATCAGATTGGCTCTGCTTTTCATCCATGGCAGAAATAGTAGCATTTGCAGTATCTAGCTCAGTCTTGAGATCGTCCAATTCTGTCCCAGATTCAGAGTACATTGCGAGCACCGTCATCTGTAACTCAGCATTATCTGCTCTCTCAAGTTTCAATTGTTCTCGAAGTAGATCACAGTCACGCCTCGCAATTTTCAGGGCGTCTTCAGGGCTGGTCAAGGGATCGTCACTCACTGGTTACGGCTCCGCTTCCCTGGGATGACTGGTTGAGGGTTCCTCACTGTTGGCACCGAACAGACACTTCTTTGGGGTACACAATTTCTGCCTTGGGCCCTCTGGATATTCGGTTATCCGCGGAACGAATTCTCCATTTTCTCTAGGCTGCAGGGCAACTCGGTCTCCCTTTTCCTCCACAGGATCTGCGGACGTGTCTGTTTCTTCCACGGTAAGTGAAGAACCGCTTTTCTTTTTCCGCCTTTTTGTTTTGGATGACTCCGTCCCATCAGGAATACTGGGGTCTCCTTTATTTGAATTTTTTTGCAGCGTCACTGGATCCACCCGGCTTTTCTTGCAACTGTAATAGCTGACGGAAATATTAGGTGATCCACTGCTCCCGCTCTGTCTCCTGCTGATCATATTCGTCATCAAAGGGAGCGGTCTTTTCGGTTCGTGCCGAGTTCAGGCACCCCCACCATTCTTGGGGTGTTTCGTGGGTGTGACTCGGTTCGGGTTCCCCGTAAGAGATGTCTTCCTCTTGATTGGACTGGAAGGGCCACTCTTCCGTGGGGTAGGGTTCATTACAGGAACGCTGCATCTTGTCCTCCATTTTTAGGCTATCAGGTATAATTTTCTTCCTGACCTCAGGAGGTGCTATTGCAGCTGTTGCCACTGTATTTGCTAGAACCCCCAATTGTGGTAGTCCTACAGGTGGGCATATTTTGCTTGTAGAGGTCGTAGCTCTCACAGGCATCTCTGTAGACTTTTCTTTCTTGGGTAATTTTTTTTACAATATCAGCAGTACTGTGCATGCATTTTCTCTTATCAGGTATACAAGATGTGCAGTTGCTAGGTAAAAACGTCTATTTGCTTTACACCATTTACTTGCTAGGTATAATCTCTCATTAGGTATGCTGAATGTGTGGTTGCTAGGTAAAAACTTCTGTTTGCTTTACACCATTTACTAGCTAGATGCAATCCCTCCGCTTCAGCAACAGAATTTGTTTTTCTTTCTGAGTTCAGTAATTTTCAGTCTCATCTTTGTGTATTATGGCATTCACACTTCACACTTTGCGTGTCTGTGTTGCTGCCAAGATATATATAGGCAGACTTTTTTACTTGCAGAAAAAAAAACATTCTTTGCAGTGGACTATTTCTTTCATTCCCGGCAGGGTGACTCAACACTCAGCAATTGGCTTTGAAATACCTTTTACACAGTTCAGCAATCCCTTTTTCCCCTCTAGGGCAATTTTACGCTCAGCATTTGTTTGATAAAAATTCCCCTGCTTCAGCACAGTCTTGTATCAATTTTCACACTTTTCTGCATATACTCCATTCACAGCTGGTAGCCCTATGCGGTGTGGCAACCTTTATTTGCAAAATCAGTACCGCTCGTGGGTCACCATCTGTATTCACTGCTTCAGCGAAACTTTTGAAAACAACAAACACCTATCCCTTTTAAGGGCTGACTCACTTCTTGAACCCTGACTATGGCTGGAAGGCAAAACCCCTATTTCAATGACCATATTACACTTTGTGATAGGCAAATAAGGTTTAGCTGCTTCAGCAGTCTCTCTCCTCTTGGGATTGGGGTTTCAGTGCAGTGGTGTGTATCACTTTAATTCTGGTCTCTGCTGCCTGAGAGTTTTTTATTTTTTTTATTTTAAGTTGCTCAGACTGTTTGAAGGCAAAAAGCATTAAAAAAAATTCACAGAAAAAATCTCCGGTCCTTTCTAACTTCAAAGACGACCTCTTCGGACACCATATATAGACGGACGTTCACAGAGGTACACAATTGGAGACTTTATAAGGTGAAATTATAATGAGGCTTTATTGTGCCTTTTACTTAACATCAGGAAACCATCAAAACAAGGGGGAAACACAGCTTCTATTCACTTGGGAGTGGTTCTAGTGAAATAATATGTAATTCACAACTCCCTTAGTTAAGCATGTCTCCCAGCCCCAAACACATAGCATGAAATGAACAGATATAAAAAGTCTTGTAATAAAAGTCTTATCTGTTCCTTGTAGTTTGGAGGGGAAATCTTCTCTGTCCCTGGTTGCTACCTTTTCTTCAGAGTTTGACAGCATTCAGGTTTAGAAATTTCCCCTGTGTCTTGGAAGCAGCTCTGCTGTGTCTTCTGGCAGAGCTCAAGACATGGTCAGCTCCAGAGATCTGTGTTCTCTTGGTCAGTCTCTCCTGGGAGACTCAAAACCCCTGCTCTGTGTCCAAAGGTCAGCTCACATGTGAGCTAAGGAGTCACTTCCTGTCTCAACAGACAGGCTTTTGTAAGCAATCTAAATCAGGCAGGTGGTGTTTATTAATTGACTACCAGCAGTTAACCACCACAATGCTAGATTAAAGGCCCATTACTTGAACAGGGATTACTCCCCTGTTACAGTGACAAATATGGAGTCAGATAGCTATAAAGTTTAGGCAGTAGTCTGGTAGCAGATATGGAGATGAGATAGCTATAATGTTTATAAAGAAAGCAGACTGAAAGAAAGTGTCAGTTGACATGTGAGGCAAAAGCAACAATGCTGGAGTAGAGAGAAGTGGAAAGTTGTCACGGGAGACTCCTGTTGTGGGTAGGACCTCGGTAGCCAGAGCAGCGGGAGCAGGCAAAGATTGTTGGGGTAACGGACTGAGGTCGGTGGTATGCAGCACGTCGGATCGTCGTGGGCAAGCAGGGGTCGGTGGGAGGCAGCAAGCAGAATTGTCGTGGGCAAGCAGGGGTCGGTGGCAGGTGGCAAGCAGGATCGTTATGGGCAAGCAGGGGTTGGTGGCAGGCAGCAAGCAGTATAGTCATGGCACACGCAGAGGTTTGGCAACAGGAAGACAGGAGCAAGAACCGGGCACGGCAGCAGGGACAGAGACCAGGGATTAGGGAACAAACAGGGACAAGCCAGATTACCAGCAAGGGCCTTTAATGTAACAGAACTCCAACATGGAAGAACAGGTACAGGAACAGAAGTTCTGGCATGGGCATAGGCATGTAGTCTGAATCAAAACAACAGCAAGGTACTAATAGGAAGCAGAACTATAAGACAGAGAGGGGAGAAACAAGAAGACAGACAGATAGAGGAACCCCAGAGCAGACAGAAGCAGCATCACACCCGGTGGACAAGGAAAGGAACTATGGCTAGGCAGGATGTCTAGGAGACCCTGACAAAAGTATTGATAACATCATATGGTATTAAATTAAAGAGATGCAGTGGAGAGAGAGAAGGGAGGGAGAGAGGAATTAGGGGAGATTGAGAGAAAGTGGGTAAAGAAAAAACAGTCAAACCCTGTCAAACCCACCTGTCATTTATGTCACACCTGTAAGCAGGTGACCTGCATATGGGACAAGGGTTAATACACAGCTCTCTAGCTGGGCCACTTTTCATCTTGTATTCTCACAACCCAGGGGGGAGCATATAGAAGAAAAGCAACAACAAGAAAAAATAATCTAAGTGCAGACGGTATAATCAGGTGTATGGTAATTCACTGGATGTCTTGGCTCGTATCTGCAGCCTACTCACAGGATAGCAGTAGTGTATGGGCAACAACAGGTTACTGGTAATGTGTTTGATCTTCTACACAACGGCACAGATTCACTCCAACCCGGATATCATTAGGATGGTGAAATGTAAGGACAGAGAAAAATACCCATGGTGCAGATCAATGGTATTACTTTATATAAAGGCTTAAGAATGCGCACTTACAATATAAAAATGTTAAAACAGCATATATCACTCTCAAGTGAATAAAGCATAGGTCGGATACTGCCGCAGCTCATCCCACTGCCTCTGTTCTGTGTCTGGTGGATTCCACGACGCTCCGCCGACATTTTATTCATATGCCTTTTTAAAGGCAATTTTGATACATTGCAATTGCATTTTATTCTGCTCATTTGTCCTCTATACTGTGTTGAAAGCAATGCATAGTGCTGCTACAGAGGCATTTCAAGTTTGAAACACCGGAGGTGCAATTAGGACTCATTATAGAACAGCTGAGAACTGACAGAGCTCTATCCACATGTGCGGAAGCAACGGAGTAATACCACAGGGTCTACCATGGAACATCTGAAAGCGGCTGTGCTTTCTAAGGGGCGACTCTGATTGGGACACTCTCCAGCCTGCACCAAAAACACATCTGTGAGCGGTTGGCGTTGGAAACACGCAGATTTGAGTAACAGCCCCCCAGCCCTGGAAGCAGCGGACACTGTTTACAGTTTTGTCTGATATGCCTGAATTTTCTACTGTTTTGTAAGTAGAACCAGTACTTGCGTGGTGTAACCTAAATATACGTACTTCACCATATTGGCTCTCTTTTCCTTATTTGTATGTGGTCTCATCCCCTATCCTTTTGATCTGGACATTTGCTCATAACTGCACTTGGTGTTTATTAAGTTAAGCACTTTATATTGGTTTGCGCTTTTTTGTTTCTTGTATATATATACAGTTCTTGGATTACAAGAACATACAGTAACAATACATGCAGAACAGTTTCTTAAAATAACAGGATAAAACAAAAATCCCTATACAGTACGTTACCATATGTCATAGGTTTTCCCCCAGAGAAGTCACTGGCGTAGAAATCTGAAAATTCACGTGTTTCATCCCCAAACACACCTGTCATTTAATTCTGATTTCATAACTCCAGGGCAAGACCTATATACCACCCTTCTCCCATTGAAACAACATAAGCCCAGCTCTGTCGCAAATCAGCTGCTAGGTTTATAGTTTTACGACTTAGAAAACAAACCTCGCTTTTTGATATTTAAAAGGTGCCTTGATATATGTAAGACCTTATTACTTCATGGCCCCGATACTTAGACACACGTGACTTGAGTCATATCAATAGTTTCCGGCACTTATGACGATGTAATGAGACTAATTTTGACCGACTTCCTCTTAAATTTGAGTAACAAATTGATATCTGTTCCTTATCACCTGCTAGAAATGAAGGGTTTGGCCTTATTCTATTTGTTTCCTTGCAGCGGTTAGAAATCTCTAATTTGTATTTTTCTGAATTACTGTCAGGCCTATAATTTTCTCATTTTAATAAAGACCTCCAACTGTGGTGGCCTGGTTGTCACGCCCCTCTCTGGGATGCACAGGGGTATCTCAGGAATGCTTTGGAAGTACCTTTAAAAGTGTCCTGTTTACGTTAGTTCTCAAACAATCCAGGGGGAGCATGTAAGGGAAGAAAAGACAAGAGAACACACAAATAAGTGTAGATGTACGGAAAAGGAATTAATAAAGCACATGATGGTTTCTTGGCTCGTATGTCTTGTCTACTCACAAGATATCAGTGGATAAAAAGCAGTTTGCAAGAAGGGCTGCTACCCATATGGAATATATGTAGTCAGGATCCCCCCTCAAAGGCTCAGTCAGCGATGAGAGGAAATATGTGAAGGATGAAAGAAAGCTACATAGTGCGATCAGGCTGATAATAAATTCTTTATGTAAAAAAGGTATAAAATGCGCACTCACAATGTGCAAATATAAAACAAGCATATATCACTTAGTTAGTGAAATCGAAGGTTCACTGCACTGCTCACCACCTCCCCTGAGTTCTTCAAGCTTCCACCGCTCATGATCCAAGACTGGAGCTTCCTTCTTTGCGCCCGTCGGAGCGTGTGACGTCACGGCTGCAGGGCTGGTGAACTACGGATCGCTTCCAAGATCAAAGTGTGTCACACTCCTGACGAAGCCGGATACAGTTCCTTTCAAATGGGCAAAACGCGTTGAGTGGACCTTTTTGATCTTGGAGGCGATCCTTAGTTTACCAGGGGTTGGAAGTGCAAAACGCTGCTAGGTCTGTATACACCACACAATACTGTGAGACTTAAATTGGCCAGAGATTACCATGATCTCCCTTAGAAAATTAGCATCACTTTTTTAGAAATGAAGGGAAAATTGGGTTACAGTCCTCTGAGAAATTTGCCCTGAGCTATTTGTGAGGGGCAGGATGACCACCAGGCCAAGGCTCCCCTTCCCGTACCTCCTTTGCTTAGGGGCAGCCATGGGAACTCTTTTGGTGGAAGTATAGCGATACTCCTAGGGGCCTGTGGAGGAGAGGTTATTTAGATTAAGGGCAGCATTTCCCGCCCATCCTTCCACCTTTTGTGTGTGTGTGAATGTGTGATAAAGAGAAAATGTATGCTATAATTATATAAAAAGAAAATGTAAAAGAAAGAAGGATGTACAGTACTAAAACAGTAAATAAATTAGGGAGTTGTAAGTGGAGTGGCATGTTGCCTTTATCATGGCGGCTGTTTTCTGGTTGAGTGCTGGGTAACTTTGCCAGGCGGGGCTTTGTGGGTACAGTGATGCCTAGTTGTGGCATTTATTGGCGAGGTGGGCAGGACTCACTGAGTGGTGGGTATCCGCGCCTCAGCCTCATAGCTGATGAGTCATCTGAGCGGTTTGGGCTATGCAGTGCCTGACTTGAGGGGTTGCAGGCCATGGTTGAGTACCATTGCCCTTACTGGTTGGTGGAGCATTGTGGCAAGGTTTTTGGTACTTACTGCTCTGTTGGTATTTTAATAAAAGCCGTGACCATTTTCAGACCTTTTTCCAGTGTGTGAGTTATATTTAAGGATATGTTTTGCAGAGGATTAAAGGTCATAAAAGCAGGTTAGAGAGCTAATCTGTCTATCCTAGTTTTATGATGCTCTCGAAATGTCAGTAAAGCTGGCAGCCTGTATGATGAAAAACACCAGAAGGTTTTACATCGGCTAACCAGTGATTATTCAGTGCTGTAAATGATTTTTGGGATGAATGACCTATTATGAAATTTGTACACTTTTATTAGGATACTGATAGAAAGATTGGTACAGTCATTGCTGCTCACTGGTATTCAACAGAGATTGCACAGAGCAGCAGCACTACACACTTTTACGCTTTTACATAAGTGGCAGAGCAGAAAAGGCTATGAATGCCCAACTAAACAACTGTAGCAGGGTGCAAGTGTCCCATCTCTCCGTTCCTGTACATAGTTACATAGTAGATGAGGTTGAAAAAAGACATGCGTCCATCAAGTTCAACCTATGCTAAATTTAGACAACAGATACTTTATCCTATATCTATACTTATGTATTGATCCAGAGGAAGGCAAACAAAAAATATCTCATACAGTATGTGGAAAAATAAATTCATTCGTGACTCAAAGAATTGTCAATCGGATTACTCCCTGGATCAACATCCTTCCCATGTTTACTTATTTGGTATATCCCTGTATAACTTTCCTTTCTAAAAATATGTCCAACCTTTCTTTGAACAGATCTATTGTATCTGCCATCACAGTCTGTAGAACCCTACTAGACTGTCATAATCTGCACGTTATCTCTGCGTCCTAAATCAGGAGCAGAACCGCTTCATTTTCAGCCCTGGGGACACTTGTGTAGTTGCTGGTGTTTAAACTGGGCATTTAAATGACCCTCCAATAGGAAGTTGCAACAGATGATGTTGCGGTTTCCTATTGCCCTGCAAAACCTGCAAGATTTACTTTTCCATTTCTATCGGGACCTCTAAACACCGGTAAGAAAACTGGCATGTAACTTGGGAAGCGTGGGTATCTCTGTCTCTCTCCAAAGTTTTAAAGGTAAAAGGTGCAATTAAATGTTTAAAAAAAAATTTGATTGAACAATAGGCTTTGGCAAGTTAACACATCTCTACCAAACGAATACGTTGCTGGCTACTCTAATACTGCAGTTATGTTACAACCTGTGCAATCAAGTGCAGGGGAGCGCAATCTTTTTCCCCTGCGCCGCCCCATGCCCCTTTTCCCCCCTTACCTTGATTCCTGGCGTCTGGGCATCATGTGCAACGTGACATCACATGACCCTGCAGCGTCATTTGATGCCGCATTGCCATGGCGATGAGTCTCCAGAAGCCGGCCGAACCAAGGTAAACAAGGTTTACAGAGGCCTTTGCTGCTTCCCTAGAATTTAATTTAAGTGCCTTCGGGAAGCACGTAGGGCCTCTGTAAACCTCGCACCCCCCGCAGATAATCTCGCGCCCCCAGTTTCCGCACACCTGATCTAGTGCATAAATAACCACTTCCCAAATTATAAGTCAGAACAAATAGGGTCAAACTGAGACTCTTATCTTGGAACTTTGTCAAAATCAAACTTGACGTACCTCTTTCCATACTGTACTTCAATACTGGTATACAGTAGCTATAGATACTTTCTGACCACAGTTGTTTCCTGTTTTGCATTAGTTTACATTGACTTAGGCTTTGGTCCCGCTGCAGCCGTGGGCCACCAGCTGCTTGCCTCCATTCTGGTTGTCCCCGCTGGCTCCTTCCGGCGTGGCTGACTGCATGCTGTGATGCGTCAGCCAGCCGGAGCTACAAGGAGCTTGTGATTTCGGTGAATGCCGCATCACGTGGCATGCAAGGGAACCAATCACGGATTGGATCCCAGCAGCCAATCCAATTCCCCCCCCTCTGCTCCGATCCCCCCCTTCCGATTTCCCCCCTCTGCTCCGATCCCCCTTCCGATTCCCCCCCTGCTCCGATCCCCCTCCCGTTCCGATTCACCCCCCCCCGTGTGTATTTGCCTGTGTGTGTGTGTGAGTGCCTGTGAGTGTGTGAGTGGAGGGGAGCAGGGAAGGAGCAGCGGGAGGGAAGCTGTGTGTATGGGGGGGGGGGACGAACACTCCACTCAAACCATGCCCCTCCCGCTCCAGCTACCTACAGACCGCAGGTAGCGGTCACTTGCCTCTCAGCGCGCCACCTGTCTGCAGTGCGGGCGCGCTGACTGAGGCAGCGGGGCCTTAGGCTGAGGTCCCGTTGCACGCGTCCGCACGGCTGGCTTGCTTGCCGGCGGCGCGTGCAACTCGCTGTACCGCGATCTGCGGTCTACAGGCTGCTTTTCTTGGAGCGGGGGGGGCGTGGCCAAACGGGTCGGGGGGGCGCGGCCATGACGGGAGGGGGCGCGGCCATGACGGAGGGGGGCGGGGTCCAAAACAAAGCAGGGCTCACAGCACTGCAGCAGCTCCACACACTAGCACACAATAGCTGGCTTGCCATTCGTTGAAGGGAGCCAGTCTATGATTGGCCCCTTCGCGTACCATGTGACGCGTTGCAGCAAGAGAACACCATTCTCTCGTGTCTCCTGCTGGCTACCGCGTCACAGCATGTAGCACGTTAGAAGTGAGGAGGGACTGGGACCCGATCGTGAGTTCAAACAGGAATGGTAAGTTGAGCTCACGTCGCCGCCCGCGCACACGGGCGCAGCGGGTCCCAGCCCTTAGCCTTACAGTACTGTATGTGTGACTGTGATTTACACTTGCAGCTGCAGAGACCTGACAAAGATAGGATTTATAAAGCTCCAGATGGCTACAACCATTGAAGATAACATGAAACAATGTACTGCATGGTCCCTCATTGCACATATCTTACATGTAAGACATTCTCATTGAAGGTCAGCTTTGATGTACTGTATGAATTACAGCAAGTTAGGTCCACAAAAGAGAGCAATCAATAAGCCATGTTTGTTTTTCTAATTAACACTTAATTTATCAATTATCCAAGATTGAATTATTACTAGGACACTAATAGGTACTGAAAACTTGGCCTGTTGGTTGCTGTTGATTACTGAACGTGGACAGATTACAGTATGCTTCCGTTTAGGGAGAAGGAGTGGCTCAGGGAGTAAAGACACTGACTGGCACTGAGTTTGAAGCAGGGGAGCCTGGCTCAATTCCTGGTGTCAGCTCCTTGTGACCTTGGGCAAGTCACTTTATCTCCCTGTGCCTCAGGCACCAAAAACATAGATTGTAAGCTCCACAGGGCAGGGACTTGTGCCTACAAAATGTCTCTGTAAAGCGCTATGTAAAACTAGCAGCACTATACAAAAACATGCTATTATTATTTACAGCAATGACTGAAGTGCAGTATGTTTTGCCACAATAATATCATTGCTTATAACTAAATATTTACATCATGAATTGTATTTGATTTATTTATTTATCAAATGTTTTACCAGGAAGTAATACATTGAGAGTTACCTCTCGTTTTCAAGTATGTCCTGGGCATAGAGTTATTAGCACCTTTATATGTGGTAAACCCCAGTTATCTTACAAAGTTACAAAAACACCTCATTGATTAAAAATTTTTTTAATATTCACGTGAGAAAAAAAAATCAATTTAATATGTAATTAGGATTTTTAAGAAATTAGGCAGTTTTTTTGTGGATTGAATAAATACAAAAGTATGTTGCTAAAAATCGCATTCATTCAGAAGTAAAAGCAAAAGGAGGTTGCTTAAACTGAAAAGAAAATATTTATACCTGAAGAATGCTAACACATTTCAATTTAGAAAAAAATCCCCAGTTTGTGGTTTATAAAACTGTACAAAATACCCATTACATTTGCTATTAAATAAAGTCCATTTTGTATTTTTAAGTCATTTTGTGGACTTTTGTAAGATGCCCTGTCCCTGAGCAAATGTATTTCTCGCTGGAGGAAAAAAAACATGGTACTGAATTATTTTCTTTCAAAGCTGACATTTCAAGTAATTGTATCCCCTTCTGTCTGAGAAAAGATGAAGTGAGTTATTTTCCTCTCAGGAAGTGACTGGGCAGTCTTTGTTAGCTCCCATTTGTCAAAATAATAGCGTGGTGGGGGGCTGAGTGTGTAGATGTGTGAATTTCTCTCTCTCTATATGTCAATCTCCAATTACAATGGCTCAACAGATGTCAAAGAAATACCACCTACATAATGGTTATTGGAACATTTACTTAGCCATAAAGAACGAACAGAGAATGAATTTCACTTTTACTTGGAAAATGACCCCATGCCAGGGCTAGTTTTTATCTTCTTTTGCTCCTTTTATTTTCTGTGTTACATCTGTAAATTGCCTCAAGCAAAGAATTGTTACATTCTAGTAAGACTTATAGCCAATAAAAGCTGCAGACCAAGCAATATCCTACATGTGTGTTTTTTTTAATAGATTAGTTCTGTACTATGAGTAAATACTTTTTTTAAACAACTCTTAATGACATTTTTAATGTATTATAAGTAACACGCATTTTCTGTTTCTATAGCAACAATTTACAAAATCACATCCCCTTCCTCTTCTGAAATAAGCTCTGGCACACCCCTTTTTGAGTCCGGCCCTCTCTCTAGCAGTGCAACAATTGTATCTAGTGACTGCCTGGTCACATGATCTTCCCCACATAACTTTGCATCATTGGTCCTCTTCTGATGTACTGACAGCCATTTAGTGAACCCCTGAGATGAATCTTCGCTGATCAATCACAGGAGAACGGATCAATCTTCAAATTAGCTAAGTACTTATCATTGTGTTTATTGTATTGATGCACATATTAAAGGGAAAAATAATAATAATAAAACAAACGGCAGAGTGGACTGCTTATTTAAGCTTATTTTTCCTCAGTTTGGATATCCAACTATAGGAACACTTTGGATATCCAATGCTACATACTTTGGCTAATTCTATTAGTGTTACGTTGAGTCAATTTATGAAAGTAAATATTCGATGATCATTTATGACAGGGGCCAACAATTATTTAGTAAATACATGTGTAAAGGTGCAATTCCTCCTACGAATAGCAGCGACATGTGTAAGGGGTTTAATGACTTTTTTTAACCAAAATTTGACAGCTACAGTATTAGTTTCTCAACATGGTGATCTAAAATTTGGGGTTGGGTTTTAGGGTATGCGTGCCTGATTTCCTGTGGCTACTCCTGCTGGCCTGATGTCACTGTGTGTTCAGCAAGTGCTTTCTCAGTCACAGACTCCTCTCACCCTTTCTCCTTACTTTTATTGGCTCTCTACTAAGGACAGGGTGGGATGAAGGTAAAGAAAACACGGTTGACCAACGATTCCCCATTCAGAGGCCCCAAAGAAAAGCAATATTGAAATATTTGTTGTTTAAAAAATTTCTCATATGTTTCAATGTACGATCCCTATTTAATTTGTTGTACTTCTACGTTCTTCAAAACATCAACTAAGCAGTAATCAGAGAAAATGCCATGGTTTTATATTTGGGGATTCATCCATTGGGATGTTAAACATTACTAATAAAACGATTTACACTACTCAACTCAAATGTAATCTAAGCCATGTAATGTTATCTAAAATAAAACATCATTAATATGTTTATAAAATGTGTGACTGCTACATCATATCTGCTGAGGTAGGTGCCTCATAAAATCATATTCTCTTATCAGGTAACATGTAACACAAAACCTATGTGCATCATAACAACACCTAATTCTACAACAATGGGTCACATTAGCAACTCCCCTATACAAACATCAACAGAAAACAAACACAAATAACATAAATAATCACATCCCCAATAGTTATAAACCTTAATATATAGACCAAAACTAAGGCATTGGAGATGGATGAAAAAAATATTTTTACATATTTCATTATTAAAAACAATTGTAGAATTTCTTATATAATAAAATTTCTACTGTTAATATAGTACACCTCCTATGGGTGAATTAAAAATTGCAGCATGCCGGTAAATGTAAAGTTCTATGTTCCAATGAAATCTTGTTTTTGAATACATTATTACATAATAATAATATTATTAATAATAATAGCATGTTTTTGTATAGCGCTGCTAGTTTTTACGTAGTACTTTACAGAGACATTTTGCATGCACATGTCTCTGCCCCATGGTCTCTGCCCCATGGAGCTTACAATCTATTTTTTAGTGCCTGAGTCACAGGGAGATAAAGTGACTTGCCCAAGCTCACAAGGAGCCGACACCAGAAACTGAACCGGGTCCCCCTGCTTCACACTCAGTGCCAGTCAGTGTCGTTTCTCACTGAGCCACTTTTTTTCAGATTTTAGGGAACCAAATCTATAAAGATTTATCATTGAATCATATTCAATGTTGGCTGTTGGTGTTTCTGTAAAATAAAATGTAAGAGCTAAACCCATGTTTATGTCCGATGTGCAGAGAATTTCCAAAAGGTGTCAAAAATCACAATATTCCTTATGAAGCTATTGTGAACAGTGTGGAAAATCGATAGTTTATCCATGGACAGAAGTGATACAGTATGTCTTGACATTGGGATCATCAAACATCAACCTGTGTTTGGATGGGTAGTACAGTATCAGATGTATCAAAGTTTCAATCAGTTGCTCTCGATGGGATTGTAATTGTTGATATATCTGGTGCAATGTTTTACTTTTGATACATATATTTACTATTTTATTTTATTACATGTTTTATGAGGAGAAAAAAACAATTGCTTCACACCCTCTATTTATTGTCTTTACTCCTAAAATGGCTAAATAGGCCAGTTACGCATAACCGTTTTCTCAGCTCTTCCTTTCAGACTTTTTCAGTTGCTTCATAACAATTTTTAATTAGGTATATATATATATATTTATATATATATATATATATATATATACTGCACCGACACACTTTATTCGAGCAAATACCCAGTATGTACCTGGCAGATACCTGGAATGCGCCGCTTCTCACCTCTGACAAGCCCCGTTGCGTTTGCCTTCCCAGCCTGGATTCATGCCTGGCTGACGGGCGGCTGATCTGTTAAATGATAATGATTAGGATTTAATAGGCTGCAATGCTTCGCGTGTCTACCAGATGGCATAAATTCATGAATTGTAATGCAGTATATATATATATACTGTGCAGTATTGCAGCCAGCGGGAATAAAATGCTTCAATCCCTGCCTGGAAAATACCTCAATGCACTCGGGCAGAAAACAGTCACAAACCTCAATACACCCGGGTATACCCGAATTCGTGGGACTAGCCGAGCTCGAATAAAGTGTGTCGCCAGTGTATATATATATATAGAGAGAGAGAGAGAGAGAGAGAGAGAGAGAGAGAGAGAGAGATCAGAACCGTGTTAGCCTAGCTTCAATAATCAAAAAATAAATAGATGATACCGTTCTGTGGCTAACGAAATGCACAAATAAAAGCATTTCGTTAGCCACAGAACGGTATCATCTATTTATTTTTTGATTATATATATATATATATATATAATCCACAGAAGCAGCCGGCACTCCACTTGCAAGTAGAAAAAATTGGGTGCTTGTCCCATACAGCAATAATAAACCATACGATACCGTTTGAAGCACGGGATCAGGAGACGGCACTCTGGTAAGTTTGATCACAAGTTTTTGTATTGAAAAAGACACATAAACCGACGTTCCGGTCCCCCAGTGGGACCTTGTTACGCCAGTGCTGCCCGCAGACCAGACCCATCCCCTGAGCTGAAGGGGGAAGTGGTAATACACGCACCCGCAGCAAAGGGAGCGTGTCCGGAGTGTGGTATGAAGCGTTGCCAGGCCAGGTGTAGTAAGGTAGACAATACTTGCCGGTACCGGTTGTAGAGATAGAGTGAAGGATGCCTCGCCGAAGTCAGGGAGTGGAGAGTGGAGATAGGTGGTTGTCCAAGCCGTGTTCAAGGGGTTACCAGAGTGAGCGTTGTCCAAGGAGTGCCGAGATCGAGAGCCAGAGGGGATAGTCGTACAAGCCGCGTCAGAAACTGTGAAAACACTGAGAGAATCCAGAAGTAATTCCATACAGAGACTATGTCGAGCAAAGACTGAGAGCAGAGAGGAGCTAGATAAAGCAGGAAGGTCCAATTAGGAACGGAGGCGGGACAGGAAGAGCTACAGGGAGACACTGCAGATTGGTACAGGCATAACAGGCCAGGTGAGTCTTGTTGGTAACCTGAGTATGCCATTGCAGTGTGCGGGGGCGGAGCCTGAGGTCCGGGGGATGGGAAGAAGAGTGTGCAGACTGAGCGTGCTCCGTAACTCGTGTAGGCGCGTGATCCGAGCCAGTGGATGGTGCAGGTGTGCGTGCAGGTGTGCGTGCAGGAGGGCGTGGGCGCGCCCGGCGCTGAGCAGAGGAATTGCCGAGGGGAGTGATCTCACGACAACGGCAGGAGCGAGGAGCCATGGAGGCCGGTAAGGCAGGTTTGTTTTGTGTGTCCAGGGACTCCCTGCGGGAAGGGGGTGTTTTGTGTGGGGAGCGTGGAGAACGCCGATTCCTGACAGACCTTTCTCAAGGTGGTGCAATGAATGCAGTACAGATTACATATATCTAGCCCAAAACTCCAGTGCTGCTGAAAAACACCAATCACAGAAAATTAACATCACCTGCCTGTGTGCCCTACAAGCAACCTATCACAGGGAGAACGGTGGCCATCTTGAATATATTAAACTGGTAAATAGTACTAATGTATTAATGAGCATGCACATAGTTAATGACCCATGTGAATTAACTGTTCGCGCGAACAGGCTGATGGGCAGAATGGCTGGCAGGGAAGCAATTACTGTGGAACACCTAATGTGCTCACCAAAATAGTGCAGAGAATCGTGTAGGGATAAAAAATATATATACAAGGATGACGTGGCTGTATGGAATTACTTGTGCGCTGAATCCATCAAGTATTGGGCATGCAATAGCTAACAGCGTGTAAAACAAATTGCAATATGTATCAGTAAAGCCCACAAACACAGCTCCAAAGGTCTTAATTGGGGATAATGCACATCATACAAATAATGGCACAAACCAAATGATATGCCTATGCCGATTGTCAAGATCAGATAGGTGCAAGTAAGAATAAATTGCATATTAGCAGTTGTACATATCAGACCTAATAAAGCCCAGAGAGTGCATTGGTCTGTTAAGGTGCAGATATTGGCCAATGTCATACAGCACCCAATAAAAGTCTGCCAGGTAAAACATCCATCGAAGGAATGTGCTTAGTCTGCTGTGGTAAAGATTCCTAGAATCAGCGGGCCAATCTTTGGACAGGTACACCTTTATAGGAAGCAACTGAGTTTAAAGTCCTCGTTTATTGTGGAGTCGGAAGAGGAGTCCCTGCTCAGAGGAGCTTACAATCTAATTGGTGGGGAGAACGTACAAATACAGTAGTAGGAGGGCATTCAGGTAAATGCGTCTGCAGGGGGCCAAGCTTTGTATATTGTGTATAGAATTAGCCACGCTGCAACTCGTATGCTTCCTTAAGCAAGTGTGTCTTAAGGTGGGTCTTAAAGGTGGATAGAGAGGGTGCTAGTCAGGTATTGAAGGCAAGGGCATTCCAGAGGTGTGGGGCAGTTAGTGAGAAAGGTTTTAGGCGGGAGAGGGCTTTAGATACAAAGGGGGTAGAGAGAAGACATCCTTGAGTAGAACGCAAGAGTCGGTATGGTGTATAGCGAGAAATTAGGGCTGAGATGTAAGTAGGAGCAGAAGAGTGTAAAGCTTTAAAAGTGAGGAGGAGAATTGAGTGCGAGATGTGAGATTTGATAGGAAGCCAGAAGAGGGATTTCAGCAGGGGAGATGCTGAGACAGACCAAGGAAAGAGTAGCAGCCATATAGCAGTTGCAGGTTAATGAGGCGGAGTAGGCACTTGTTGAGCGCGCTGATGAAACCCCCGCACGGGCGCAACCTAGAGGCGGGACTAGGAGACTCTGTATTTATGTCTGCGCATGACGCGCGCACGCCCATTGTCCGGCAGCTGGAGGAGGATGGATCCGGTAGTGCACTGCAGGGAGAGGGAGCAGCGGAGCACCTAATCACAAAGCGAGGCAGGTGGGAGGCGTGCCGAGGGTGGTGAGTCTCACGGATCCTCACAAGGCTATCATGGATGGTTCATCAGTCAGTGGCAGCGCCTCCAGCCCAAGAGGATCCTGGTAGAGCCAGGATGAACCTCTGGGGCATTTGTCTTAGGTTGCTCTCTTATCAAGCATCACACCAGAGATGGTATAACTGGGCTTTATTGAACACATGGTAGAACAGGTTACAGTCCCTGAAGGTAGTGCCCAGGCTTGAGGCCTTGAATACCCCTCTTCAGCAAACGTTACTCCCTAACAGGGCAAGGCCTGAGCCTACTCCTTTCCAGGAGAGGTTCACTGCTGTGTCTTCATAGCAGGGAGGACAGCACAGAACTCACTCCCAGAAACACTTACTCTAAACTCTAGAGGGAAACCCGCTCCTTCCCAGGGGAGTGACTTGTAAGCCGGCGTCCTATCAGTCATATGCACTACTAGTAATACTAGGCTACTCCTGAACTTTATTAAGTAACACACATAACATAACCAGGCCCTGCAGTATTTGTTCCCAACACTTCCCACTCTTTATTGGGACTTACAGTGCTAAAGGGGCCAGGGACTTAGTAGCCTAAGGAGGCTAGGCTACATCAATATATATGTCACAGCCCCCTTAAAAACATTTAGTGTCCATTTATTTATTGTGTTTGTAGCCTGTCTGTCTGTCCTTTCCTCCCAATGCTCCCATCTTCTCCCTTCCCCAAATTTCAAATAGAGGAACGAGCACGATACCAAAAGAGATAAAACACGTTCTCGTGGCGTTTCCTTCCAGGCCTGAGCCTGAAGCAGAAACAAGGTCTTGCCTCGGGTGGGGTGGGGATTTATTAGAAAGTCAGAAGTTCAGTGGGTGGGGGTATATTTTAAACTCCCCAACTCGCCAATCTTGTAATTTACACTTAGATTGTAAGATCTCCGGGAGAGGGATTTCCTTTCCTATTGTCTAATCTTATTTGTTGCACTTATTGTATTATAATTCCCTCTACTGTATTGTCTCATAAAGAGCTGAGTACAGCTGTGGGTGCTATATAAATAAAGATATATGTACATTTATCTTGTTCACTGTCCTTCAGAAAACACATGGCATCTGCTAACATTCATGCATTTTCTGAATTGTATTTTTATCCAATAAATGACAGCAGTAATCTGGTAGATTGTTTGTTTCCAAATTTGTGAAAGTGCCAAAAACAAAGTTATTACTAGTAAAAAAAAAACAGACATAAACACTCCACCAGAATGGTTTGCAAGTACAGTACCTTTAAGTATGAGTAAATGGATTTTCAAACATTGAGTAGTTAACTGATAAGGTGCTGGGTCTCAGCTTCAAAGTGCAGTCATATACTGCAAGGTTCTTCTTTAAGAATCTGAACAGCTTTCAACTTAACACCCACCTGTACATCAGCCCCGCAGATCATTATGATTTTACTCTGCCTCACTTCGCAATATAGCAAGTGCTTAGGGCCTCATGCAGAGAGCATCGTTATTTCAAAATTCGCCATTTTTTGTGTACAATTTCGCGCAGAAACCGGCATAAAATGGCGAGTTACGAAAAACGCGCCATTTTGTTTTTTTTTATTGTTAAAACTCGCCTCGCGGCTGGCGAGAACCGCGATCTCGCCATTTTTAAAACTCTCCGAATGCAGAGAGGTACGAACGGCATATAGCGGCTGTTCGCGCCAGGGAAATGGCGCGTTTTTCTCATTTTAGCCGCGCCAGGAAATATTGGCAATAAGATGGCGCTCGCCGCCTATAGCAAAGGGGGAAAAAAAGCCGCGTTTTTTTTTTTTTACATTTCTGAAGCGCGCATCTGTTCCTTTCAAACTCGCCACACGCATCCATGTTAAACATAGCAGAATTCGCACTTTTCTGCATATGGAGAATAAAACTCTCCAAAAAAGCTACTTTTTATGAAATTCGCCAATTTGAAAATTCTATGCTCTCTGCATGAGGCCCTGAGTGTCTGAAGATCTCAAAAGACACGCTTGTTCTTTAGCTAGATCCTTAAGTGAGCTATGCCCACTCAATTCTAAGGAATACACATTATGGATTTAGGTATGAGTGATGATTCCTACAAAAGAAGGGGATGTTGGAAATGTCCTATGGGCAAGGAACAACATGGGTCATTTAAAGGTTGCTGCACTACTGCAGTACTACGTAGCTTTTATCAGCAACATTGTATACAGTATGCATCCAAAGCTACTATACATTGCAAATCAATTATATGATCATACACAATCACATTTTATATATTTACATTACCCTGTTTTTATAGCTCTCTTCTATAGTACAAGTCTAAATGCTTGCCTGAATTCATGTGTCACAATCTTTCATGCAGCCTATGTTTCTCCTTCGTTTCAATCTGTTTCCATTTTAAATGCAGGACTCTAATTGTATACAGATTGGAAATATTACAATCTCATATAACAAAGTCCAAGCCATCCCCTGCAGCATAAGATAAGCGAGCATCTCCCTTTGTAAAAATACAACCATAGTTGTTGACCAGACCATATCAGGCAGTGCCATGTGTTCATTAAAAAGCGAGTTTGAATTCAGAGTTTAAAGCTTGGGATTTATTTTGTTGCTATGAGATTTTTGGAACATAATCAAGTTGGCTTGTTGGTTCCCGGTTACCAGAGGTGGATGTGTAATTATTATGGAGGATGGGGAGAGAAGTGCAAATAAGGTTTTGTGACTGAACAGAATAAAAAGCACTTTTCTAACACATCTGCATGTTCTACATACATTTAGGCATTATGTTTACGTGTAAAAATATACAAGCACGTTATCAATATATTTTTAGTATATTTTGACCCCAGTATACAATCATCCTAGAACTTTCAAGATACCTTCCGGCGCTGGAAGACATTTTACGGCTCATTACAGTGAATGAGGTATAAACTGTCTTCAGGCACCAGAAATTTGTCATATGGTAGAGAATTGTTTTGTTAATATGGCCCCTTTTTTGCTATACAGTACACAGTTGTTTCATCCCTATAACAATCATTCAATGTCTGTTATAAATTAAGTGAAGCTCATTTGCTCACCACTTCAGATTAACCCAATAAAAGCAGCAATCCCACCTGGGATTTTTTTACATTAATATATATATATATATATATATATATATATATATATATATATATATATATATATATATATATATATAAACCATAATACTGAGTTAAGTTATGGTGAGTAAAAAAAGTGACAAAAAGCCTCCACAGGAAAGCAAATATGCAAATATAACTGTATAACATGCAGATGAGCATACAGTTAAATTTGCATATATATATATTTGCATATATATATATATATGCAGTGGTTGACAAATCACCAAAAAATCTACTCGCCACACAAAAAAATCTACTCGCCACCTAGTACCAAACGTGTGCTGCTTGGGCCAATATTTACTCGCCCGGGGGTTAAATCCACTCGCCCGGGGCGAGCAAATGTATAGGTTTGTCGAACACTGTATATATATATATTTCAAGCTAGAGCGCACTTAGGAACTGAACAGTGCGTCTTTCAGCTCAGAGGACCAACAGGAAGCTGCAATGTAATTGGTTAAAGCTTCTATTGGTCAAACAGTGATGGCCATATTGGATTCCCCATGGGGGATAATTAATGCAGTAATTATCTCGATGACCAGGGGATCCACTGAGCTGAAAGTAGAAGGTTTTTGGTTCCCAAAATTGCTGCATTAATTTGCACTCTATATAACATTCTATTACTTTGCACTCTCCTGCCTGTTTTTTATTCTGCAACTTTAACATTTGCCCTGTGTGATCAACAATGGATCATACACAAATCTGAAGCATATTTACATCATGTCAAAACTTACCTTTTTTTCTTAGCCTCTTCAACTTTATCAGACACAGTGATCCTGTTGTGTGTTTTTAAGCAAGAATGCCACTCAATTAGTGGATGACTCACTAAACTCTGTTAGTGGTTACCATGGCCGATCCATTCAAATCAATGGGAGTTAACACCGGATCAGCCAAATGAACCACTAACGGAGGTTCGTGAATCACTCCCCTAGTGTCTTGTGTTAGGAGTTTAATTCTGTATCTTCTTCTGGACATCTAAATTGTGTTTAGGAAAAGTTACAGTGCTTACTGTTTTATTTTTTATTTTTTAGGAATATGCAAGTATAAAGCCCAATTCCAAGGCCCAATTAATTTGTATTTATTTTTTACAAATTTCCTTTACTTCTTTTTCATCCAATCACATTATTCACTGTAAAATTATTATGTATGTTTTAGAATTATTTATATAAAAACATTTGTAAGCATGCATTCTTTACGCAACTAGCTATGAACTTCACCTTGATAAAGTGCTAATGCTTGAAACGTGTAGGTGTGGGCCTTCTGCCTGTGTATTTTTTCTTTTATGATCTAATAAATTAGTTTATTATTTTTTCCAGCAGTATAAAGTAGTCTGTGTCTTTTTGTTCCTGTTTTTAGCTCAGGTACAGAAAAGGAAACTTTTGACTATATTGCAACTACTGTATACTATATAGTGTGATTTTGTCTATGGGATAGTAGCCTGCATATTTACTGTATCTTATCTCGGCCTTACCAACTACCAATAGGAGTCTATAGCCTATGCTCAGGAGCAGGGAAAGAAAAAAACGAAGCACTGGTTCCACTGAGGTAAAAATAAACACAGAGGTGCGTTCCCACAATAAAAGGTAAAGGGCCACAAGCCCGAAACGCGTAGGTGTTCTGTTTTTGTGCTTTTGATCCATTAAACTTTTATTGTGGGAACGCACCTCTGTGTTTATTTTTACTTCAGTGGAATCAGTGCTTCGTTTTTTTCCCCCTGCTCCTGTTCATCTACATCAACGGAGGCACGGTACACCCCAGGAGAAGTGATACATCAGGCTCCACAATTGCGTGAGTTATACTCTTAAGTGAGCCTATTTCACTCTCCTCTCTCCATTAGTGGCTGCAAGGATTGTTGTTTATTACCCCATGTTATTACCATGATGTTGTATTAATGCTGGACACTGGCAGGTGTATACTGTCCTTACCTCATTGCATGTGGGACTTTATTTTCCAGTTACACATCTAACAGGTGTATGGGTGTAATTTAATATCCTAGCCTTATCTTTTGCTTTCTTTGGAGGGGTAATCCGCTGTACAGTCAAGTCAATCATTATTGTTTGCTGTGATTTTGGTTTAGAGCACCATGCAACTTTTTCTCTCCATATAGCCTATGCTCAGCAGTATAAATTATTCAAAATCTTTAAAGGAGCAATCCACCCTAACTAATATAAACTCCATATTGTTCTTACAGGATTGGAACCGGCAGATCCTCCAGAGATGAGTTCCAAGGGACCCCAGATTCCCAAGTTACTTACTGGTGAAGTTACTGGTTTTACTTACTATTTTTTAAATGGGATTTAAATGGCCAACCAATAGGAAACCACAAACCAATGATGATGTTGCAATTTCCTATTGGCCCGAGATTTGGTAGCCATTGTGTTTCCCCAGAGAGAGATTTAAACCCAGTAACTTCATTGGTAAATATCTCAGGAGCCGAGCCAGATGGTTCTCCGAGCTTAAAATAGTGGTGTTTGGCTCAGGAACGCTTCTCGGATCCCACCCTGTAAAATAAATGGGGCGGGGTAAAAAACAAACAAAAACAAAACAGAGTAGGAAAAACTGTTTCTTTAATTTACAAATCCCAGTAAGAGCAGATGACTGATTCCAAGACTTTTTAAAGTGGTAAAGTGAGTATCTTGACATTTTAAGGTCCTGCTAAATCCTGCACAATTTTACAAAGTCGTATGTAAGTAAAAACATACTAGAAGTTTGTGTCTTCAAAAATAGTACCATTATTTATGCGACTCCCTGTGTATGGCAAGCAACACATGCACACTGCCCCCTAACAGGTTCCTCTCCTATGGACATGTGACTATGATGATCCCGCATGGAGACTGGTGAGGAAAGACTTGGAGGAAGAGGAGTGGTTAAAAGGGGACAGCCATGCCAGTTAGAGGCAGATCTGTGTGGGTATGAAGGAGTCCGGGTCGAGCAAGAGCAACCTGTGTGATAAGACCTACAAGTGTCCCGCGTGGGTGAGATTGCAGTTGCTGGGAGGACAAAGAGCAGCCAAAAGAGTCAGACAGCCCAGCAACAGAGATTGGGAGCTGTACTAAGGAGAGACAGCTGACTGAGGGGTACCAAAATAAACCTTTGTGATGTACAGGCCTGCAACACCCAGTGACAAACACCAGCTCCAACGGTGTACCGGTACCTCAAATATAGGCCTGCATACCCAGGATTGGGAGGCCTCTTGGGTTGACATTAACACACACAACTGCACAGCGCTTAAGGGAACTTTAATGAGAATGTATTGTGATTAGTATGTGGTGATCCTGTTTATAAGGATCCTGAGGTTCCTGTTAACCATTAATATATTCTATATAAATAAGTTATATAACAAAGTGTTGTGGCACTTGTGTCCCCTTGTTTGCTCTACGCACGTGTGGTATTTATCATAGGGAGCTAGATCACAACCAGGGAATTACAGACCTGTAAGCCTGACTTCAATAGTGGGGAAGCTACTTGAAGGTTTAATACAGGATAAAATTCAGGAATACCTAATGGAAAACAAAATTATTAGTAATAGTTAGTATGCATTTATGAAGGATAGGTCATGCCAAACTAACCTTATTTGGTTATTTGAGGAGGTAAGTAGGAATTTAGACCAGGGTAATGCAGTTGATGTGGTCTACTTAGATTTTGCAAAGGCTTTTGATACGGTTCCACACAAGAAGTTAGTGGACAAAATAAAGCAAATTGGACTCAGTAAAAATATATGCAGCTGGATTGAAAACTGGTTGAAGGACAGACAACAGAGGGTTGAACTTTTTCAGGTTGGGATAAAGTCGTGAGTGGAGTACCTCAGGGGTCAGTACTGGGACCCCTGCTTTTTAACTTGTATATTAATGACCTTGAGGTTGGCATAAAGAGCAAATTCTCTATCTTTGCTGATGACACTACATTGTGTAAGGTAGTAGAATCAGAGCAGGATGTAATTTCTCTCCAGAAGGACTTGGAGAGACTGGAAACTTGGGCAGGTAAATGGCAGATGTGGTTTAATACAGATAAATGTAAAGTTATGCATTTGGGAAATAAGAATAAACAGAAAACACTAATTAAATAGGGATACATTAGAGGAATCCTTGATGGAGAAGGATTTAGGAGTGCTTGGAGACAACAGACTTAACAATAGTGCCCAAAGTCATGCAGTAGCTGCAAAGGCAAACAAGATCTTATCTTGCATTAAACAGGCAATGGATGGAAGGGAAATAAACATAATTATGCCCCTTTGTAAAGCATTAGTAAGACCACACCTTGAATATGGAGTACAATTTTGGGCACCACTCCTTAGAAAATACATTATGGAACTAGAGAGAGTGCAGAGAAGAGCCACCAAATTAATAAAGGGGATGGACAATCTAATTTATGAGGAGAGGCTAGCTAAATTAGATTTATTTACATTAGAAAGAAGGTGTCTAAGAGGGGATATGATAACTATATACAAATATATTTGGGGACAGTTTAAATGAACTATTCATCCCAAGGGCAGTACAAAGGACTTAGGGTCATCCTTTAAGGTTGGAGGAAAGGAGATTTCACCAGCAACAAAGAAAAAGGTTCTTTACAGTAAGGGCAGTTAAAATGTGGAATTCATTACCCATGAGACTGTGATGGCAGATACAATAGATTTGTTCAAAAAAAGGTTGGACATCTTTTTAGAAAGGTATACAGGGATATATCAAATAAGTAAGCATAGGAAGGATATTGATCCAGGTATTTATTTGATTCTTGGAGTCAAATTTATTTTCCCCTTATGAGATATTATTGGATGACATTTCACTGGGGTTTTTTGTTTGCCTTCCTCTGGATCGATATACTGTAAGTACCGATATATGATAAAGTATCTTTCGTCTAAATTTAGCATAGGTTGAACTTGATGGACGTATGTCTTTTTTCAACCTCATCTACTATGTAACTATATAACTACTGTATAGCCTTAAGGACTCAGGCTCCCACCTCAGCCCCAGGCATACTGTATAGTCTGAGGTACAGATATATAGAGGGTTTACATTTATTTGCCAGAAATATGACAACAGAAAGAGGCATCTGCATTGTGAGCATCTAGAAATTTAAGTGGCCACTAGTTTAATGCGCCATCTCATACATTTTTGATGTTCTGACAATTAAAATGAATGATATTGATATTACTACAATAACACTATGTATTTTTTCAGTGAGTGACTTCCTCCTCCAGTGATAAGAATCCACCTATAACTTCATAATAAAATCAGGAAGATGAATGAGTTGTATTTTATGTGGAAGGAATATTGGAAGCGTTTTACTTATCTCAAAAGCTCCTAGGAGGTTTGAAACAGGTGGCACAGCACAGTCATGTAGGTATCATCATTATTTTCCATCAGGCTGTTTATAGACTGTAGAAAAAAAGGCAACATTTCTATTTTGGATAGGATGAGCTGTATAGGAGCTGATATGACTATACATCTACAGACCACAATGTTGTCCTAGCTATTAACCTTTGATACCATTTCTGTCAATGCGCAGTCAAAAACTAATTAAGGAACTGGATAGAGCCCTATGAAAATAAGCCTTACAAAGAGGGTTATTTACTAAAGTCATAAACATACATAAGGAGGCAAAGAGTCCTCCTAGAAGATCCTTATTAGCTGCACACAAAGCTAGGAATAAATAGCAAGGTTTGAATACCAGGTGTATGAGTAGTTCAGTTAGCCATAAGGTACAGGTAAGCAAATGCTCCCAACACTGTGAGAGGACAATTGCCACTAAAAGCCATGTGGCAAAAATAATAAATCTTTTAATATTTAATCAAGATAACACACAACATATAACGCATGCTCTAAACTAACTTAAAAACAATTAAAATGTGAATGTAACGGGTGGCAGTCAAATGCGGGACGATCAGGGACAAATACCAACTTAATCTTAGGTTAGATCCCTCAGCAAGTGAGTGGGTTGTTTAGAATGAGACAAAATCAAAATCAATGGTGGAATAGCATAATACTAAGCTTGTCCTGTTCTAGATGGTACGTTGTTAGTTGCAGGCTGTAGTGTATAGTTATACAGATCAAAGCATTGTAATATGCAGTAGGATTGAAATAAACATCCAGATACAGCCAAATAGTCTGCTGTCTCTTTAACTCTGTTTGGGTGATCCCACAGAGTCTGCTGTATTGTGCCGTTACACACGCCGTCAGACAGAAAAAAAAAATTGCTGCACAATTCTAATCATACAAACAGCAGGGCACCTACACGTAGCTTCTAATCCAAATTAGCCCATATGTAATTGATAATACACAGCCCGCAACTTTTACAAGCAGCAGGGCACCTACATGTAGCTTCTAATCCGAATTAGCCCATATGTAATTGATAATACACAGCCCGCAACTTTCCCACTGCTAGGACCGACCTCACCCAGTTACTGCCTCCTCCACCTTGAGAAAGCGCTGGTTCCCTTACGAGCGAAACGTACGTCGGCATGACGTCATCGCGTTGACGTCGTGGAGGAGGCAGTAAGGCCTCGTTCAGTGTGCTAGCTGCAGGACTCGGAGAGAGGGCGGGAGGGAGGCAGTGCGGCAGTTTGCTGGGCGACATGTGTTTATCCCCCAGCAGACTTTTCAGCGTTGGGGAGGGGGCGGGGTTACACATGGCAGGGTAAGTATCCAAGTTGCAGTCATGAAATCATTCTGAAGAATGATTTCATTGACTGCCTTGGTCCCTGTGACGCTGCTGCAGTTCCAAAAAACGAAATTTTCGTTTATTGAAACTGTAGTCAGCTTCAACTCCTGGCTTCGGAGACAGGGCGGTTGCTACCCTGAAAACCAGTATTCAAATTGAATACTTTGTTTCTCATGGCAGCACGCATGGCAGCATGCCCTCCCTCCGAAGCCAGCACCCTGAACGAGGCCTAACTGGGTGAGATCGGTCCTAGCAGTGGGAAAGTTGCGGGCTGTGTATTATCAATTACATATGGGCTAATTCGGATGTGCTAATGATGTGCAAAAGAGGTGATCCCTCTAAAAACGCATATCCACAGAGCTCTGATATAGGAACGCAGGGATTTAACGGGACGGTTGGGTCATATCTAATGGGAATATAGAACAAAATATGTCCAAGCGCATCAATATATGTGGTAATATTTTTAAGTGATAGTATGTCAAAGAAGTGATTAAATTTAAATTATTAATATATTTAAAGCCACAGATAGAGAACTGTGGTCAACCAATAAAGGTGCAACGTATATCCTAGAGTGTGTGTGCAAAAATATATTGAACAAAAACACCCCAAATACAAAGTGTAGTGATAACGTAGAAAAATAGTGAAACTTCTCTTAGGAATGTTCTGCTGCAGTACTGGAAATGCTGGGGTCAGGATAACACCAGCTAGATAAAGAAACAAAAGAGAAAGTTCAGGACCCTCATAGTGTAGTAAATAAAATAATAAATTTATAAGCCAGATAATATATGCACGTACAGAATAAAAGATATAATGGGCATGTAGGTATAGTAACCAATAGAGGACAGGCGCTCCCACAGCTGCTGCACAAGGTCATCAAAGGCTTCCTCCTCAGATTATGATCTCCTGGGCACAGCTCATCTCCACATCGGATCGCTCGATACACCGCCTGGATACTGCACCGTCAGGGGGAGAAAGGGTTGATCTCTCACACTGGTAGGACTGTTCTCCTCCGCATCCGATCACTCAATACTCCGTCCGGACGCTTCTCTGCCAGGGGGAGGGGAAGGGAAATCCCTCACAGCAGTAAGCTGACACAACGCGTCACCGGCCCCAGCAGCTCACAGGCGTAATTGCGGAAGGAATGCAGTTTGCCCACATGGCAGGGCAACAGATAGTGGAAGCGTCTTTCCAAAAATTCAAAGACTAGGAAAAGCTCAACTGAGCTTAAAAGGTCTGATATTAATCAGATCACTTTGTACAATAAAAAACTCCAACGCGTTTCGTGACGCAAAGTCAATTCTTTAGGGAATGGAGTGTCCTGCTCCCACAATGCCTTTTTTTGGTCATACGTATTCCTGATTGGTTAACGATTACTACAATTTTATATAAATACCATAAAAGACTTATTACTAGACATAGGGTTAATACAGATATCATAAAAGACAAAAATGATTGCTGAAAACATATATTTAACTTAAGAGAGAGCTATTGGTATCATTAATATAGAACCAATTTAATTTTAATGACCAGTGTCATCTGGAGAGAGAAAAGAGGCAAAGACCATTTGGGGAAACCCCCCAAAAATAATTAATGCAATGATTAAAGACAACATGAAGGTAAACAATACATAAGTCCAAGCAAGTGTTTGTACCCACAGCAAATTCTACTTTTACAAAAGGTATATAACATCATAGTGGAGAGTATGCTAATGGTGTGAAAACCACCAATTACACAAAAATATACAGAAGGTATATAATGTGGAGTAGATATAACAAATATTGAAGAATGGCAATAAATGTTATATATGGAGGATCCTGCATAAAAAATATATATGTAAGGACCTAACAGTGCTAATATGGCAAATACTGTATGAAACCTAGGGGAATTCAACCGTGGGACATGGAGCACGGATAGAACATCAGGACCGGGTCATCATTGAATGAGCCGCAGAGGAGATTTAGTTAATCAGTGACAGAATATCTATGTCTTCGTTGAGACAGAGGGGAGCCATAGATCTAATAGTATAGATCCAATAACTTTCTTTTCTTGCTAGCTCCCTCTCTCTGTCACCACCTTGCCTATTTACAGGGATAACTTCAAGTCCTTTGTATTTTAATAAAGTATGGTCCTGGTTGTGATGGATTTTAAAATGTTTTCATACGCTATGTTTTTCAATCCGGATCCTGATGTTCCGTCCATGCTCCAATACCCGCCTCCTAAGTTGTCTTTTTGTGTGGCCGATATAGGAAACGCCGCAAGAGCATTCCAAATAATAAATGACATGTGTTGTTGTGCACGTAATACAATTTCTAATCTCATATGGTTTTTTCAGATTTTGATTGGAAAGGAACTTTCTATCGTGGTGCATTAATTTGCACGTCAGACACCTACCACACACAAAGTTTCCCTTTGGTTTATCTAGGATGCATGTTAGATTTTCAAATTAATTATGTGTTTCAAAAATATCACTGGGGACCAGTATACTCTTGAAATTACGTGATTTACGAAAAATTATCTTTGGTTTTTATGTGATAATTGAGCCTAAAATGGGGTCACTACTAAGTATCCCCCAATGTTTATTTAATATTGACTTAAAGTTGGTGATAAATGGGACACTCACGTTATTATCAATCTGACTATTTCTAATCACAGTGCTTCCCACTTTAACCATTGTGTCTTCAAAAATTAGATTATCGTCCCACCAGACACTGAAATATGGGTTTTGCTGGAAAGGGAGGAAAGAGAGAGAGCGGTGACTCCTATTAGCATATTGTTAGACTACATTTCACTATTTCCTATTTCATAAAGATCCCAATATGTCAGAAGATATGTTCTTCTGTTGTTGTTCAGCAGACAAAGTTCTACTTACAGTGTTACTTACAGGTGCAAATTCAATCCATGATGATAACCTGCTCAGATGGAATCATAGAGAAACCTTTGTCTCACATTGCAGCTTAGATGTTTCATGCAGAGTGAGGTCTTGGGAAGAGGTCTTGCAGAGAGAGGGAGTTGATCAGAGCCCAACTGTATTTATTGATCACTAACCCTGCCCCCTTTCTCCTCGTGAGTTCCGAACAAAGAACTTTTCACGGTAGGATTCAGACTAGGCCTTGAAATGTGATAGTTAAGCCAACCTCCAACATTTGTTATGCATTAAACCTTAACTGCAACTCATCTCGTTTGGCTATATATGAGTTCTAAATCTTACAACATATTCTCATTCAATTGTCTTGATATAAGTTCTCATTCATACATTTTAATATAATAAACGGATTTCTGACACATATATCCCAGGTATCTCAGGTGTGATCCTTCTTGTGCACAGTTGTCTCTCCATATACTGTTTGAAAGGATATACAGTATATACTGTAGCACTTGGGGCTCTAGTAAAATAGGGTTCTCTCTGTCAGCATGATTGCAAATGCCAGATGTCCAGTGGTGCTCTGCTGCTGCGAGTCCTCCGGCAGTGAAAAAGATGTTAAGAGCTGCAGAATGTGCACATATGCACAGTAATACCTTTCCTTTTCTCACCTGAGACAGTGCCATGTGTAAGAAATGTGTAAAATGAATTTCTTATGTTTGACGCACACACACATGCACACTCACATTAAATGTGCATTGTAGCCACTTTCATGTCCTTTCCCCAAATTACAGGCTAGCTCATGAAGTGGTAAGAGGTAGCCGAGAGGAATGCCAATCCTATTGATTGTTGCACACCCTAGATAATTGATTGTTCACTTAATTGGTCGTGTGTAGGTCCTATGGAGTTGAGTAAAAAGTACCTTTTATTAAGTCCATTAAAATAATTCAGCTACTTAGGACAAACACACCCTAGTGCGGAAATTAGGTGAGAAAGTACAGCTGTGCCGCATCTGCTGTAACCAATTGCTTGGTGTGATGATAATTATGTTAACTGTATCACCTATAATTTCTCAAATGAGCTAATAACAAACACATGTAATGATATAGTTTTTTATTAGTAAAATTGTGTACCAACACCTGACGGATATATATATATATATATATATATATATATATATATATATATATATATATATATATATATATATATATATATATTAGGACCTTTTAGTGTACTAAGATAAAATAACAAAGACTGCAGTTTGCAAGGAACTGTGAATTTAAAAAATATGCATGGAGGGCTGCAAAATCTGTGTATAATCAAAGTATACAACAAAATGACTGGTAACAGTTTAATAAAAGTATAAAAGCAATTCCTGGGTGCCCAGGATCAGAGATTATATGACGTGCTAGGTTTTAACTGGATGTTCATGCAGCAAATTAGCATATATTTGATCTGGTTTCCTAAGAGATATTGGCTACTATAATTTCCTGGGGATACAGAAGCTCTAACTCCTCAAAGCCTGTCTAGTATTGTGTCTATTGGAATGGGTTAATTTGTATTACCCAGGTTTGACAATGACAAGGAGCCTGTGAGGTCAGGTGAGCAGAAAGAGGTAATCTAGCCTAAGGGCTGGGACCCGCTGTGCCCGGCGGCGCGGGCGGCCGCGTGAGCGTTCCCCACCAGTAGGGGAATCCTTGTGAGCCGGTCCCAGTCCCCACTCACTGCATGGCTCACTACGCACTGTGACGCGTCAGCTACCAGGGGATGCAAGAAAATAGTTATCCCGAGCGGTGACGCGTCATGTGGTGCGCTGATGAGCCAATCAGCGGCGGGGGTAGGAGCTGGAGCTGTCACACAGCTTCCTACACAGGGTAGGGGGTGGTGTGTGTGTGTGTGTGTGTCTCTGTCTCAGTGTTAGCGTGTGTGAGGGCATTTGTGGGGGAAAAAGAGGGAGCTGCTTACCTTCCAGCAGCCCGCAGCAGCTCCCTCCTGTCCTGCAGACTGAGACCGAGCCCGTGGAGGGAGGGGGGGGGGGCGTAGCGGGTCCCTCCGCTCAAACCACGCCCCCCCACCTCCCACTCCCGCCCCCCTCCCGCTCCGGCTCCCGCTCCCTACAGACCGCATATCACGGTCTGTGTCTGTCAGCGCCCCGCATGTCTGCAGTGCGGGCGCGCTGACTGACGGATCGGGGCCTTAGCCTTAGTTTATAAGAGGAAAATTACTGGGTGTTCAGGGTCAGAGAGTATATGCTGTACTTTATATTTCATCAGGGTGTTACACCTGTACATAAAATATATCTGGTCTTATTACTGGTGGCTTCTTCTGAAGCTGGAGTAGCTCATGAAGTGGGATACATTGAAGCTTATTTAGTAAGCACCAATGTGGTGCTACCACACACAAAACCCTGTTGAAGTAAATGGGGCTTTTGGTGTGATATTGCCAGATCTGTGCTATCGCAATTTACAGAATAAGTTTCAGTGACTCTGGGTAGGGATATTATCTGGATCCACAGCTGCAGAATACTGTAGCTTAATTCATTGTTTCCCTAATGCATTATGGGATATGTAGTCCAATTGTTCTGAAACAGTCTGTCCTGCTGACTTTGGTTTAGTTGAAAATCCTAGTGCTGAGTGTTGCAACTGTGTCTCAGTGTCATTTCTAGGGCAATAAGGTCTGATACTTAGGGCCATATTTACAAAGTTTGGTTTGCCAGATGTCCCGTATATATGGGATTGTCCCGTATTTCAATTAATTGTTCAGTTGTCCCAGATAGGTCTGTCAGGACTTATAATTGTCCCGTATTTCAAGGGCAATGGGACAATTCAGAGACGACGGTCAGCCGGCAGGAGAAGGGTGGCTGTGGTATAGCGCCGAAGGCGAGGGACAGTGGCTGTGGAGGAGGACCATGGTGGTGGGATGAAAGGGCAGAGGTGTAGCCCACCCAAGTGGTATGAGCTGGAAGTCAATTACAACTTCCGTCCCTGCTCTGTGCTTCCGCCACCACCAACACCATTGTCCTCCTCTGCATCCACCATCCCCCGCTTTCTGCCGCCAAACTGCTGTCATCCTTCTCCTGTTGCCACACCGCTACCATCCTTGTCCTGCCAGCCATCCTTCACCACCAGGTAAGCTGTGAGGAGAAGGGGGAGCTGTGAGAAGGGGGAAAAGCGAGGGGAGCTGTGAGAAGGGCATCATGATGATTGCCACCTGCTCTGGACCCCTGCTAATGAACTTTACACCTCCTCCACTGCCCCCTGCTATTCTGGCCACTGAGGTCCTATCTGCTCCTGAAGTTTTGACAGGAGGAAGGAGAGGGGGCTGCAAGGAAAAGGGGAGCTGTGAGGAGGAAGATGGAAAGGGGAGCTGTGAGGAGGAAGATGGAAAAGGGGAGCTGTGAGGAGGAAGAGGAAAAGGGCAGCTGTGAGGAGGTGGAGATGGGGAGCTGTGAGGAAAATGGGAGCTGTGAGGAGGTTGAGAAGGGGAGCTGTGAGGCGGAGGAAGGAGAGCTGTGAGGAAGTAGGGGGAGCTGGGAGGAAGTAGGGGGAGCTGGGAGGAAGAAAAAGGGGAAGCTAGGAGGAGGAAGTAGGGGGAGCCATGAGGAGGCAGTAGGGGGAGCTGTGAGGAGGAGGAAGTAGGGGGAGCTGTGAGGAGGAAGAGGAAGAAAGGGAAGTTTTGAGGAGGAGGTAGGGGGAGTTGTGAGGAGGAAGGAAGGGGAACTGGGAGGAGGAAGATAGGAGCTGTGAGGAGGGGGAGCTATGAGGAAAGTTGGAGATGTGAAGAGGAGGAGAAGGTGAGCTGTGAGGAGGAGGGGGGATGTGAGAGGAGGAGGACTGAGGGAGGCAGGGGGCTGAGAGATGGAAGGGGGAGATATGGATGAAGGGGGGCAAGAATAGGGGAGAGAAAAAGAGTGTTTTTGTCATCAAAACATTTAGGAAATGTCTGGATTTCAATTTTATTTTCCTAATGTATTTTGGCGTCCGGGTGTCCCGTATTTACAAAACTTAAATGTTGCAACCCTATACGAAGTGATGTTATGGCATAAGACACCTTGGCCAAATTCATTAAGCCACAAGCCTTAGGTCTCCTTCCAGTGCCATAAGGAATTCACATTTCACATAAGGTTTTTCCATAGAATTTCACTGCTTAGTCAATATTAGTCTTAGTCCTTATTACTTTGCTGCCACTGTAAATTTCTAGTAATTGTAGTCTGCAAATCTATCAAAAACTACAGTTATTTGCAGTGGAGGAATTATTATTTGTATTGTTCAACAGCTGTTTTCTCAAGTGCCTTCTGTAGATTAGTTTATAAGAACACAAACCAAGATGTAGGCTCCTCTGTTCAGTGCTGAAAATAAAACATCTTAGAAGATGGACATGCAGTGAAAATACATTTGAATTTCATCTATAAATTATAGTTATTTGTCTTATCCACAATGGAATTTAATTACTTTAATTAATTTACTGTAACAAGGATATATAGAAGACTCCCAAAAGGCATTTGTGTTTATGAATGCATGTGTACATTGAGTTGTATATTTATTTATATTCTAATTGGTGATTAATTATATTGTTTAAGATCCTTCTTTGATTACACTCTATTGGGTGTATGTGCTACCCAGAGTTGCCTGTATGGTTTGACAACTACAGTACATGGGAGTCATGCGGCTTGAAAACAAATTACATCAAGCAATGTTTCATAAATCATTTAGCAAGTTTCTTGTTATTGACTATAAAACAGATATAGTTAGACAAGTGATAATGGAAGAAGGCTTCTGTTAACATGCAGTGCTATACAAAATAAAATCCAAGAAGTAACACCAAAAATTCACTGGACACACTACAGTACATGGCGGGAAATACGGCATATTGTATATACGGAAGAGACAGTGCAGAAAAGCAAGATGCAGTGCTATTCAAGTCCATCCATCATTGAAGCAGTTAAACGTGTGTTGTGGAAACGGGACTATGTTTCAAAAGATCGTCTATGTGTAACCCCCTTTTCCCGGCTCCAAGGGTCACTTCGGCTAAATTAGAAACATGAATGCTCAGTTTCCCAGGGCAAGTAAGTGGTTGTGGGTTGTTGCAGGACCGGGTCTGTATGAACATCAATGGGCACCAGGAACTTTTATAAAACAATATCCTTCTTTATTAAAATAGACCACATTCACATCAAAAATAGACACGTAACAAAAATAAAACACACTTCAAAAACAGCTTAAATGGTTAATCACCCTCTAGAAGGTCCCGGGCCATATCCAGAGGAGGTACTTATATGTTGCCAATCGGATTAATTAGAATAGAGGATTTCTTTGGATTCAGATATTCATACAGGAGCTTCCCTCTGTGGAGCCCTTATATATCCAGTTCCATCATGTAGGTGCCTATGGGATATACTCACGCATAATACATGTTGTTCAGGTATTCCCTGCACTAATGTTTAACAATTAGCTGCCCTATCTTTCCTAAAGGTGCTAACTCTAAAAGAACTCTGCTGGGAAATAAGGGTGTGGTAGTATTTATACTAACTCCCTCCCAATGATGACATCACTAAGCAGATAGGATGGGAAGCATCTGATGACTCCAACAATGTAACCTCTTCTATTACTTAGTCCCATTAACTTCATAGTAAGCAACTATGATGGTGGTACATCTGGAAGACACCTGCTGGCTGGAAGGTGTCTTGTGGATTAGCACCGCTTAGTAAATATATGCCTTTATTTTTCATTGAAAAGCTCTATTCCAGGGGGAAAAAAGCAACTCCAGGCACAGGGATCATAGAGACATGGGAGAGGAGAAACAGCTCCTCTCCTGAGCTCCTATGGACCAGCGATACGCGGTGGATTCACAGCAGCACAGGGTACAGTGAGTATAAACTGACTGCTGGGAGCTCCACATGGTGCTGGCTGTGGAGACAGGAGAGCAAAGTAAGTACAATCACACCACTGCCTTCCCTTACTCTTCTGTCACCCCCTTGTCACACCAACTGCACCATATCTCCCTCCTGTCTACCACTTCCGCCCTCCCCGTCAACCCCTTGCTCCCCTTTCATCCCCTTGTGACATAACTGGCCCCCTGTCACTCCAACTGCCCCCACTGTCACTCCAAAGCCTCCTGTCACTCTAACTGCCCCACCACTTCAACTGCCACCCATGTCACTCCAGCTGCCCCATCTTCCCCCTTGTCCCCCACTCCCTGTGTGTCACCTCTCCCTCCCCATATGTCACCCGCTTCCCCCCTACACTTGTGTCATCCCCTTATCCCCACTCCCCTTATCTCACCCTGTAAGGGAGTGAAGAGGTTAACTCCCTTCCCAGACTGCACGGGTGTCGGATTGCACACCTGAACAGGGAGGTGTGCACAATCAACTCCTGATGGAACAGGGATAAAAGACAGGAAGCTGCAGAGACAGAGAGACTGCTTTCCTCCACAGAGAGAGAGGAAGTGAAATTCTCCCAGCCGGGGAGAGTCTGGCTGTTATGGGCCCTAGAACTGAAGGAAGCAGCTGGGAATCTCACCCAGGATAAAGATAAGGATTGACAGATAAGCAAAAACACTTTATTGTTGTATGCAGAGGCTGTGTTACATTGTTGCATATGCCAGGGCATGTTTTGGACTGGGAACCAGGTTAGTTGGCAAGCGCCGTTAGCTAGGGACCTGCTGGTGTAGTTAGTTTCCCTAACAGGAATAGGATTTGATTTGTATTATTTTGTGTTTTGCCTTTTAAGGGGCAGTAGCCCCAATGTTTTGGTTGCTGTTTGGTGGCAAATAAACCACTATAGTTAAGCAGAACCCTCTGTCTGTGCATCTATCTGCACTCGCCTACAGGCCGCTCCATCACATATGGTGTTAGAGGTGGGATGCAGCATCTCCAGAGGTCGGCAGAAGAATCGAATGCAGAGGATCACTGCACTGGATAAAGTAACAAAACAAGGCTGCACAACAGACGGTGACCTACAAGCGGTACTGATTCTAGAAGCAAGACAGCTACAGATGGTGACCCACGAGAGGTGCTGATTCTGCGAGTAAAGTCTGCACCACCAGGTGTGTGAAAAAAAAATTGCGCTGAAGCAGTGAAGACAGACGGTGACCCACGAGCGGTACTGATTTTAGAGGTAATGTCTGCCACACCGCATATTACTGCCAGCTGTGATTGAAGTATATGCAGGAAAAGTGTGAAAGAATAAACCACTATAATTAAGCAGAACGCTCTGTCTGTGCGTCTACCTGCCCTTGCCTACATGCCGCTCCATCATACATCCCCCTCTTCCCCCCTCACTATGTGTCATCCTACCTCCTCCCCCCCTCCCTCCCACTTGTACTCTGTGTCAGGTTATACCCTGAGTCAGAGTATAGTGCTGCTGGCTACATACTGTGTCATTGTATAGTGCCGTCAGGTTATACTCCACACTATACACTGACAAAGAGTACAAACTGATGGCACTACACAATGACGCAGCATAACCTGATGACACTACACACTGACACAGCATAACTTGACGGCACTACACACTGGTCAGGTTATGCTCTGTGTCAGTGCATACAGGTATTAATTAGATTTTTTTTTATTGTAGTCCTTTAACAATGAGACAGGTAAATTCTAGCTCCAACTCTCAGTCAGGTTGGACACATCTGCTCTAATGTATCTAATATAACTAAAAATGTTTGTACACTTTCAACTGCCTTATTCTTCTTTTCCTTAAAATTAATTTTTTTAACTATAACCATCCCCAATTTGCAGACTGCCTGATATGTTGATCTGATCTTTTATTCTTGGAAACAATAACCAAAAGGAGAGTGTACTTTTAGTACTATTAGTCTTCGTCCATAGTTCTTGCTGGCGTGCGGAGGCGCATTGAGGCTGAGGGAAAGCGGGTGCTTTCCCTGGCCTTAGACAGCGCGCCATCCGTGGGCGTGTCGGGGGCGTGTCGGCGGGCGGGCCAGTGACGTCACGGAGCTGGTTCGCCCTCATTGGGCGAGCTGCTCACTTGACCAACCCTGCGCTCCGGCAAGCGGGAAAATTTTAAATTTTCCTAAGACCTACGCTTCCTCAAGCGCGCGGAAGCATAGGTGAGCCCCTACTAAAGCCGCTCTCATTGCGGCTGTAGGGGTTCAGTGCCGAGCGGCAGCGCGCCTCAGCGCGCCTCAGCGCGCCTCCGCCCGCAAGCACTAAACATGGACGCAGCCTTACTTAGCTTTTTATTCAATTGTATATTAACCAAGGCAGGCGATCTGGCCATACTGTATTTCAAGTACCCATTGAAGTCAATAGGGTACTTTAGCCAAAAATGACCAGGTTGGTCACTGTGGTTTATATAGAATAAGCCCCTTAATGTGGTTTGAAGACTATTATAGGGCAGTAAACTTGACCTGCTATTGCATTTGGACCCCTCTTAAGCTATCGTAACCACATTTTGCATTATGGTTGCTGAGATCAAGGAGCAGGTTTGTTGTCTATGTTTGGATACAATTGGGTACATTCTATTTTTAATTCTATGAGTTATTATAATTTCTCCAAGCAAGTCAGTCACTGGATGTTGGACAAGGTAGGCTTATCTGGCACATGACATCTTACTGGTGACATCATAAGTTTACACAGAAAGCAGACAATGAACCAAAGAGAGGAAGTCAGTTGGCACGTGAGGAGAAAGTAAAAATGTTGGAGAAGGAGAGAGAGGCTGAAAGAATTGGGGACATCACAAAGAATTAAAGGGATGGGAGGGAGAGAGATGAGAAGCGGGAGAGAGAATGGGGGTGAGAGGGAGAGGAGGTAGGGGTGTGAGAGGAGGGGAGGAGGGATGAGAATGGTTCCTAGAATTCACGAGCAACACTGGGTACTGTTACCTTGTAATTTGATGGTTTGGAATCTCCACTCTATAGTAATCTAAAATTGCAATCATCCTAAGTATTACTTTACATTGTTACATGCAACTTTTTGTAGTGTGGGCTCCAAGAAAATAGCTATGGCAGTAATAGTAAAACATAAGAATGAATGAGAAAATAACATGCTAATCCCTTGTACTCCCAGGAGCCAATAATACTCATGAAGCATAAACATAATAAAAACACATAATAAAAACAGAGACATGAGAAAGACATATGAATGGGAAAGAGGATCAATTGGTATTACAATAGTTCTCAGATACAACATCTGTTCTATAACCCCACATTTGGTATTATTATTGATGGTGCATTTGCAGTTTAATTTAGCAGAATTAGCCTAAGAAGTCAAAATGATCTGTGAACCATCTGTAATCATAGCAGGGTGATCCAACTACTAACCACTTTATGTAAAATAAGCTCTAGTGACAGCTACTTAATCATACTGGGTCCTGCAGTAAAAGGCATCCATCTCCTAGCTAACTGTAGTTTCAATGACATTCAAACACTCTGGTTTCAATGGATTTGTGTCTTTGTCACTTACTAATCTATTATCCTGACCAATAAATGAATATAATGCAGAGCCTCTGTTTATACTTTCTGCCAGAGGTGTGATCATAGTGTCGCTGTTCCATTCCAATGTGCAAGCAGTAGCTCGATAGAGTTTTATCAGTTTTTAAAGCAGCAGTGCTATTTAACATTATTTATGGTTAGGTCACACTAAGCTGCTCCTATGTCTCCAATTATACTGTACAGTATAAACTATTGGCTTATTCATAAAGTTACAGCATTTTCTGGAAACAGGATCTTTATTCATTCAAATAATAAATAACAAATGTTGCAGTTGCGACACTCAAGCATTTTGTACCACTGAAGATCTATTTACCAAAATAGATGTTTCTAAAACAAATAGACATTTGTCTGTTTACTATGTATCTAATCTGCACTACTTTACTCACAACTCGCAGATCAGCTGGTGAACAGCCGGTCTACCTATTCGGATCGAGCAATCAAGTCAGCTCTGATGGTCCCGCACGGCTTGCTCTTTTAAAGTGTCCTGATGTCATGTCCAGGCTATATATGTACCCGTTTGTCAACTCTTCCTTAAGCCCCCCGAAGAAGCGGAAAGACAAAACGTACATTGGGGCTGTTTGTGTGTCCTTGTCCTCTCCAAGTGCCTCTCTCCTCACCCACGATGACTGCAAATTTCTGTCCGTGGATATAAGGTTGCGCGCGCATGTACTGCTTCAGCAGCTTCAGCAACAGTTTTTCAAGCTCCCGCTATATCTCCTTGTTGCTATTTTTACCTGTTTCTCTGCAATCTTTATGCCTGATCTATGCTTTAGGTTTCTCTTATTCACCATTACTAACACAGGACTGGCCGGTCTAAGAGGAATGAGGCTGATTGCTTGCCTCATTTTCCTCTGATTTTGATAATGGGGATTCATTATTAGGACACACCTTTTTCTAGTTATCAAGCTTACTATATATATATATATATATATATAGAGAGAGAGAGAGAGAGAGAGAGAGAGAGAGAGAGAGAGAGAGAGAGAGAGAGAGAGAGAGAGAGAGAGAGAGAGAGAGAGAGAGAGAGAGAGAGAGAGAGAGAGAGAGAGGGAGAGGGAGAGGGAGAGGGAGAGGGAGAGGGAGAGGGAGAGGGAGAGGGAGAGAGGGAGAGATTTCTGTGATATGTTAAGGCACTTGAGACTGTTTTAATATGTATGGGATGATGTTACAATAACATTTGTTATTCATTTGGTAAAGAGTGCTATTGTGGGATACTTTTTCATCAGATATATATATATACAGTACTAACATTCCGAAAACGTTCGACCATAAAACAATATGGGGACAAAATAAGATATTAAAATAATGAAAGTTAAAAAGGCATAAAAACAACTAATGAGTCAGGTATAGAGACATATAGGACAGCCCAGATAATAAAGTCCTGGCATAATCATATCATGAAATATATCTATTTATATATATAGCATACAAACCAATCCAAGGACCAGTAAAGAGACAGCAAACTGCACGGGGTTAATCCAAAAAAACTATTCAAAACATAGACACACGTCTCCATGTGGGACCGAAACGTTGACTTACGTGTGTCTATGTTTTGAATACAGTTTTTTTGGATTAACCCCGTGCAGTTTGCTGTCTCTTTACTGGTCCTTGGATTGGTTTGTATGCTGTGTGTTTCTCTATGGGACTAGCATTTGCTTTTTTGCTTCATTACAGTGTGCTGACTAGCCTCTTGTGGATTATATATATATATATATATATATATATACATAGAAAAAGAACAAAAAGCACTCCGTAAAAATAATCACTGGTGTGGGTGGAGATCCTATAATGAAGAATAAGCAATACGATACCGTTTGGAAATGAAATTAGCAGGCAGCACTCCAGAATTGAACAAACAGGTGTATTGAAAAAATAAACAATGTGTTTATTTTTTCAATAAACTTGTTTGTTCAATTCTGGAGTGCTGCCTGCTGATTTCGTTTCCAAACGGTATCGTGTTGCTTATTTATATATATAATCACATTAAAAATGTCCAGTCACAGAAGGGAACAATCATAGATATAAGAGAAGTCCTGGTGCTGCTTTCTTTAGAGAGATATCCCCAACCTTCTGTAAATCCACTTCAACTGAAAATAGAAGATCACATGGAGACAACTCTCATAGTATGTACGATTTATTCCACAAAAATAGAACAAAGATAAAAGTGATAAGCACTTGCACTCACATTTGTGGTTACTGCAGTAGACACAAAAAACTTGATCATGTATAGCAAGAACCACCTCGTGGACCTCTAGGATCCAACCATGTGTCTCACTCTGGAGTCTGAGCTGCCTGCACTCTCTGTGCTCCCTTCTCCAATCTCCTGTACCTCAGCGCCTCCCCTTAGTGGTGACATCACCACCCAGATGGCCGCCAGAGATTTCCACAATCAACACAGAGTCGCTGGATCACCCTACGCATTTCGTGAAGATCTCTCACTTCCTCACGGGCACAGACACACTACATGTCCCTTCCTCCGCGGACCTTACAGGGAGAGGAGTCACTGACGGCTGCCTCTGCATCCTTCGCCGACAGCTTTGGTAGGGTATGGAGGAAATTATACATTATTTAAAAATAACTTAATTAAATGTTGCTGGTAGGAGGATGCAAGCAGCTCAACTCCTGCTAGTGAAGCCTAAATGGGAGGAGTGTGGGCCATTGCCCCGTCTGGAAACACCTGTACTTACGCTGCTGTGTACCACTCAATGCTGGGACCCACCTGATATTTCCCCAATGTGCAAGTCCAGTCTAACCCTGTGTAAGAGCTACAGTAAAAGGCAGCACACATGGGGCATAAATGATTGCTAAGAGTTTAAAATGTCAGGGTTGAAGAAATGTATGATGATGAATATCCTGAATTTTATTAAGCTTGCTGTCTGTGGCTCTGTACACGGAATGTCTTCCTTCTATCTTTCCAGACAAACATAATGATTGATAACAGATGTTAAAATGCATGATTCTATATTCCAACCAATTTGCAGGCTCAAAAGTTCAGTCTCAACGGCATTTATGAACAATGTTTCATATTGATCCAATAATGAACACAACATATTTAACTTATAAGTATTATGGGACTATGTATTGTGTCAATTTTGGAGCAAAATTGATGCAATGTTACTTCCATTTTTTCAACTGATAGGAGCCTTGTATCAATGTACTTTGCCCAATTTTTTCCCCATATGCATTAGTTTGCATTAGCGTATAATTTTGGGAATGTCGATAGGTAGGGATGAGTTACATGAAATAGTCATGAGATGTATCAAATGATGTCCTTCAGTGTGTCACGTTTTCTGCATCAAAAGATCTGGCAGGTTGTTTGGCAATCTACGCCAGATATAACACACTTAAACAACAGTCTTGTTCTGTAGAGCATGATATAGCTTGAACCAGAAATTGGCACAGTGTCACTACAAACTTTTATGTATGTTGATGTTAAATCCCCTTTGAATTATTCAGTATTAAGATTTACAGAGAAGTATACCTCACAAATGATGTCTTTGTGCTGTTTTGTGTACTTACTCCATCTGCCTTTGGATGGTTAACATAATTTTAGCTAAGTAGATGTGTGCCTTTATTCATAACAGCTGTCATTGCAGTATACTTTGCACCAAACCCATCAACAACAAAAAAAAAAAGACGTTGTGAGTACAGCAGGGCATTGTCAACCTCATATTTGGCTAGCCCAGTTGAACATGTATAACCTGGTCTTTGCCCTCTTGACAAAACAGCTGCCATTTTGGATTAGCATCAAAGCCAATAGAGCATAGTATCAATGCCAGGGAAATGCTGATTCCATCTGTGTAATGTAGAAACAGTTTGAACACTTGACAGCAGCATAAATAGAATGTTCTTCAGAATTTTCTATAGAACTCTCCTAGGGGTAATTCTGTATAATCCAAAACAGCTGTTCGGCCCAAACTGACACTTTGGACAATATAAAACAAGGCCCTTAGTGGTATTTATATTAATTACTTTCTAACATTGTATTTTGTTTTGTACAGTGTTTTCTGATTAAGGATGACAGCAGATTTTACTAGCATTACATCATAAATGACTAGGATATGATGCAAACATAATACATAATTATCTATGCCTTCTACAGACTCCATGACGAAAACTGTTCATGGATGTTAAATAACCTTAGTAATAGCAATCTCCCCTGCTCCAAAAGAAAACTATCTTCAGGCATTATTAAAACAAAATGTATTATTGAGGGTTATTGCCTTAAAGACATATTATTCTGGTCGCTTCTATTTTGAAGTACATCAGCTATAAAATCATGCCGTGGAGATGAAGAGTTGGATGGCAGAATTAGATACAGTTTGTTTGTACTTTTCTTGCTGATCACACGCTGTGCCATTCTGACCACACAGATCAAATCTAACTATGTAGCATTTGCTGATAGCATCTAATATTGATGTTTGTGTTTTTCTGCATCAACTTATTTTCCTAGCTTCTAAAGAGAAAATAGAAAGCATATATTGAGTTCAGAGTATTGACAGTATTTCAAAAAGTGTTAGAGCATATGTAATTCTGTGTAATTTTGTGATAAATCTTGTCCTTAATCCTCTTATTGTTCCATAATCATATCCGTATTGATTTTGTTTTCAGAATGAGTGCATGCTGTTAAATAAACTCAACCATCAACCGTAGGCCTTCAGACTGACAACTTGAGATTTCTCTTCAAGGAAATAAAACGTGGCTGTACAAAGTAGTTTATTGAAATCCTTCCATGTATGAAGAGATTCTAACATATTGCAATGCAAAACATTATATTGTGCATTGTTTTATATTCTTATCATTGTGAAGGGGTTAAATCAGAGCAGTAACATTTCTTATCAGGATACATATATGGAAAGTATGTGACATGAATCGGAATTACAACACAATAAAGCCACAAGAGCAGCAGACAAGTAAAATAACAAGTCTGGCAGGCTCTTATTCAAAGGGAATATATATTGTATATTCAGCGGTGTTTGTTTTGGGTGTATTGGAACTGTTATTTAGCATATTTTGAATTGTGCAGCAAATGTTACTGGGCTGATTCATTATACCCAACTATACACTATGCCTTTCTTTAATGTTTGTCATTGTAATGTGCTTTTAAATCAGTCTAGAAGGTGTTGTAGAAAAATGAGCTGAACATATTGTTAAATATTCATATGAAAGGGAATAATACAGCATCTCCACCACCTTTGGTTTAAATCAAGAACTATTTCCCTGTCAAAATGCGCTCAGAATTACTCGTCGCCGGCAGCCCTGCTGATCTAATCTGACAACTCCTTTCAATTCTTGTTTCTCAAGCCCCTTGGTTTAGTTCTGAAATCTGCCTTCTGACCAAAACTATACTGTCTAATGTATTCAGCCATTTCTGCTTCCAGCATTTATGTTGTGTGATTTCTAAGGCCGGCCTTACTTGGGATATCAGAATGGCATTGTTTGGTCCCAATGAAAGCCAGGACTGTCAGTGTAAAGAGAGTTTCACACTCAAGTGTCCCCTACACATTTTTTTTTCAATGTGGTGAACCTCAGCATTAGAAAATAAATGCATTTTAAACATTTAAGACTTTGTGGTTCAGGTCTCACTGTACTCTAATTGTGTTAGAAATGGAGACAATATTTCAAAAGAACATTATAATACAATGTAAAATAGCTAAAATAAAGTGAATAGAAAAACCTTTTTTACACATAACCTTTTGCTTTTATTGATGGCCTGTATACTTGTTCATCAAGTTGGAAAGATAGATCCAAATAGGTAAAGTGCATACAGTACAACACACTGTATGTGCTGCAAAAAAGCAGGGGTCATATAAAAATCTACATTTAGCAATATATCTTATGTGACTTCCAAGAAGCCTTTTATGTCTGTAATCTTATTTGAAATAGTTTCTAGCCTCCAAGAAACATATCTGAACTGCGAAAAAGATCTGTGTCAATTGTGTTAATTGAATAATTTATTTTACACATGTATGGCAACAGCATTCCACTGTGTTGCATAATCAGAACTGTAAATGTATATTTGATACAACCAGGGTTGCCGACAGGGGGGAGAGGCAGGAAAAGTGATCCACACCCTTAGGCTGTGGGGGCCAAGCCGGCTGGCACTGAAAGTTGGGCTCGGCCAGAGGGCAGGCCCAACTTCTGCATCCAGCAGCAGGGCCTCTGGTTGCCCCCAGCTCTTCCGAGCTGCTGCCCGCCTCTTCCCATGTCAGGTCACTCTCTCCCGTTGGTGCACACCAGAAGCTGGGCATGCCCAGAAGTTGGGCCCAGGTTCCGGAGCTACCGACGGGAGAGACAGGCATGCCTGGCATGGGAAGAGGCAGGCAGCAGCTGGGGAGAGCTGGGGCTAGGTGGAGTCAGTGTTAACCAGAGGTAAGTGGAAATTGTATTTGGGGGGTAATAATAGTAATTGTATCTGGGACTAGTGGTGTCTGTATCTGGGGGGAGGGGGCTGTAGTGGTGTCTGTATTTGCGGAGTTGTAGTGGTGTCTGTATTTTGGGAGGTGTAGTGGTGTCTGTATTTGGGGAGGTGTAGTGGTGTCTGTATTTGTGGGGTAGTAGTGTCTGTGTTTGGCGAGGTGTAGCGGTGTCTATTTGGGGGTGTTATGGGGGTTAATTATTGTGGGGGAGTAATTATTGGGGGTGGGGGAATTATGTATGTACGGGTGCGGGGCCAAGGGGAGGAGGGGGAAAGGAGTGTGAGAGGGGGAGAGTGATAATTGAGTGATAGTGGAGGGGGAGAGTAAGAGGAGTGAGGGATAAGAGAGGAGGGGGTAGAGTGAGCGAGGAAGTGAGGAGGAAGAGTCAGAGACAGAGGGGGGAAAGAAATACAGGTGTGAACGGGGTGGCATTCAAGGCCACTGACCCCACAGGGGAAAGGGGTATCGGTCGAAACTAGTCCTTGGCCCCGGGAAATCTGCTGGAGACACTGCATGCAACTTACATATACAATTATTAGAACAGAGTGCACTGCTATCCATGGATGAACAAAGGTAAACCTGAAAGATTACATAACTTCATGAGACATATAGGTTGATCAAAGTTGTACCAGTTCAGCTATTAAACTGGTTAAAAACCTGCATGGTGGTAAAAAAAAAATCCTTAAAAAATTCAGAAAGTCATAAAACCTTGCTTCACATTTTTTGCCTTGTTTAATGCTAGCAAACTTTCCATTAATTTCCATGGCTTTGCAAAAGCCTGGAAGGAGGCTATGTATAAAGTGTCGCTGTCACAGAAGACCAGGTTATTTACACCTTTTTACTGGGATCATTGCATTGAGCAAAACCAGGTTGAGAAATAAATTGTAATTTATTTGGCATAAATTCGATGACACACAAAATACAGACGAAAAGATACACTTTGGGGCTGAAGTTGAAAACTAGACTTTCCTAGGTGCAGGGAACTCTTTGGGAGAGTTTTACCCTTACCGGGACTTAGCCTGGAATCTCCTGGAACTCAAATCGGCATAAAATCCCAACCGCGAACGCTACGTTAATTTCTGAGAACATGGGCGCAAAAGATGGGACTTAGGCCTGGTCCCTGCTGGCTAATGCAGTGCCTGCTGTGGCAGATGCTGCAGGGACGAGAGCCCTCCACTCAATGGCGCCGGGCCCACTGTGAGGGGGGGCCGCAGCGCTGTGGCGAGAGTTGCTCCTGCTCTCAATAGAATTGAGAGCAGGACTCGCGACGGAGCGCTAAGCCACGCCCCCTGGCGGTTCAGCCAATGAGGGCGAACCTGCCGGGTGACGTCATGGCCGCGCCCCCGTCACTCCCCCACCACGCCTTCCCCCCTGTCTCTCTTCCTGCAGCTCACTGCAGACCGGAGAATCAGCTGCACGCACGCCAGTCTCGCGGGCGCGCGTGCAGCGGAGGTACTGGGGCCTCAGCCTTTGGTGGTCAGGCTTTTCAGGCTTGAAATCAAAGCCAGTTGCTTTGCTATTACAAACAAAGCATCTTTGAAACCCCCCCACGCTCTTTCAGCTCAGACTTAAGGGGAACACACCATCTGAGTGGCTCAGGACTTCTTATAGTATTCTCTGATTCATTCATAAAATAGAAACAGAGCGGACAACCAATCAGTACGTGGGAACATTGCCAAGCAACCAATCGGAGCCGAGCTTGCTAGAAAAGTCGGGTCAGCGGGAAATTCGAAACAATTAAGGGGCATGCACAAGCCTGCCACATACCCCCCCAGCCATCCCAATGCCACCCGCTGGGCAGGCTCAAATAGGTCTGGCAGAACAAGTGGCATCCTGGAGGACTGCCATTGATCTCCGGACCTACTACTCAACCTTCCCCGCTGTCCAAATGCCACTCACATCACTGGGACTCTGACTGCTTTGAACTCTGATGTCCAGCAGACATACCGACACCTATGGGTTTGCAGGGGCTGCCTGTTTATACATCGGTTCCGAATGTTTAAGCACATTACATTATATTAAAGTATATTTAAATACACTCTGAGTATCTGGGTACAGGGAACCAGGGCCGCCAACAGAAACCGTGGGGCCCGGGACAAACATTTTAAGCAGGGCCCCCCCACCCCGTGTCGGTGGTATTGAATGCCGCCCCCCTCCCATATTTTACCCCTCACGAGCGCCCTCCCCATGTATTTCATTCCCCTGCTTCTCACTCTTAGGCTGCGTCCATGGAAGGACAAGCAGCGCTGAGCTGTGCGGACGCTTCACGCTGAGCCCCGGCATCCTCAATGAGGATGTCTTGAGAGGGGACTCACGCGAGCATCTGCAGGCGTGTTGACGAGTTGTGTTTTTCAGCCGACAGCCAATGCGGTTTTTCAGCGCGCTGTCGGCTGAAAACCACCAATCACAGCAAAGCAGCGTCAACATCACGGCGCCGTGACATCGGTCACTGCTCCGCCTGCTCGCCTGCCAGTGGGATCGCTGCTGACCGGGAAGGCGAGCCTCAGCATCAGCGCGGAGGAGCGCGGGCTGAGGCTCTATGGACACAGCCTAACACCCTCTTTTCTCACTCACCCCCGCTCTCCTCTCCCTCCGTCAATTACCCCAAGCTCACTCATTCCCTCCCTCCCACATAATTCCCCCCACAAGATATATACCAAAAAATTTCCCACCCCAATGTAAAAAACTTCCCACCCCCAAATACATTTAAAAAAATCCCCACCCCCTCAAATATATACAACCCCCCCAACTGCATACAAAAAAACCACCTACCCAATACATATAACTATATATAACTATATATATATACACATATCTTATTGGGAATGTGTGTGTGTTTTTATATATATATATATATATATATATATATATATATATATATATATATATATATATATATATATACACCCCAACCCCCTCTCAATACATATAAAAAAAACACCCCAACCCCCCCAATACATATAAAAAAAATACCCCATCCCCCCAATACACACAACAAAATACCCCAACGCCCCCAATACATCGGCGGGTGGGGAGGGGGGCGGTCCTGCGAGGCGGCCCTGTGCTGCGGTGGGGGGACCCTGTACTTTTGATCCTGCGAGAAGGCCCTGTGGTCTGCGGCGGGGGAGGTGGAGGGCTGGTCCTGCGAGGGGGCCCTGTGCTGCGGCGGGATCACTGACCTGGACACTCTGGGAAGGAGACACTCTGGGAAGGAGTGTGGAGTTGGACTGTGATCACGAGACACTCTGGGAAGGAGTGTGGAGTTGGACTGTGACCAGCTGAAGATACATGTCAGAGTGGCTGCTGTGTGTTCAGCACTCTGATATCCTGAAGCAGAGAAGCAGACAGGGGAAACCCATTTGAATTGGGTCTTTGCACCCAAGAAAGGTAGATCTCATTCCCCAGACCCCCGTAAGTGTGTATATTTTTGTATTTTGTATTCTTGTGTGTTTCCAAGGTCTTATCCAAAATAAAACTCATTTTATTTCACTGCCTTGTTTTGCCCTGTGACTGATTCCTTAAATATAAATGGGGTTAAAAGACCCGGTCTACCGTGACAATGTCAAGCCCAAATGTAGCAAGAGTTTATATTAACGGAGATCAAAATAATGTTGTGTTGAGAGATGGAGCCACGGGAAGAAAAACGCCAAGGACGGATTTTGGTGTTCCAAATTAAAATATCAATCAATGTTAATAAGATTACTAAAAAATACTATTACAAGATTCAAAACACGGATGTGTTTATTACTTTGATTAGGGAGTTCTCAAATATTATGAGAAAAATACAATTAAATGACGAAGCAGGAAAAGTAATAATATACATTTTACACAGCATTATAAAGCAGAAGGCCATATGTTCGGTGGGCCATTGGTTTCTCATCTCTTCATTACGAGTATTGGTTGCATAGGTGTAGTTATTTTGTGTTTTAGAATTCCTTGGTAATTCCCTTATTGCTGTGGCTTGGAATGCTGTGCATTGGCTATCTAAGATGGGACTCAAAAAAGTACAGTACCTTCTAGGAACAAGATCAACCAATGATAGTGATGTATTTTCAAAGAATATAATATGAGTAAGTCATAACCTTTTTTGAAAATTCAGACATCATCAGACATACAGATTTAGTGGGATTAACTCTTCTCTCTGGTGGTTTCTCTATGCTATGTTGTGACATTCTGCACCAACACTGCTACTGAATCCTACAGAAGCTCTTGGATATTGTGTGTTTTATAATGTGATATGTTGTGTTATCTGGGGCAACAATGAAATTCATGTGCAGCATCTGTAGAGTTGTTTGGTGCCATTGTGTATTGAGCCGAAGCTTGCCCAGGCAGAGGGCCATATTTACTAAACATTGTTATGCCAAACATAAGCTGTTCACACTATGGCCCTTATTCTATCAAGTTGCACTTTTTAGAATAAGGAGCTATGATTCACACATTTTTTTTATCACATGTTAATTTCTGATGATAAGATATACCCGAAGTTTTAGCCCTTTGTAATTGGTGTAATTATGTGCCTAGGGAAGAAGGACCAGTGTATTAGATATAGACAATTCATACACAAATTGTTTTATTGAACTATATTACCTTGAGGCTTAGCTACACACTGAGGCATTTACCACATGTTTTGGTCAATATGTATTTAGTATTACCAGAGAATCAACATTTACTGAGAGAGTTTCCTTGTTAAAAAAAAAATAATAAATTCCACTACTTGACGGGTTGGTTTAGTACATTTTTAAACTGTATCTGATTCAGGGGAACTTTGGGATACAACAGCTGATTTGTTATAACTAGGAATGTCACCGTTTAGGCAGAGATCTCAACCTCCAAGAACGAAAATCACTGAGATCTGGGTTTTCTGTGCCAACAAATGCATCCTCAGTAAGATGCCATTTAAATCTGAGATTAAAAATCAATGACACCTACTTTTGGTCAGTGAAATTTAAAGAAAATCAGTTAGAGCTGACATGTCTTTACAGAAGCAATTTGTATTCAATTTCCACGTGCTAAGGAAGATCGAGACGACCTCGTTGCTAGTGAGTCAATAGGGAGAATGTGGTGTATCTACCATAGTTTCCATCACAGTCAATAAAGTTAGTAAAGTTCATGTCTTCACTTTATAGAACATTTTCCTTTGCTACTTGAAAAATGACTATATGTCAGCTGTACGGTCCTTCTTTGAAATGCCCTTGCATTGACCTCTGATATATTATAAAATGGTAATCATATCCTCTCTTTGGTTTCTCTTTCTAATGTACCTGTAAACCAGGGGTGGACAGCTCCCGTCCTCAAGAGCCACAAACAGGTCAGGGGTTCAGGATATCCCTGCTTCAGCACAGGTGGCTCAATCAGTGACTCAGTCATTGACTGGAGCAGGGATATCCTGAAAACCTGAGATGTTGGTGACCCATGAGGACTGGAGTTGGCCACCCCTGCTGTAAACAACCTTCGTTTGGATAATCTTTCCTCATAGATCATACCTTGAATTCCCTTTACCTATTTGGTGGGTCTTCAATGCACTTTTTCCAGCTCAATTTTGTGTTTTTTTTTATTAATGGTGAGATCACCAATGGATACTGGTCAATATATTGAAGACCTTACTAGACATCTATACATTGGGAACATTATGTTTTGCTCCCTTTTATCAATACCTCATACATCAGTAACTGACCTAATATTGTCCCATTAAGTTTGTAAGTAGCTTATTGCTTAAACCAAATTGAAATAAAAACGATTTGTTATTGTATCTTTTATATGATCTCTACATACATTATTACCCCCAAAAATGTATAATGTAGTATTCCAGACATATTTGTTGGTGATTTTTACGGTAGGTTTTGGCCGGGAATTGTACATTAATCTTTGCACTGCCTACGAGGCAAGACATTTATTTCGAAAGAAGCAAATACAGATGCAGCCACCAGTATTATAACACTTACCTTGGAAATTCTGGGAGATTCTGGGGCAGTCTCACAGTAAATGCCTCAACATTGCCTCAACATTTCTGTGAGATTCTTAATGGCCCATCGGATTAACACAGAGGGGGGTCCCTGCAGTCCCATTCAAACTGAATGGGACGACAGGGACCCCTGCTGTGTTAATCTGATGGGCCATTAAGAATCTCACAGAAAAGTTGAGGCATGTATAGGCATTTACTGTGAGACTGCCCAGAATTTCCCAGTTCTAAAACTGGTGGCTGCATCTGTATGGTTCATTAATAAACATAATTCCTATTCTAAAAGCAAATGTAATATTTGTTATAGAAATTGCTTTTTGTCTGCTACCCAATTACCAAAAAAAAAAACCCACTACAAAAACACTTCACAGTGAATGCACAGTGAACCTTCTGGTGATGATTTTTAAAGAACTGATAGTTTTGATATTAACATTTCAAATCTGATATTGCTTCTCATGGATACTGTATAAAGAGATCTGCATTGAGTATTGTTATTGACAGAAGTTAATGTTTCTGATTGGTGGACATGGAGAGTGTTTTCTAATGTTGCAATATTCTCTCTGCAGAAGGATGAGGTCTTGATGCCAGATGAGCGCATAGAGAAGCAACAGACACCACTTAGTAAGAAGAAACGGAATGTTCTCACCAATGGACTCTCTTATAGACCACAGAAGAACAAGCTTAACCATAACTATGGATCAGACAGGGAAAATGACCTCAACCTTTGCCAACAGCTGGGAAAGAAGAGATTCCAGAAGGGATACAGACAGGTAGGAGATTTATTTTGCTGAGTTACCATGGGAGATATGTATTTAAGATTACACAATTTGTGTCAGGCTGCAATTCTGCCAAATATACTACACGAAGCTTATTACATATGACTACATATGAATATGCTCTGTGGGTCACAGAGGTTGACGCCACCTCTGACCTGGTGTATTTAATGGATGCAAAGAAAAAGTACTCATGCTTGGTCAACTTCAGTTTTATTGGCCTGACTGAGTCTCAGCTGTCCATAAACAAATTCAGGTAGAATTGTAAACATAGGCTGTTTAGTTATGCAGTTGTTATTTATAATTCAGGACTATGCAATCTCTGTCATGGTAAAGTTTCACTGGCTGGTGGGATCACTCATCCACAGAATGGACTTAAACTTCAATGTCACGCAAGTCAGAAATAACCCACTAGACTAGAGCCTAGTTTCTTCAATCATTATTGTGGCTTAATGTGCCCTAGAAATACTGAAGTGAGAGAGGCCCTGAATCATTATCATTTTTCCAATTATAATTAATTGATTTTAACAGGGGTTTTGATATGATAATGCCACAATTGGCACTATTTTAATGGGGAAAAACACATGCCACATTTGTACACAATAGAAAATGAACACACTACAAGTTCACTATAGCATCTCATTGAATACACAGCATATTCCCTCAGCTTCCGTCATCAGCTTCCACCCCCATCTTACACTTTTAGGTTGGGAGAAATCGAGATACTTACATACAGAATCTGGGGGGTTCCTATAGGTAAAATTAGGTACCACTTAATTTAATTTAAACAAATGAGAGAGTGATTTTCCAGTGTGCTCTAATTGCAAGATGTATATATATAAATCATATATACCATGATATTCTACTTAGATAAACCTTGTTCCTTACTATTTTTGCATGTAAATCGTCTTAGTATTTAAACAGGTATCATAATGTATTCATCATCTTAACCCTGAGTGCTTAGATCTTTAAGCTCACAGCAGTGTGCTAATTAAGGCTTGTACTTTAGTAGCAGTGGGAACATTTCTCAACCATTAATTTATATTTTGACTTTTAACAAATATATTTATTAAATGTCTGAAAATTATACAAAAGGCAATAATTAAGCACTAGAACATATGCCAGCATTTGGATGCTATTGAAAGGAATACATAGAGGGCAATTACCTATATGTCCTGTTTTGTTACTAAAATGCAATTAAAGGATTTCACTTTTAGAGGGAAGTGACATACCAAGAAGAAAATGCTTTTTTTTTTTCACAATCACCACTGCTATTTATTTGTTTTCTTGGAAAACTTTTTTTGTAATGTATACAGTATAACAACCTATCTCCATGTCCTCATGAGACTGGAATCCGGTTCTGGTTTTACAAACCTCAGTTCTCAATTGATGAGGCAGAATGTATTGGGAATAGAGTATGAAAAAATAGACTGGACTCAAACCTTTCGATGACATTGCCAGGCTTGCAATGCGGCATATATGGGGCCAGATGTACATACAGTAGCTCTGTTTTTTTTAGTACAAGATTGAAGCACAGGGTCTCCGGAGCTGAACCACATTAATTTTAGTTCTGGGGCCCCTTGCTTCCAGAGATACTTACCTCTGTAGGGGGTGCCGGTATCTGCAGCCAGGGAACTGTGTGCCTAATGAAATTGCACCATTTAAATGTCTTGCGTCACGTGGGCCAATAGGAAGCCATGACGTCATCAGCCTAGGCTTCCTATTGGCCCGCATGACCAGGACATTTGAACTCCACAGAGATACTGGAAGCACCTAGTGGTAAGTATCTCTAGAAGCAGCAGGTCCCTGGAGCTGAAATTAATGGGGTTCAGCTCCAGAGACCCCCTGCTTTAATACTGTAATAAAAAACAATCATAAATGAAACCTGTATTGCTGGTTTAACGTGATTTAGCATCACATTATTCCTTACCACATATCTTCAAAGGGTAATAGCATAATATTAATTCATGTTTTCTCTCAGAAAGAGCACAGAGTTAATTGTATAATGGCTGTTGGTGTTATTGAGATGCAAAAGAGGCAATCCCCCTATCCACTTAAGTCTGTTAAGGTGAATGCAGGGACTTAACATTACGTTAGTTATGTCCAGACCTTAAAATATGAGTTTTCAGCAAGAAAATCCTCTAATGTCCAGATCCACAAAACTCAGTAAAATCACGATTCATAACATGACGTTAACTAAAACAGTAGCAGATGTTATGTTCCCTGAGTTAACATCGTATCCTCAAATTTAATTATATGTAAAAACAACATCCGAACTAATCTCAGAGGGAGATCCTATTTTAGTAAAGTGTTTATTGACTTATATACCTCCCAAATACTTCTTTATACAGCATGTGGAGCGAACCTTGGGACACACCTGTGATACAATAAACCTCATATACCAAAGAAATACGCTAATTTAAATCATTTTATATATACATTGCACATCTCAGCTGTGTACACTTGTCTCTCTCTCTCTCGTAAAATACCTATGTCATGGTTCGGATGGCAATGTACAGTAATGTTGTGTTACAATAATGCAATCTTAGGCCTGTGCTAATAAGATGTATTATGACTGCTGTTTTTGCATATAATTAACTTAGTGGATACACATTAACCTCAGGGAAAAATGATTGTAAGGTAATAACACGTTATAAGCCCTGAATAAACAGTGCGTTGCGGAACTGGCCATAGTGGCACTGTTCATTTTGGGAATGACAAAGCAGTGGTTGGTTTTGGGTTAATTGAAGTCAAACCATCACAATCAGCAGTATAAATACATTAATCAAGTGTGTTGCAGTTATTTTTGTTTGTTTTAACTATTGTACCTTATGTACAATTCTCCATTATACTTTGGATGATGCTTTGCTAAACATATCTCTGATAGACATCCTATCTAGCAGTATTTGTTTTATGAAAGTCTTTCAATATTGTATTGGTACACTTACATATGGTCTTCTAAATGAGGGTGGGAGGTTATTGTCAAATTTGCTTACTCCACCTCACTGGAAAGGTAATCAGATCGAATCACATCCTGCACGTGCAAAATATATTTTTTATTTTAAAACATATTTTTTATTCGGTTTAAGACAGGGGAGGTACAAATCCAAAAAGGGGGGTTAGGGAGAGGAAAGGATAGGGGAAGGAAACAGCAATATCCAAACACCCCCACTGCCCTCGGACCTAGTTCTCCTCAGCTAAGCTATTTATATATATACAGTTAGGTCCGGAAATAATTGGACACTGATACAAGTTTTATTATTTTGGCTGTGTACCAAAATAAATTCAAGTTGCAGTTAAATAATGAATATGGGCTTAAAGTGCAGTCTATCAGCTTTAATTTGAGGGTATTCACATCCAAATTGGAGGAAGGGTTTAGGAATTACATCTCTTTAATATGTAGCCCCCTCTTTTTCAAGGGACCAAAAGTAATTGGACAATTGACTCAAAAGCTGTTTCATGGAAAGGTGTGGGCTATTCCTTTGTTATTTCAGCATCAATTAAGCAGGTAAAAGGTCTGGAGTTGATTCCAGGTATGGCATTCGCATTTGGAAGCTGTTGCTGTGAACCCACAACTTGCGGTCAAAGGAGCTCTCAATGCAAGGGAAACAGGGCATCCTTAGGCTGCAAAAAAAAGAAAATCCATCAGAGAGATAGCAGGAACATTAGGAGTGGCCAAATCAATAGTTTGGTACATTCTGAGAAAAAAAGAACGCACTGTGGGCTCTGCAACACAAAAAGGCATGGACGTCCACGGAAGACAACAGTGGTGGATGATTGTAGGATCCTTTCCATTTGAAAGAAAAACCCCTTTACAACATCCAGCCAAGTGAAGAACACTCTCCAGGAGGTATGCGTATCATTATCCAAGTTTACCATAAAGAGAAGACTTCACGAGAGCAAATACAGAGGGTTCACCACAAGGTGCAAACCATTCATAAACCTCAAGAATAGGAAGGCCAGATTAGACTTTGCCAAACAATATCTAAAAAAGTCAGCCCAGTTTTGGAACAGCATTCTTTGGACAGATGAAACTAAGATCAACCTGTACCAGAATGATGGGAAGAAAAAATTATGGAGAAGGCTTGGAACGGCTCATGATCCGAAGTTTACCACATCATTTGTAAAACACAGGGGAGGCAGTGTGATGGCATGGGCATGCATGGCTTCCAATGGCACTGGGTCACTAGTGTTTATTGATGATGTGACAGAAGACAGAAGCAGCCGGATGAATTCTGAAGTGTGTAGGGATATATTGTCTGCTCAGATTCAGCCAAATTCAGCGAAGTTGATTGGACGGCGCTTCACTTTACAGATGGACAATGACCCAAAACATACTGCGAAAGCAACCCAGGAGTTTTTTAAGGCAAAGAAATGGAATATTCTGCAATGGCCGAGTCAATCACCTGATCTCAACCCGATCGAGCATGCATTTCATGTGCTGAAGACAAAACTTAAGGCAGAAAGACCCACGAACAAACAACAACTGAAGACAGCTGCAGTAAAGGTCTGGCAAAGCATCACAAAGGAGGAAACTCAACGTTTGGTGATGTCCATGCGTTCCAGACTTCAAGCAGTCAATGCCTGCAAAGAATTCTCGACAAAGTATTAAAAATGAAAAATGTACTTATGATTGTGTTAATTTGTCCAATTACATTTGAGCCCCTGAAATAAGGGGACTGTGTATGAAAATGGTTGCAATTCCTAAAAGTTTCATACGATATTTTTGTTCAACCCCTTGAATTAAAGCTGAAAGTCTGCACTTCTATTGCATTTCGGTTGTTTCATTTCAAATCCATTGAGGTGGCGTACAGAGCCAAAATTATGAAAATTGTGTCAGTGTCCAATTATTTACGGACCTAACTGTATATACCCTTATCTTTCATCCCAAGGCTCCCAGACTTTATAGACATTTTTCGTAGTGTGTTTAAGGCAGGCCGTCAGTTTTTCAATTAATCGAATCTTATTGATTCTTTCAATCACTTCATTCCTAGAGCGGGGGAGAATTATTTTTCCAAGCAGCAGCAACAGTTGAGCACCTAGCTGCCGTTAATATATTATTGATCAATTTGCCAGAATTGCGGTCTCTCTCCCCAATCGGCTTTGACAAAATAAGGATAGTTGAAACTAATGGAAATTTAGTGCTCGTTACTCCAGAATTTCCCCACTACTGGGTAGAACCACCAGATATGGGCCATATCTCCTAACATGCAGCAGCCTCTCCAACACTGGTCAGAGGTTGCAGGGAATATTTGTTTCAGCCTATATGGGATGAGATACCATCTGAATGGAATTTTGTATCTATTCGCTTTGGTGATTGTGCAAATTGAGGTTTTAGCTGCATTCTCCCATATATCCTCCCATTCCTCTGGGGATATCTCTACCTGAAGATCTATTGCCCATTGTTCTTGGTATTTATAATCTTGGAATTCCTTTTTGTAGATCAAATCCCTGTATAGGTTGGAAATTAAACCTTTTTGGTAGACCCCCTTTCTATATAAATCTTCAAAATAGAAGGTGTCAGAAAAAGGCCTGCCACGAGCTAGACCACACACAAAATGTCTAACTTGCAGTAACCTAAATTTTTATGGGGGTGAGAAATCGTATTTCAGGCATAATTCCTCACATTTTATAACAGCATCATTGTATATCGTATTTCCGGCATCCTTAATTCCTTTGTCCTTCCAGCTATCAAATTAGTTGGAGTGATAGCCAAGGCCAAAGCTCGGATTGTCAAATAAAGGTATTAACTTAGAGGGGTTCCTAATTAGTTGACATTTAGATTTAGCAACCACCAAATTGTTATGGTAAACTTAATAACTGACGCTTACAGTTAGGATTTATTAATATATTTTTTATCCTTCCATAATAAAGTTTGGAGACTCAGTGGCTCGCTAATTAAGGCTTCTATGTCCACCTGTCCAAAGATCTTCGAGAGAGAATTCTAATATACAGTTTGCCTTTGAAAGAGTTGCTAAATAATATTTTCTAATATTTGGGGCTGCTAGCCCTCCCCTCTCTAGTGGATAACATAACCAACCTGGCCACTCATGGCTTTTTATTTTTCCATATAAACTGCATTATACTGTACAATTCTGTACATCCTTAATAAATTTAAATGGAACCGCGACCAGGAGTGTCTGAAAATAGTATAGGATTCTGGGGAGGATGTTCATTTTGACTGATGTTATGCGACCTATCAAAGCAATTTGGTAACAATCCCATGTCTGGAGGTCCTTTTTGATCTGTTTAGCTCTAAGTAGTTGTGTTTAAATAAGGACTGATAGTCCTTGGTTAAATTTATACCCACATATTTCAACTGTGAGTCCTTCCATACAATATATAATATCAAAATTTTGTTTTCAAAGTTTTACTTCGTGGTCCTGCAGGGTTAGGTTTAAAGCTTCCGATTTGGGCATGTTGACCTTGTAACCCAACAATAGACCAAACTCACTCAGTTCAGAATGTAAATTTGGCAGGGATGTCAGGGGATTCCCCATAGTTAGAATATTATCATCAGTGAAAAAACACAATTTATATTCAGAGTTCCATATTTTGATTCCTTGGCTATCAGGGATAGATCTTATTGCACACGCTAATGGCTCTATTGACAGCGCAAACAGCAACGGGGCAGAGGACACCCCTGTCTGGTACCATTTCTTATTATGATCTGATTCATATCTACCGATGGGATTTTTAAAGTAGCTGTGGGACACTCATATAGGGCTAGCACTACTTGCAGGAATGGTCCTCCAAAACCAAACTCTTCCAATGTCCTTGACAAGAACTTCCATTGAATCCTATCAAAAGCCTTTTCGGCATCTTTGCTGAGGATCATAGATTTAGGTTTGATCTCGGAACAAGCTATTTGATCTATTATGTTTATTATGTTCCGAGTTTTTGAAGCTTGCCGCTCTGATATGAAACCCACTTGATCATTATGAATTAGGTGGGGTACACTAGAGTTTAGCCTGTTTGCGAGGATTTTACTATACAATTTCAGGTCAGAATTCAACAAAGATATTGGCCAGTAGCTAGCACACCCCAAGGGGTATCTTTCCCCTGCTTTTGTATAATAGCTATATATGCTTTTGCCATTTGACTCGGGATCTGATCCCCCTTTAGAAATCCATTATACACTGTAGGTCCAGCAAATGAGGAACTAACTACGAATTAGTTCGGTACGAAACGTGCGTAGGATTGTTTTGCTGTATACTGGACGCTCTCCTGCAACTATCACTGTGCTTTTGACCTTTTACATGCTGCTCACAGGACCCTGTTTGTTTTGCTGATTATTGAATTGGCTGCTGCGGATTTGTGACGCACTGAGGTGACGTCATTACCCTGATCCACGATCGCAACAGGGTGGAGGTCTCACAGGGTCCAAGCTGAAGTGGGTCTAGCGTTGTTGGAGAGGTTTGCTCCATTGCTGTCTTCATTGTAACCCTGTGGGTACTATGTAACAGACTTTGCTACACTAACGTGATTGGATACTCTTGCTGCAACTGGGGTTAAGTTTCCTGCCTGGACCAGAAGGAGTGTATGTTGAGGGATCCTCATGAAGCAAGTCATCAATCTCCAGAGTGGTAACATGTACCCTAAACATGTCCTGCTTTTAATATTAATTTATCTTGTACGTGCAATCATTTGCATTTTAATATTGTCACAATATAATTACTTTACTACACTTTGAGAGTCGTGCACTGTGTTTTTTCTTTTTTGCATGTTCCCTGTGTGATGTTGAGCCATCCACTCTGACACACTGCAGACTCTCCACGGATGTTAAAGTTTTTTTGTATCTTATTTTCATCTTAATTTATTTATTTCACATTTAGGAACACAAGATTGTGTTCCCTAAACTTTTAAAGAGCACTTTTAATTCACAACTTTATTTGGGTTGTAAATTGTCCACAATAATTATTTTATTTATTATTATTATATATATTAAGCTGCATTCGGTGTGCATTTTATTGTTTTTTTCATTTCTGTCATCGTACTATACCTTCCCCTACATCCTGCATGGTCTCTCGCTGGGCCTCTAGCTAGGGATCCCTTCCCTTTATGTATATTATTGTACTTATACCTTCCTCTCCACATCCATTCACCTATGTGATGCATGTCCTGGGCCAAATATATAGGGGTCTGAACACCTAAATCTATATCGAAATCCTTGAAGTCAATCTCCTCTAGCGGCCTTGAAATAGAGGGGGGCCCATTCAGTAAGGGAAGTGTAGTGGGGCCCATCTAGTCCACAGGCTCTCATTCAGTGTCCTCTAGAATCTCTGGGACTTCCCAGTCCAACCTCCCTTCTCAGGAGCCGCTTCAGACTCAAAGAACATTGTCTCGGACTATCTTTACTCAGGAGTCGAGATGATCTCCCCTCCATAATACAATACCACTGATCCGCCGTAGACGTCCATCGCTGGAAATTGGGAAATCACAAGGGGGACCCCCAGTCATCACTGTTCCTTTTCTATAAAGTGACCAGAGTTCAGGCCTCAATAAGACAGGTCATAGGCACATTATCTTTAAGCCAGGAGAAAAAACAGCAAAACTTGGAACAAAATAAAAATGGAAGATGTCAATCTCTGTATATTCAGTCTTCACCCTGTTGCAGGGACTCATGGGATCAGCCCCTCTCACTTGAGGTTCGTCATTGTTCCCGACTAGGAGGGGACCCTTCTCTCATTGAGTCTACTTGCTGTGCACCTCGTCGGCCCAGATCCCAGAACCTTCAGGCATGCCTCTGGTTCTCTGGCAGACGCATCGTGGCCTGCCATCTTTGGATGCACTCAGGCTAAACGAAACGGCTGTCACAGGTTTTAATTCTCACCTCCTCGTAATTGTCAACCTGGAGGGATCCTGAAAGATCTGGACATTTGAGTCTTCAAAAGTGATAAAATCTCTATTTCTGCAACCCTTAATTATTCTATCCTTAGTCTAATAGGTAGTGCAGCCCACATGTATTTTTTTTGCATCCGCAAATCTTGGGCTCAGGGCTTGTTGTGAAATGTTCATCTGCATCATAGATCCTTGTAAGGACCAACCAATTGATTTGAACAGATTCTTTAGATATGGCTGGAATTCCTCCATTAAGACTGACTGGTATGTTTCTTATTCAGAGATTTTGTCTCCTCTTTGTATTTTTCAGGTCATCTAGGCTTTCCCTCATATTCTGGACCTCGTCTTCGAGTTTGGAGAATTCATCCTCAGCACTTGCGTGGGGTTCTAATGAATCCTCCATTTTATTTTCTAGGGCTATCGTTCTTGATTTTAGAGTGGATATTTCACCTTTCAGGTCGGTGACTGCCTTATCCAGCACATTTTGGAATGAAGACTGGACTACTTTGAATATCTCTCTCAGTTTCTTTTTTTGTAATCTGTGGGCTGTCTCCGTCCTCTAAATCCGGCTCGATCAGTGCTCGTGCTCGTCTGCGCAGACCGCCGCTATCTTCCGTATCCGTCGTAGCACTTTTTTGGAAGAATCTAGTTAGCTCCTGTGCCATGATTTTTTTTGGCCTGCGCTTTCGAGGGCATCTTTAGAGGGGTTTAGTAGGGTATCCTACTTCTTTTGAGTTTTTTTCCTCACAGTTTAGAGGGTTATTGTCACAGGAGACGAGGCAATTACACCTTTATACCAGGATCATTTCACTGAGCAAAACAAGATAATGAAATAAATTGTAATTTATTCACTTAAAATAGACAAACACACAATGATACACAAAATACAGGCAAAAACACACTTACTTGGGACTGGAGTTTAACATAAACAATACTTTCCTAGGTGTAGGGGCTTATCGTCAAGCTTACCCTAAACAGTGTTAGAAACCACCATGCAGTTCCACAGCCCCCCTATCTCCCCAAAGGGCTGAGATTCACTTGCTGCTTAGAATATGGAAAACTTAAAAATATTGAGAAAAACTTATAGAACTGCAAAATCTGAGCTGTGTAAGGGGTTTTAAAACCTCTCAGTTCCATTCACAGAATTCTATCTCCCTATCAGGAGCGTGAGGAATTTCCCTAGCAACAATCTGACACAAACCAGTAACAAAAATGGGGTTTCTTAAACATCTGACTGCACCCAGGGGCTGGTGAAATATGGTCTCTCTGCCCCTGCTTCACTCCATGCCCCCCACAGTGAGAGACCCGGCCAGTATGGGTAGACCAAATGGACTGGCACATTGCATCCCTTTGATCTGAGGATGTGGATAATTGAATCACACTCTCCTGTCCAAATAGTTATCACACCTTGAACATCCTCTGGGTCTTTCATCCCCAGATGTCCTGCCAGTCCTCCTGGAACCACTTGGCAGCCCAGAGCATGTTAGAACATTAGTTCTGGAAATCCCAGCTCAGTTCTGTGCACAAAGCATATGTTTTAAAACATATATGTTAATAAACTATACTTTCATACTGTGTCTTGCTAAAAATGTCTAAGTCTTTTTTTGGTGTCAGGGATAGAATAAGAATGTATACTCTCTATTCTCACTAGCCATATTTGCGCCACACTGCAAAAACCTGACTTTATATTTTTATGCAAAATAAACCTTGCAGCTTTATCAGATAGCTGGGGCACCCCTGAAGTCCTATACCAGGTTCAGGGTGACTTAGGCATGAACTGGGCATCCCCCCTTATACAGCTTAACCCTGTTATAGCGCAATCCGCTATAACATGGATCGCTTATAACGCGGTTTGAGTGTGGACCCTGAATTGAATTTTTTTTAAAGTTTTTTTTTGCACACACACTGCACACACTCACTGCACACTGCATACACTCACAGCACACTGCATACACTCACAGCACACTGCACACACACACACAGCACACTGCACACGCACACACACACACTGACACACACACAGCACACTGCACAGCACACTGCATACACTCATAGCACACTGCATACATTAAGTTTTTTTTTGCACACACACTGCACACACTCACTGCACACTGCATACATTCACAGCACACTGCACACACTCACAGCACACTACACACTCACAGCACACTGACACACTCACAGCACACTGCACACACTCACAGTTTTTTTTTGCACACACACTGCACACACTCACTGCACACTGCATACACTCACAGCACACTGCATACACTCACAGCACACTGCACACACACAAACTCACAGCACACTGCACACACACTGACACACACACAGCACACTGCACAGCACACTGCACAGCACACTGCATACACTCATAGCACACTGCAT